>NC_044982.1:59047149-59418136 GCF_008728515.1 Papio anubis | reverse complement strand
ACAATATGAAAATTTCAGAGATCAGATAAAAGGAAACTGCAATGTCTCAGAAGAGAATATAAGGCTTAAGAAGTGCAATAGATATAAAAACAAAATTACTTCAAGATGCTATGCACATGTAAAACTGGCAGTTTTTCAGAGAAAGTTTTTATTGTTCTCTTTTTGATGTTTAATCTTGTACCTCACTCTTAGTAAGTAGACAGGAAATACTTGTTAAATACATTCCTGATTGTAAAAAACAACTCAGTTGAGAGTACATATTAGTGGTTTTATACTCAATTATTATTTATGGCTATGCAATAAAAAATCTATTTTATATATACACTGTTACCTTTAAAAAAAAGAACACTCCTTTAGTATCTTTCATTTAAAAGAATCTTAAAATGTCTCCATTGATAAAATTCCTAAATGTTTTACAAGTCTAAGTATATATAACTGTGTACATGCACTTTCTGGAAGTTAGAAGGGCATTCTATCTCCTGGATTATATAGGGAACATTGATTACCATTTTATTTTGCTCTTATTTTCTTTTATCTAAAACCATGTAATAAATGCATATGCTTAGACCATTGCATTTAAGCAACTAGACAAAAAAGCTAATATAAAAATTATGCTTTTTTCACATTATTTATTGTCTTGCCTGACTTGTCAAGAAATCTTAGTCTCCTGACACCCATAAACATTTCAATAAAAACATAATGTCAGAAGCAAGTCTGTTAAAGTGAAGAAATATGAAGAAAGTGTAGTTAGTGGGAACATAATTAGAATAGCTTAGAGCAAACATCTTGATTGCTAAATATTTAGGAATATCAATTAGAACAATTTGAAAGGCACAGATAATTTAAAACTTTACAAATAAACACTGCATTTGGCTGCAGATTACCTGGGTCTTCATGTTCAAAAAAAGAATAAAAGTGCATCTTCATTAATCTGTGGTGCTGTCAACAGAATCTACCAGTAGATTCTGTCATCTGGTTTCTTACATAATCAAGCTGCTGGAAACATCTTTTCTCTGCTATATTATGTAATGGGCATAACATTTCAATGTTGAAGCATCCCTTGTGGTTGGTTTAAGCCAATGTGTAGCTTAAACCTACACAATCTACTGATGTAGGTGACCTGAGACCTCCCAGGTTGATTTTCCGCACTGCTTGCCTCTTGCAGTTGTACACTTGTTCCAGCTGGCCTTTTAGGTGGCAACAGCAACCCCTTCTTACAACTTTGCTGAGATATAAGACACATGCACCCATGTCTCCAGGGTCTAGCCTGCTTAGTGTGATAAAGCTGAGGACAGTTGACAAAACTGTTCTATTCATCACGTATAATTTTTAAGAGAGGGGTTCTTTGAAATAGTGAGTTGTAATGTGTATTTATTATCTAAGACTGCCATAACAAACAGCCACAAACTGGACGGCTTAAACAAACAAACAAACAAAAACGATCTTCTCCCAATTCTGAAGGCCAGAAGTCTGAAACCAAGGTCCTGGCAGGACCCTACTTCCTACTTCTGTAGAGACTCTAGGGGAGAATATATTCCTTGCCTCTTACAGCTTCTGGTGGCTCCAGGGGTTCTTCAGATTGTGGTTGCATTACTGCATACTCACATTGCCTCCTCTTCTCTCTTAAAACTCCCCCTGCCTCTCTCTTATAAGAATACATGTTATTGCATTTGAGACCCACCCAGATAATTCAAGATAAGCTCCTCCTCTCAAAATCCTTAACTTAATTACATATGTTGCCTTGTAAGTTAATATCCACAGTTCCCAGGGATTAGGACATAGACTTACCTTTTTCAGAGGGCACTAGCTAGCTTTCTAAAATATATATGATTTATTTTCAACTTAAGCCATCCTTTTACTCTCTCTGTATTCACTTTTTTTCTCATTTAAAAATTATTTTCAGAAATTTTCTTTCATTGAATCATTAATTCTTTTGTTCATCCTTCATCTATTTAATCACTCTAGAGTTACTGGTTTTCTTTTCTAGATCAAGCAATGTGATGGGACATAATGGGGTATAACATAGAATGATATTCAGTCATGCCATGAAAAAATAAGCCCAGATATTTTGAAGTATTGAAGAATATGTTTTTCCAGAGTTAAATATTGAGACATTTTGAATCTTTGATAAACTGAAATGCATACTCCAGTTAAATCCTGTGCTGTAATATTATAGAACTATTAAAATGGAAATATTTATGTCTACATATTAATATATAAGTAATATAGATAATACTTGGAATTTCAAATTTACAAATGGGCTTATTCTAATAAATCAATATGCTACATTAACCTTTAGAACTTGTAATACATAGCCCATCGTAGAAGATGAAAAATGGCATCTGGGTTTCTACTAAAGCTCATGAAGCTCACTTAAACCACATAAAACTGCTGTGACTTCACCATTAAAATATGAATACATAAAACGTATACAAATGCAAAGTATTTTTTAGTATTATAGTTAATTATCTTTAACATAGATAGTATACTACAAGCTAGGCTCATCACAGTTTCCAAAATACCTTGGCTTACTTTCTTCTTTTTCCTAGCAGGAAAATATTCTCACACCTCTTCTGACATCTAAGTGAACACAACTCTATTCTTTTAGCCCCTTACTTTAACATACATCATAAACATAGAATTTTAAAAGAAGAAAGAAAAGAGGAATAATCTTTTAAGATTTCCTGTGAGTTAATACAGGTATAGATGTCATTGTCTTTTAGTTTGATTCTACACATTTTGGTGTATAGTTAGATCAAGTCTACTTTGGGATGACTATACAAAATTCATGGTAAGTGGAAGAGTAAAATAATTGTAAAAAATAAAATTTAAAATGTTTTTAGTTAATTTGAGTCTCAGAAGTAAACAGCATTATCTTGAAAGATTTGTTTTGTGCATTAAAAATATATGGATCTTTGTATACTTCTATTCCATGGCTCTCTTATGTTAGATTCAAAATTTTGAGTTATGAGAAATTCATAAGGAATACTAATCCTGATATGCTTTAGTAGATGAACTAATTGGTGTTTCAAAGTTTCATCCAGACATCTGATATGCTTTCCTAGATTAGACTAGCTAATATTACATTTCAGAAAGCAAAAATGGCTAAAGGCAGTTCATAATTAGAAAGTTCCCTCACAAGTTAGAAATTATCACTTATAATTTATGCTATTAATAAGTTTTAAGTCTGGAACATTTTAATCACTTTTATGACTTCTTTTTAGATAATACACAATGTCTAGTTTCTTTTTTTACTACTATGAACATTTCAACTATTACAACTAACTACCTATGACAAAAAAAAAAATGAGGAGTATTTTCTTTTAATGCATTCCTAATTTGTCACTCAAAAATAATGTGCAGTATATAGATTATAAAAACAATGTAAATAATTACATCAGTCATAATACAGATGGAATGTTTAAAAGACAATGACATCAAAAGTCAATACTTCTCCCTAATTTACTATCTGTCAGATACAACTCTACTGCTTTTTCTTGAAATATTTGTAAACATATGGCCAGTCAAAGACAAAATTGAAAGTTATCATATATTGAGAGGTAGTAAATAAATACATACATGAATAAGCAAATAAAAGAAAAAAAATTCTGGTAATAAGAAAACCAGAGCAATTATCTATTCACATGAGATTTGAAAAGAAAAAAAAATTTGCAACTTGATCTAATTAAAGCCAGCCAACACCACAGTATGCAGTATGTCTCATTATTACTGAAATACTCTAAATAACTGATATGGTTTAGCTCCGTGTCCCCACCTAAATCTCATGTGGCATTGCAATCCCCACATGTCAGGGGAGGGCCCTGGTGGGAGGTGATTGGATCATGGGGGTGGATTTCCCCCTTGCTGTTCTCGTGATGGTGAGTGAGTTCCCATGAGATCCGATAGTTTAAAAGTGTGTGACACTTCCCCCTTCACTCGCTCTCTCTCTTTCCTGCCACCATGTGAAGCAGGTCCTTGCTTCGCCTTTGCCTTCTGCCATGATTGTAAGTTTCCTGAGGCTTCCAAGTCATGCTTCCTGTTCAGCTGGCAGGACTGTGAGTCAGTTAAACCTCTTTTCTCCATAAATTACCCAGTCTCAGGTAGTTCTTTATAGCAGTGTGAGAATCGACTAATACAATAACCTACCTCCTCCTCAGTAACTCTACTAGAATTCAGATAAACTTCTATGTAATTTTGTAGGCCCGTGCACCCTTTATACTATTAAAATAAATTTGACTTAAAAATAAATGTGTAGAAGCTCTAACTTGAGTAGTCAAGCTGTTCTATGCTCCATTGATTTACAAAGTGTTTTCATTCTTATATTGGCATAGCTCTAAACTCTCTTGATCTAAAAAAACAAAACATATAAAAAGAAAATATCTGGAATCCTACCTGTTACAAGAAAGCTGCATCTCCCAGCTCCAGCTTCATTTATGATGCTACAGTTATAAACTCCATAGTTTTCATTGGAAAGACTCTTCACAGGGTACTCTGTGTATTCCTGAGAGTCAAATTGACCCGTCCGTAATAATTTATTGCCCAAGCGCCACTCGTAGGTCAGCACTCGTATTGGATAGGCTCTCAGTACTCTGCAGCTCATAGTGACACTTCGATCCTGTCCTTGCCGGATTTCCAAGAATGCTGGTTCCACTGCAGGGGGATCTGTAGAAAAGATATGTAAAAACAGATGAAAGATGTGACTTGCAATAAGCCAAAAGCTACTCTTATTAGAAGAAGCCATTTTTAATAACACATGCAGCAATAGAGGAGGAGTGTGAGAAGTGAATGAAGAACACATTTAAGCCCAGAAATTTTAGCTTGGGTTGGGAAATGTGATTTCCTGAGGGTAGGAAGTAAATGAGTCTCCTTGCTTTACAAATGCATTTGCAGGTGAAACTACTAGAGCTGACTGATCCTTCTTACCTCTTTCAGCAAATATTTTTAAACTTACCTATTAATTCTAATATTATCAATATTCTCCTCTTTTCTTTTTTGTTTGGGGCCCTTTGTTTAAAAGTGGTAAGAATTCCTTTTTTAATGTAAAATGAAAAGATTCCTCCCTTCATTCACTTCATGGTCTGATACCGAAGGCAGCTATTTAAAAAGCTAATTTACAAAACTGTATGAAAAATTATTCTACAGTGCTAAGTAAATAAGAATTGAATGACAGTATGAGAGTTGACCAGGCAAATATGTTACAAAAATGATACTCAGTTGTGTCTTCAAGAATGTACAGGGAATGGTCAGGTGAGTAAGCAGTAAGAGAAAGTATTCCAGGTAGAGAGATGTGTATATTCAAAGGTACAACATCTGAAGAGGAAGGGATGTTCAGAGAAATGCAGATGGATTAGCGTAGCTGATGCACAAAAGAAGACCATAAGCGCTTGGGGGGAAATAAAGATGAAAAGAAAGAGACTCTATTCAAGGAATGCATTTTCTTGGTATTGAGGAGATCTTCTAAAATTTTTAAATAAAGGATTTATATGATCAAATTAATTTTTTTTTTTTTTTTTTTAGGAAAAATATTGTGGTAGATAGCAAAAGCAGAAACCACAGAGGGAAGAGACGAGTTGCAAAAAAATTAAATCACTGGTGAAAGTCTGAATCAAGGTGAGGTCAGTGGGACCAAAAATGATGCCTTAGGCAATGAAGGGAATAATAGAGCCAGTCATGAAGACAGCGAGGAAAAGGAGAGGTAGATCGATGTATGTTTAATGTGTCAATTTTATGCATCTGTCAATCACACATCCAGAAGCAGTGTTTCTTCATTTCCAAATATATGCGTAACATTTTATTTTCTCTTTGCTTTTGATTTTTTGCTTAACTGAAATGTAGTCAGATAAAATAGTCCACGTTTTCAATCCTCTGAATTTGTTAACACTTGCTGTATGACACAATATACAAAAGATTTCTGTTCTTGGTGTGCTCGCTAAGAAGGAATAGTCTGCACTTTTGAAGTGTGATATGTATCTATTGGGCCGAGTCTAATATCGAGGAGTTGTCCAAATCATCCATATAGTTGTTTATTCATTTATTTTTTGCCTACTTATTCCAGTTGAATTAATTCAGAAGAGTATGTTAAACTCCTCTAAAAAAAGTTATAAGTTTTAGATACCTAATTTAAAAATTCTCCTTGTAGTTCTGCCTCCGTTTTGCTTGACCTGTTTTGAGGCTATGCTATTAGGTAGATATGAATTTAGAACTGGTTTATGTTGTCCATGAGTTGAATATTGAATATTTTATCACTATAGTCTCTTTTGTCTCCAGCAATGCAATATCTATATATATGTGTGTGTGTGTGTGTGTGTATATGTGTGTGTATATATATATACACATATATAGTCTAACATTATTATAGTTACATTGGCATTTATTTTGTTAGTATTTGCATGTGATATTTTTCCATCCTTTTAATCTTATACTTTCAATATCTTTATAAGTATTCTTATTCTTATACTTTCAGTATCTTTAAATTTTACAAGCATCTCTTTTAAACATCATGAGCTTATGTTTTATTTTTTAGGATATTTTTAAAGTCTGTCAATCGTTTTTTAACGCAGAGCACTTATTAGCATTTTATTCATTGACATTTACTGTAACTACTTATTTTGTACTTTTATTTTATTGCATTTTTGTATTAAATTTACTGTAACTTATTATTGTGTACTGTTTGTTTTCTGCTACTTTTTATTGCCTTCTTTTAGATGGATGGATTACATTATCATTCTGATCTTTTTGCTGCTACTACTTGAAGATTTATTTACTCTGTTTCTATTATTCCGATTATCTCAAAGCTTGCAACATGCATACTTAAGTTATCCAAAAACATCAATCAATACCCTTATTATACTACTGAAGAAAACAATAATCTAAGAATAATTTATTCCTTTTATTCTCATTCTAACATGTGTTAGTGAGTCATGAATTTCAATTCTCTTTTTTTAAAATAAAAAGTCTATTGTACATAGCCGGGCTTGGTGGCTCACGCCTGTGAGCCTCCCAGCACTTTGGGAGGCTGAGGAGGGCGGATCATGAGATCAGGACTTTGAGACCAGCCTGGCCAACATAGTGAAACTCCGTTTTTACTAAAAATACAAAAATTAGCCGGGCATGTGGCGTGTGGCTGTAGCCCCAGCTACTCAGGAGGCTGAGCCAGTCGAATCGCTTGAACCCAGGAAGCAGAGGTTGTGGTGAGCTGAGATTGCGCCACTGCACTCCAGCCTGGGAAACAGAGCTAGACTCTGTCTCAAAAAAAAAAAAAAAAAATTATATTGTACATTATAGTATAATATTGTATACCTATAGTATTTTTAAAAACGTCCAGATATTTGCTAGCTTATTTGCCCTTCATTCCTTCTTTCATTGTAGACTTTCCATCTGTGACCACTTTCCTTGTGTCTGAAGTTATCATTTCGATCTATCATATCTTTAGTGAACTCTTCGATCATGATTTTCTAAAAAATATATTTTAGTTTGTGGGGCTGGGAAACCAAGAGCTCTTAATGCTATGCCCAAAGACTGAAGTTCTCTATAGGAAACCATACACATGCAATAGTGTTATGTTTTCCTGAGGAAATCCAAGACTTAGCCACTCATAAGCATGCAATAATCCATGACTAGTGATGTGGAGAAGTAAACAAAGGTCCCAAAGTGTATGTATATATGCATTTATGTGTGTGTGTGTACATGTATATGTTATATACATACACACATATACATACATATATGTATATATACATATATGTGTACATGAAATATAATTTTCATTTTTCATATGTATATGTGTATATGCACATATACACATATGTAGAATTTGCGTGTACATATACATATATAGAATTATACATATTATGTATAACATACATATATGTATATATAAGTTAAAATACATATATTTTAATATTTTATATATACATATAAATATGTTTTATATATACCTACATGTATGTGTATATATATTTAATGTTTTATATATACATATATGTGTATGCATATATATACACACACACATATTAAACATTAAAAGGTATTTTCTCTGTAGGTTGTCAGGCTTTGTTCTTTCAGTGCACCATTATATAATTCCACTGTCTTCAGATGGCCCTTGTTGGTGTAAAGAGGTCAACTCAAAGTCTTACACTTTGACATGAATGTCTTTTTTTTCCTCCAGCCACTTTCAAAATATCTGTGTCATTGCTGTTCTGCAGTTTCAATATACGGTTCCTAGGGATGGGTTTCTTTTTCACTTACGGGTTTGAAATTTGTTGGGCTTCTTAAATCTGTTAAGTTTGGTGTCTTTCATCTGAAGTAATTTTGGAAAATTCTCATCATTAGTTGTTTAAATAACACCTCTATTTCCTTCTTTATATCCTCGTTAGATGATCCTGTTCATTCTGTTTTTGATGTCTTTTAACCCCTTTTCAAATTTTCCACTTGTTGATTTTTCTGAACTGCATTATGAATAAATTCATCTGAACTAATTCAGTTCATTAATTCTTTCTCCAATCCTACTTAATATGTAAAATATATATTGTGTTTTTAATTCCAATAATGTATACTTCATGTATTCCTTTTCTGTGTAGTTATTTTGTACACCAGCCATACAACTTTTTTGTATGTTTCCACTACCTGAAAAAGTAGTTAAGCTTATCTTACACTTTTGTGAACAAAGTAATTGTTTTATACTGCCTGATAATTTTTTTTTTTTTTTTTTTTTTTTTGAGGCGGTCTCACTCATATCCTGGGCTGGGGTGCAGTGGCATGATCTCGGCTCACTGCAAGCTCCTCCTCCTAGGTTCACGCCATTCTCCTGCCTCAGCCTCCCGAGTAGCTGGGACTACAGGCACCCGCCACCATGCCCGGCTAATTTTTTTATTTTTAGTAGAGATGGGGTTTCATCGTGTTAGCCAGGATGGTCTCGATCTCCTGACCTTGTGATCCACTCACCTCAGCCTCCCAAAATGCTGGGATTACAGGCGTGAGACACCGCACCGGGCCACTGCCTGATAATTTCAATTGAAGTTTTGAGGAAGTTTTTCTGTTGGTTTTCTTTCGAAGTACTGTCGTCCTGTGTGTTCTTGATTACTTGCGATAAATTTGATTCTATGCTATTCATTGACCTTTAAAAATATTTATAGGATATTTCAATGACTAAAATGATGGTTTCTTTCTCCAGAGAAAATTTGTGTCCGCAGGCAACTATAGACATCACTGTCTAGGATCACATTTAAGTGCATGACCTCAGGCTAATTTGAATTATCAAGTGACTTGAATTTGAGTTAAAAATCCATATAAAGGTCAACTATCAACTATAATTTCAAGAATGGATTACCACATCATCCCATCCTGTTCATTTCAAAGTCACACATTTCTTGCACTCCCTTAGGAGTGGGAATGTGTAGATTGGGTTTACCTCTGCTTTACTCCTACCCTACAGATATAATCCTTTGAGTTCCAACTTCTTGGTAGAAAGTTCCACCAACAGATCCCTCCCCTAGTGAATACTCTGGGTTTGAAGTTCTGCACCTCTTGCCCAAAGATGCCATCAGAATTGAAGCTTAGATTTGTCCATGTTCAACAAATATCCTCAAAGCAAATGTAACTTCATTTTACTTCTTTCATTAAATTCGACAAAGTAATTTTTCAAATAAACATTTTAAATGTTTTTAAAATTAATTTTACAATATTGTCCAGAATTTTTAGTTGTTTACATTGGAGAGGTTTTACATAATATTTTGTCTATTACATGCCTAGAAGCATGTATCTAATTGTCAAGAGAAAATATGGATCTAAAACTCAGAAGAAAGGACTGACCAAAGGTTACAGTTATTAAGATAGCTCAGAGTGAATACAGATAAAAAATAAGTAAAATGCCAAATATGGACTTTATTCTTGAATATAATCACTTATGGGGTTAGAGAAAAATAAAAGCTTTTAAAGGAGAATAATCATAAACAATCAATGAGATGTGGGGATCCAGAGTGTTGTGTTACAAAAATTAAAGGAGCTGCATGTTTTAGAGAATATGAGCGGTCAAAAGTACCAAATGCTAGCAAAAACCAAGTTAAGACTGATGATATGTAGAATATATATTTTTTCTTTGAGAAGTTTAGTACCATTAAGGAATACAGTAAAAGCAGTTTTACTGTGTATTATACGTAATTTGGGTTTGGGGTATGTGAATTGATGGTTAAACTGTGGAAATAATGAGTGATAACTGTTCAAGAACACTGCCCATGATTTTAAAAGATAATTATTTATGTTGATTCTACCTTAAAATAGTTTAGGAGCTTATAAATTTGTCACTTTATCCACTACCACTACCATTGTTTCTCACATGGACTACTACAAATTCCCTGCAGTGGACTTGTAATAGGTCAATGTACTCCTTTTGTTCTCTCATTCTTCTGAGATTTTTCAAATGTGCGTTTAACAGAAAAATAAGCTCATGTTACTTTCCTGTTCAAAAAACTTTATGGACTCACCCCTGCTTGCTATTCAGGACTTCAAGGTCCTGCAAGTTCTGGCTCTGCCCATGTTCTCAACCATTCTTGTCTTGATGACTATGTCCCAAACACGTAAGTTTTCTTCTTGTTTCTACATGACAAGACTTTTGTAGACTTTAGACCTCTAATTTGTTCTTTCTGCCTGAGATGTTCTTTCCTTTGGTTTTTCAATAGCTCGCTCATTCTCATCATTCAGATTTTACCCCTTCAGAAAGCCCATCTTTGATGACAAGTTGGTAAAGTAACTTCTCCCATGGTTAATTTTTATTTATTATTGCATGTATTTTCTGCATATCTTCACTATTTGTTCAGATCTTGTTTATGTAAGCTCCATTACAAAGGGACCTAAAATTCTCCAATCATTGTTGCATCCCGTGTGTCCATCACAGTATCTGTCATTATAGTTGGTGATATATCATTATTCATTGAATAAATGAATACATGAGTGGTGTTAAAAGAATAAAGATGTATACATTTTCTTCAAAATTCCTCCCATCAAGACCTGGAGTTTACGTTTATTTCATTAAGCCTGGATGGGCTCTGTGATTATTTTCACTATTAGAACACAGAGCAGAAGTGATGCTGTGCCAATTGCTGGGACCAGGACACAAGTGTCTGGCAGTTCCACTTCCTATCTTTTGAAGTACCCACTCTGGAAGCTCTGAACCCCATGTAAAACTTCAACCTCTCCTCTGCAGAAACCATATGAAGAGGCCCAGAGACAATATGGAGAAGCAGAGGGCACAGTTTAGCTTAGACTTCCAGTTGTCCCCACCAAGGTTCCAGACATATGAAATCATCTTGGACATTACAGACCAAATCAGCTATCCACAGGTTAGAATTACTATGATTAGATATAATAAAATGTGGTTCTTTTAAGCTCTGAAGTATTGGAGTAGTTTGTTATACAGCAAGAAATAACTGAAACAGATGCCTTCTCTCCTTCAAAAGTTGAGTCTGACACTATGAGTGGAGTCAAAAGAACAAGGAGGCAAAACATTAAGGCACAGTTTAAGGGACAGTCTAAGTTGGTTCAGGAAGGAAATAATTCAGAAGGAAACTCATGGGGGAAGACAACCAACAGATTGATTTGCTAGAACAACTAAAAAACCTGAAAAGCAAATATATTGAGAACAAAGGTGTCTGAGAGCCAGAATGTTGCAGTCAATACACAGGATATTGTTGCAATTTAATAGTTCACAGGTAGAGAAGTTTGGAATGATTACAAAATCAAAGATATGATCATTGGAATGTAATACTGAAGTGGAGTGAAGATTAATGATACTAGAATCAAATTCTAATAAGTTAAGTGAATACAGTCTTCGCTCTCCAGTTATATTTGTATTTGCCTAACAAAGCTAAATGTGTTTGCAGCTATTTTGTTTCTTCTTATAAAAGGAGAAATTTCCTTTTAAGTGGAAGTAGTTATCAGTGTAATTAATTATACCTAATGGGAAAATATCCCCAAATGCATATTTACTTTTTTATAGATTATTTTTGTGAGAATTCTTTGAAAGTATCTGACTTAATGAATTATTACCAACAATGGGGGTTTTTCTAGGCTCTCTCTCTCTATGTCATTTGTCCACATCTGAAAGATTCAGCCCATTCAATTTTCACTGGCCAGTAAGGAAGAATGATAATGTTGGTTTAAAATTCTTCAAACATAGTCTATTTTCATACAGTTTAATAGAGTCTGAGTTGGAAAGCATCCCTAAATTAAAGGCTACCTAAAAGGTCTTTTATTTAAAAGACTGCCCACACTACTTTGATTCCAGGGTAGTTTCTTCACCTCAAAAAAGCTAAATAATACGAAACCAAGCACACTCATTATAGTGCACTCAAGTCTGCCAATGGAAATTTTCTCCTGATAGAAGGTTCATTTTAAGCATACTAGCTATTAATAGTTTGACATTTCATTCTTTGGAATATCCAGTGAGAAGGATAGGCCTTTGCAGTTATGATTAAATGTACAGTGTGAAAAATTTGAACATGATGAAAGAAAGCTTCAGGTGTTTAAAAAAAAGAAAGTTAGAGCTCACTATTCTGATAGAATCAGTTTTTTATGGCATAAAATTTATTCAGAATGTTATTATGAAATATTTAACATGAAGGAAATGAAATATATAGGAACATTATAAGAAAAATCTACTTAGCATATTCTGAAATGCTTAAAAAGTAGGATTTCTTAAGAAAAGTAGGTGCCTGTGTTTTGTTCAATTAAAATATATGATTCTTATAATATACTACTATATTATACAAGTTTTTCACTTATACTGAAATATCTGATTAAAAAGTCTATGAAACTACCACACTACATGTATACTAAAGGATGATGATTATAAAAACAAAAATAAAGATTATATTTCTTGATACTGAATATTTACTAAATGCTAGATACTGTATTAAGATATTCACGGCCGGGCGCGGTGGCTCACGCCAGTAATCCCAGCACTTTGGGAGGCCGAGGCGGGCGGATCACAAGGTCAGGAGATGGAGACCATCCTGGCTAACACAGTGAAACCCTGTCTCTATTAAAAATACAAAAAAATTAGCCAGGCGTGGTGGCGGGCCCCTGTAGTCCCCACTACTCGGGAGGCTGAGGCAGGAGAACGGCACGAACCCGGGAGGTGAAGCTTACAGTGAGCTGAGATCGAGGCACTGCACTCCAGCCTGGGCGACAGAGCGAGACTGTCTCAAAAAAAAAAAAAAAAAAAAAAAAAAGATCTTCACACAGATTATCTTTTTATAACAATAATCCATTTATAGAAGAAAAAGAGAAGAGGAACAGAAAAATTAAGCAAAGTCACCCAGCTAAAAAGTAGCAGAATAAGGAATCAAACAAGGCAATCTGATTCCACAGCCTATGTCACATTATTTCCAACTGCAAATACTACCAGTGGTTCATGAATTAGCTCTCTGCCTAAAAGAGGACTTTGAAAATCTTGCCTTACTGGTTATATAAAGTTGTCAATTAAAACAGAGGTTGACCTACTCACACCATCATTTAGAATTCACAAACTTGCAAAGGCAATAAAAGAAAAGTCATGCTTTGTGGAAAGCATCAAAGTATTACAATAAAACTACTAATTTAAAGAAAAATATTACAGAATTTTAAATCAAATTCAAATTGCAGTTTATATGGCAATGTACTTCATGTAAATTAATTTTGGTAGTACCCATATATTATAATATATACAAGTGTTTGTAGAATATGAAATGTCTGAAGGTAAAAGTGTGACCTTTCAAAGTAACTAAGGATTTTAGTTGTAATAAAGTCATTAAGTAACATGTGCCCAAAATTATTGATTTTAGCGTTTTCATTTTGTATCTACTGGCTCAAGATGTCCGGCAAGGTTTCCAAACACTCAGTTCTAATGTTCAAATCCATATAGAGATATCTACCTTATTTGGGAAGAATAATGCATGAAAATATCAGATTATAGGAAAATGTTTATTTGTGTGTATTTCTTAATAAGGGGATGAGAGAGTAGTTCATGCATTTTTTTCACAATATGAATAAAATTTTGCCTTTATTTCTTGAAAAACAATTGCCAGTTTCAATGAGTACCAGAAGTGTAGGCAAAGCAATAATTTTAATTTTAAAAACAATAAAAGATGTTGAAATAAATAATAAAACCTTCAAATTAATATTAAAAATATTAATATAACCTGTTTTTAAATATTTAAGGGAGTGTGAGACAATGGATGTTAAATATGCATAGGGCTGTCTTCAATCACTTACAGTTGAAAGAGGAGTTGAAACAGTCCTGTCTATTTGGAGGACTTCATGTAAGTACAGTCTTAATTATTTAACCATTAGAGGAGCACTGAGAAATATGTACTCATTAGAGTGATTTCCTCTCGAGCCACATCTTCCCAAGTCAAAAGCATGTCCAACCAAATACTTGTTGTCTGGTTCTTTGTTGGGATTAAAGTCATTTAAGGAAAATTGTGCTCTTAATTATTTACAAAAGCAATATAAAAGAAAATCTAGGAGTTAGAGTATTAGGTCAGTGAATTAAATTCTTCCATTGCCCATTAAAAAGAGTTAAATTGCTACAATTAATGTATGACAACCTCTGTCTCCATGAACATATAGAAGTGTTGGCGGGGTGGTGTCCCTGAAGAGAGCATGGAAAATCTGTACTTCACCTTCATCAGTCCTTACCTGCTACATCTTTTCTATTTGGCTGTCCCTGAGTTGTATTCACTACAGTTGTCCCCCCTTATCCATGCAGGATACATTCCAAGACCCCCAGCAGATGACAGAACTTGCAGATAGTATTGAACACTATATTTACTGTTTTTTTTTCCTTATACATACATACATACCTATGATAAATTTTCATTTATTAATTAGGCACAGTAAGAGATGGACAACAATAACTAATAATAAAATAGAACAATTATAATATACAGTAATAAAAAAATGTAAATATAATCCCTCCTCTTCTCTCTCAAAATACTATAAAAAGGAAAGAAGCTGCAGATTCAGGGAGTGAGTGACTGACCCCCAGGACTTCACAACCCCACCAATAACTTCAATAATCCTAAGCATGAGAAAACCCCTTGACTCTCTGGGGGCCTCAAGGCTAACACAGAAAGCTGCCTAGATATTATGTAGAGGAATTGCTCCTGAGAAGGAACTCATTCTGGGTCCCACATGTTTCTGAGACCTGAGCAGGTGCAACATGGTGCCATTCTGAGAGCTCAGTCCTCAAAGACCTGCGAACTGCCCTGGGGCTAACACTACCTCTGGCACAGCTGGCCAAGGTAGAAGGTGGGAGGCTGGGCACTTTCACACACCCTGAGGACAAATCGCCCTGATGCTGCTGCTGCAGGCTGTTATGGGACCAAGACAAGGGGAGATCACCTGCCCCACAGGTGCCTGCCTGAGCTGCTCCCACAGACAGTGGTTCCACCTTCTCCAGAGACAGGTTCACAGCACAGCAGGCCAAAATCTCTGAAGGTAGGTGTAAAAATTCCCAACAAAATATTACCAAATAGAATCCAGCAGCACATCAACATAGTACTGGACGTCCTGGTCAGAGCAATTAGCCAAGAAAAAGAAATAAAATGCATCTATATTGAAAAAGATGAAGTCAAAGTGACCCCTTTGCTGATGACATGATCTTAGGTCTAGAAAAATATAAAGACTTCATTTAAAAATTCCTAGATTTGGGCTGGGCGCAGTGGCTCACACCTGTAATCACAGCACTTTGGGAAGCCAAGGTGGGTGGATCAACACCAGCTTGGCCAACATGGTGAAACCCCGTCTCTACTAAAAATACAACAACAACAACAAAAATTAGCTGGGTGTGGTGGTGTATGCCTGTAGTCCCAGCTACTTGGGAAGCTGAGGCAGGAGAATTGCTTGAACCTGGGAGGCAGAGGTTGTAGTGAGCTGAGATCATGCTACTGCACTGCAGCCTAGTCAACAGAGCAAGACTCTGTCTCAAAAAAATAAAAATAAAAATATAAATAAATAAATAAATATCCTAGATTTGATAAATAAATTGAGGAATGTTGCAGGATACAAAATCAGCACATAACAATCAGTAGTGTTTCTATATACCAATAATGAACTAGCTGAGAAAAAAATCAAGAAAACAATCCCACTTACAATAGCTACAAAAAAATAAATAGGAATAAATTTAACAAAGGAGGTAAAAGATCGCTGCAAGGGCAACTACAGAACTGATGAAATAAATTAAAGAGGACACAAACAACTGGAAAGACATTCCATGTTCATAAGTAAGAAGAATTGATGTCATTAAAATGATTCTACTGGACAAAGCAATCTATAGATTGAAAGCAATCCCTATAAAAATGTCAATGTAATTTTTCACAGAATTAGAAAAAGAAAATAATCATAGAATTTGTATGAAACCAAAAAAGAGTCAGAATAGCCAAAGCAATCCTAAGCAAAAAGAGGAAAGTTAGAGGCATCATATTACCCAACTTCAAAATATAATATAATACAACGCCATGGTAACAATAACAGTATAGTATTCATATAAAAACAGGCATAGACCAATGGAATGGAATAATGAGTCCAGAAATAAATCCACATATTTTCAGCCAACTGACATTCTGTATAGGTGCCAAGAACATACACTGGGGAAAAGATACTATTTTCAATAAATGGTGCCGGAAAACTGAATATCCACATGCAGAAGAAGAAAACTGGATGTCCATCTTTACCCATGTACAAACCCAAGATGGATTAAAGACTTAAATGTAAAATTTAAAATTATAAAGCCAACTACAAAACAACATAGGGGAAACACTTTAAGGCATCAGTCTAGGCAAAGATTTCATGGCTAAGACATTGCAATCACTGACAACTATAACAAAAATAGACAAATGGGACTATATTAAATTTAAAAGCATCTGCACAGCAAGAGAAAAAACAGAATGAACTGACAACCTGCTGAATGGGAGAAAATATTTTCAAACTATTTATCTGACAAATGATAATGTCTAGAATATACAAAGAACCCAATAACTCAATAATTTTTTAAAACTCTCATTAAAAGTGGCCTAAAGCCATAAATAGATATTTCTCAAAAGAAGACATAAAAATGGCCAACAGGTATCTGAAAAACTGCTCAACATCACTAATCATTATGGAAAGCAAATCAAAACCACAATTACCTTACCAATCACTTTACCCCAGTTAGAATGGCTATTAAAAAGACAAAAAAAAAAAAAAAAAAAAAAAAAAAAAAAAACCACAAAAAACAAAAAACAAAAACAAAAACAAAAAAACAGATACTGGCGAGGATGCAGAAAAGACAATTCATACACTACTAGTGGGCATGTAAATTAGTACACCCACTATAGAAATCATTATGGCAATTACTCAAAAAAACTAAAAATAGAACTATCACAATCCACCAATCCCACTGGATATTTATCCAAAGGAAAAGAAATGTATATATCAAAGGGATATGTACCTGAATTTGCACATTTATCACAGCATGATTCACAATAGCAAAGATATAGAATCAACCTACGTCCACCAATGGATGAATGGATAAAGTAGCATATGTACACAATGGAGTACTATTCAGCAATTAAAATAAATGAAATCATGTCATGCAGTAACATGGATGAAACTGGAGGACATTATCGTAAGTGAGGTAAGACAGTCACTGAAAGACAAATACCACATATTCTCTTTCACATGTGAGAGATACAAAATTAGATCTTATGGAGATAGAGTATAGATAGATACCAGAGGCTTGGAAGGTATATGGGTGGGAGGAGGGGATAAAGATATGTTGATTGCTGGGTACAAATATGCAGTTAGATAGAAGACATAAACCCCAAAACTCGATAGCGGATTAGGGAGACCATAGGTAGCAACAATGTATTATATAATAAAAATAGTTAAAGGAGAGGTAAATAAAGAGGTAAACAGCTAAAAAAAAAAAAAAAAAAAAAAGCTAATAGAGCCATGTGTTACCTACACATAGAAATGATAAATACTCAGGGTAATGGATAGCCCAGATACCCTGACTTGATCATTACACCTTCTATACATGTAACACATCCTCATATGTACCTCATAAATATGTAAAATACATTGTTATCAATACAATTTTTAAAATTCTGTAGTATTTTTTGGACCACTGTTGACTTTGGGTTGTTGAAACAATGGAAAGTAAAACCTACTGTATAATAAACCTATAAATGTAATTAAGATGTTTTCTTGTGTTCCATGAGTTCATCGAGTCAACTATCAAACCTGAGGTGGCAGGGGTTGTCATAGGAACCTCAGAATCTATAGCTGGTAGGTTAGAAATATGGGTAGCAAACTGGGATTTGTGACTGGCATTTGAAATGGGGCCAATCTAGTGGGGCTGAGTCCTTTAACTTATAGTATGTATGCTACCTCAGGATATTTACTGTGAGAATTGAACTGAATTGCTGAATACCCAGTTAGTGCCGGAGAATTGGAGAATTGGTGTGGAAAACACACCAGGTATTTGGTGTCAGAAAGAACAAAGAACTGCCAATTAAGTTTTAAAATAAATCCAATTTATTCAGTAGAGAACTATATGAAAATCATCTACTTGAGAAAAGATATTGAGACGTTTGTAGGATCTGTCTGAATGTATATAGAAGAAAAAAGGATTGAGATGGCCAACAGTTTTTAGATTAACTCAGTATGATTATGCTAGCACATTTCACATACTTATTACTTCATTTAATATTTATAACAAATTTGTAAACTATTATCACTAGCTACATTTTATAGATAAGGAAATTAAATATGAGAAGTTACATTTTCAAGCAACCCATGCATTCCAGATAACAGGTTTAGATCCAAATCCAAATCACATGACATCAAAGTCCAAAGCTACACAACTCCTACAAAATAACATAGAAAAAAAGCTAGATGACCTTGGGCTTGGTGATAGCTTTTTAGATACAACAGCAATGGAATAATTACTGAAAGAAGTGGCTTTTAAGCTGAACTCTAATTGAAATTATTATTTCGTTGTTCTGCAAACACATGGTCAAGAACATGAAAAGAAAAACTACAGACTGGGAGAAAATATTTGCCAAGACATATCTAATAAACGATTGTTATTGAAAACATACAGAAACTCTAAAAACTCAATGATAAGAAAATAAATGACCTTATTTTAAAAATGGGCCAAAGACCTTAACAGACACCTCACCAAAGAAGAAAAACAGATGGAAATTATGAGGAGATGCTGTGCATCATGTCATCAAGGAAATGCAAATTAAAAAAATAAAATACTGTGATATGGTTATTAGAATGCCCAAAATCCAGAAGAATGACATCACCAAATGCTGGTAAGGATGTAGAGCAATGTGAATTTTCATTCATTGCTGGTAGAAATGCAACATGGCACAGCCACTTTGGAAAATATTTTGGCAGTTTCTTACAAAAGTATACATATTCTTACCATGTGATCCAGCAATCATAGACTTTAGTATTTGCTCAAAGGATTTGAAAACTTATGTTTACAAACAAACAAACAAAAAAACAACCAATATCACAGTGCAGTTAAATTCAGCTAGTAATTTTTTTGAGGAAGACTTGTTCAATAAAGGAAGTAGTGCATCAACTTACATTTTAATACAAACAACGTAATCCTATTGTGCAGCTTGTACTAAAAGCCCCTTTGAGAAACATTGACCTGGACTCCATGTCTTAATGAAATAATTGGTCAATGTTTAACAGACAATGCAGGAAGCTCTGCACGGAAGGCAAAACTGTCATGACAGGACTCAGCCTGCTTTGAAATTAAAAAATGAATGGAGATTTAGAATATATGCATTCAAAAATATAGCTATCAGTGAAATGTGGGCAGCTTTTTCTAAAAGGCAAAAGATTGTTTCAGCTAAAGATGTTTCAGGTAAAATGAAACAAACTCCAAACTAACGGTATCCAAATTGTAAAGAAAAAACTAAAATTACCTCTGTTTACAGATGATAGAAAACTATGTAGAAAACCCTAAAGGTTCCATGTTAAATAGTTGTTATAACAAATAAATCAAAAAAGTAAGCAAGCAAAAAAGTCAGCGTACTAAATCAGTTTCATTTCTTTCTTTATTATTATTATTATTATTACTACTATTATTGGAGATACAGTTTTATTCACGATCATAGCTCACTGCATCCTCGGACTGCTGGATTTAAGTGATCCTCCCACCTCACCCTCCCAAAATGCTGGAATGGCAGGTATAAGCCACCACACCCAGCTAATCAGTTGCATTTCTATACACTAACAATAAACATTTTGAAAGAGAAATTACAAAAAAAAATCCATTTATAATAGTGTCAAAAGTAATAAAACATGTAAGAATTCATTTAAATACTTAGGAGTTAATTTAAACAAGGAATTAAAGGACTTGTGCAATAGAAACTACAGACCATTTCTGAAAGAAACAAGACATAAATAAATGAAAATACATCACATGTTCATTAATTGGAAGACCTAGTATTGTTAATACATCAAAACTACCCAAAGACATATGCAGATTCAACGTAATCTCTATCAAAATCCCAATGCCATTTGTTTTTTGCAGAAATAGAAAAACCCATTCTAAAATTCTTATTAATCTCAAGGGTCCCTGAATAGCCACAACAAATCTTGAAAAAGAAAACAAAGTTGGAAAACTCGCACTTCTTGATTTCAAAAGTCACCACAAAGCTCCAGCAATCAAAACAGCATGGTATTGGCATAAAAATAGACATATGGATCAATCAAACAGAATGGAGAACCCAGAAGTACCCCTTGCATATATGGTAAAGTTATTTTGTAAAAAGGAGGCGAGGTCATTCAACGGGGAATAGATAGTCTTCTCAACAAACGGTGTTGTGAAAACTGGATATTCACATGCAAAAGAATTAAGTTAGATCACTATATACGGAAATTAATTTAAAATGAGTCAAAGGCCTGAATGTAAGATTTAAAAATATAAAACTCTTAGAAGAAAACATGGGACAAAACTTCATGACATTGAATTTGTTGGTAATTTTTTGCGTATGACACTAAAGGCACGGATGACAACAGAAAACAAATGGAATTCATAATTTTTTTTCAAGTTGTGCATTAAAATAGCAACAGAGTAAAAATGTAACCCACAGAATGAAAGAAAATATTTGCAACTCTCATTTATGGTAAGCAATTAGTATACAGAATGGATAAAAACTCCTAAAACTCAATAAAAAAGCAATAGCTCAATTCAAAAATGGGCAAATAACTTGAACAGATATTTCTCCAATGATATTCAAATGGCCAGTAAGCACATAAAGATGCTGAACATCAGTAGTCATTAGAAAAATGCTAATTAAAACTACAATGAGATGCCATTTAACATTAGAAGAGCTATTAGAAGAGCTTCTACTTAAAAAAATGAAAATAACAAATGTTGGTGAGAATGTAGAGAAATTAGAACCCTTAAGCACTGTTGGAGGGAATGCAAAATGGTACAGCCACTGTGAAAACAGTATAGTTGTTTCTCACAATGTATAAAAAAGGATTACTACATGATCCAGGGATTCTACTTCTAAGTGGACACTTAATTGCAAGCAGAGTCTCAAAGATGTATTTGTACATCCAGGTTCATATCAGCATTATTCACAACACCTAAAATATAGGATCAAAGCAAGTTTTCCTCAACAGATGAATGGATAAACAAAATGAGGTCTACACATACAATAGAATATCAATCAGCTTTTAAGGGGAATGAAATTCTGACATATGCTACAACATGGATGAAGTTTGAGGACATTATGCTAGGTGACATAAACTAGTCACAAAAAGAGAAGTACTTTATGATTTCACTCATATAGAGTACTTAGATAAGTTAAACTTTTAAAAACAAAATAAAATAGTGGTTGCCAGAGGCTGGCAGAGATTTCTTAGTCCATTTGAGTTACTATAAAAAAAAATACCCTAAATTGAATGGCTTATGAACATTTATTTCTCACAGTTCTAAAAGCAGGGAAGTTCAAGATCAGGAAACCCGCAGATTCAGTGTCTGAGGGGGGCCAGTTTCCTGGTTCAGACATAAGGATTCTTGCTATGTCCTGACACGTGGAAGGAACAAGACAACAATCGTGAACCTCTTTTATACAGGCACTAATACCATTCTTCAGAGCTCTGCCCTCATGACCTAACCACCTCCCAAAAGGATCAACCTTCTAATACCTAACAACATTGGTGAATAGGTTTCAACACAATAATTTTCAGAGAAAATGAGGAGTTATTGTTTAATATATTGAGAGTTTCAGTTTTACAAAATGAAAAGTGTTATGAAGATGGATGATAGTGTTGGATACACATTATTATGAATGTATTAATACCACTAAACTATATGCTTAAAAATATTTGAGATGGTAAATTATGTGTATTTTACCACAGTCACAAAAATGAACTCAGTGGCTTAAAACAAACAAAAAACAAAAACACAGTGGCTTAAAACAAAACAAAAAAGAACAAAACAGAACATCAATAAACCACTGTTACAGAAATTGATCAATAATCAATTGTTACAGAAATTGTTTATTTATTGATCAATAAACCACTGTTACAGAAGATTACTGTAAATTTTAAAAAATAGAACTGAAAAAGGACAGTGACATCATTCTTTACCTCTAGAACAAATGACACTATTTGATGTGACTTCATAGTTGTGAATCAGGAAGTAAGAAAACAGCTTTGTTAGAGTTGTTTTCTCTAACAGTTGGTTAGACATTCAGGCGGTAATTTGCTTTTATTTTACATTATCTAGCATGCATAAAAACCAATCTATGAATAATTCTTTGAAAATATAAAAAGGTTGATCCCAAAACAAAGCTATCATATCCATTATTGGTGCATATAATGTTATTAATTTGATATTGAATTGAGTGTGCTGTCTTCATTGTTTTATTTAATGACTGTCAAGATTTTTCATTCGTTCACACATTTCTTCAGTTATTTAACATACTTTTTTCTCATATTTTTCTAAAAGCAATTCTTCTAGAATTGAGTTTTCAGGAATATAATTTCACAGGTAGAAAGGAACTGTGCTTTTCTTACTCATCTGCTCTCAAATTATATGCACCATTATTGAAACTAATGAGTAGATAATTGCAGATTAATTGTAATTTTAACAAGTTTGTGCCTTGGAATGTAAACATACCATTTTATATTATTCAAACTTCATCAAGGACATGGAAATTAAGACAGAAGTCAAAAAAGATTGTCTATCCAAATTATGTTACTAATGACATGGCGACCAAATTCTCAATTCTTTATTATTTACAGTTTTGTTTTATAAAATAGATATAGCACGTTAGAGTATACATGACTATATGACATATGTATCATCAAGCTCCAAGAGTAAAAATTAACTCTAGAAATTTCTTTTTATTTTTTTTCTTTTTTATTATACTTTAAGTTCTAGGGTACATGTACACAACGTGCAGGTTTGTTACATATGTATACATGCGCCATGCTGGTGTGTTGTACCCATTAACTCATCATTTACATTAGGTATATCTCCTAATGCTATCCCTCCCCGCTCCCCCCACCCCACAACAGATCCTGGTGTGTGATGTTCCCCTTCCTGTGTCCAAGTGATGTCATTGTTCAATTCCCACCTATGAGTGAGAACATGCGGTGTTTGGTTTTCTGTTCTTGTGATAGTTTGCTGAGAATGATGGTTTCCAGCTGTATCCATGTCCACGGACATGGGCCTGTCGTTTATGGCTGCATGGTATTCCCTTAGTGTATATGATGCCACATTTTCTTTCTGCTTTGAGGCAGAGTCTTCCTCTGTTGCCTGGGCTGGAGTGCAGTGCTCATCTCGACTCACTGCAAGCTCCGCCTCGGTTCGCCATTCTCCGACCATTACTCCGGTAGCTGGGACTACAGGCACCGGCCACCGTGCCTGGCTAATTTTTTTGTATTTTAGTAGAGATGGGGATTCACCGTGTTAGCCAGGATGGTCTCGATCTCCTGACCTCGTGATCCGCCCGCCTGGCCTCCCAAAGTGCAGGGATTACAGGCGTGAGCCACCGTGCCCGGCCTTATGTGCCACATTTTCTTAATGCAATCTGTCATTGATGGACATTTGGGTTGCTTCCAAGTCTTTGCTATTGTGAATAGTGCCACAATAAACATATATGTGCACGTGTCTTCATAACAGCATGATTTATAACCCTTTGGGTATATACCCAGTAATGGGATGGCTGGGTCAAATGGTATTTCTAGTTTTAGATCCTTGCGGAATCACCACACTGTCTTCCACAATGGTTGAACTATTTTACAGTCCCAGCAATAGTGTAAAAGTGTTCCTATTTCTCCACATCCTCTCCAGTACCTGTTGTTTTCCTGACTTTTTAATAATCACCATTCTAACTGGTGTGAGATGGTATCTCATTGTGGTTTTGATTTGCATTTCTCTGATGGCTAGTGATGATGAGCATTTTTTGATGTGACTGTTGGCTGCATAAATGTCTTCTCTTGAGAAATGTCTGTTCATATCCTTTGCCCACTTTTTGAAGGGGTTGTTTTTTTTTCTTGTAAATTTGAGTTCTTTGTACGTTCTGGATATTAGCCCTTTGTCAGGTGAGTAGATTGCAAAAATTTTCTCCCATTCTGTAGGTTGCCTGTTCACTCTGATGGTAGTTTCTTTTGCTGTGCAGAAGCTCTTTCAATCCTAAGCCAAAAGAACAAAGCTGGAGGCATCATGCTACCTGACTTCAAACTATACTACAAGGCTACAGTAACCAAAACAGCATGGTACTGGTACCAAAACAGAGATATAGACCAACGGAACAGAGCCCTCAGAAATAATACCACACATCTACAACCATCTGATCTTTGACAAACCTGACAAAAACAAGAAATGGGGAAAGAATTCCCTATTTAATAAATGGTGCTGGGAAAACTGGCTAGCCATAAGTAGAAAGCTGAAACTGGATCCCTTCCTTACACCTTATACAAAAATTAATTCAAGATGGATTAGAGACTTAAATGTTAGACCTAAAACCCTAAAAACCCTAGAGGTAAACCTAGGCAATGCCATTCAGGACATAGGCATGGGCAAGGACTTCATGTCTAAAACATCAAAAGCAATGACAACACAAGCCAAAATTGACAAATGGGATCTAATTAAACTAAAGAGTTTCTACACAGCAATAGAATTTCATATCAGAAAAAAAGCCAATTTTCAAATTTCTTCTCTTTTTTTTTAAAAAAAAACACTTTCACTAGTCACTCTAGAATTCAAGGCCCTCACTTTTTTCTTAAAGGATAATATGAATGGGAGGGGTTGAAATAAGAAGTTACGTTTCTAATTTTTTTTCCCTGTCACAAGGATTGACAAGCATTAATGCAAGAAACAAAAAAAGATGAAAACAGAGATTTCATTTCCTAGAATAAGTAACCCTAACTATATTAGTAAGTAATCATAATTAGACCATCTATTTTATCATTGTCCACATTTTTACATCCAAATACGAAATGGCCATTTGATAATAGCCACAATTAGGCAAATATTGGCCTCCCAGAAATGTAGTTAAAATGCAGCCTTTTACACCAGGAAGTCTATTATAACTAACCATTTTATATGCTGATAGTTCTAATTAAGTCAGAATTTTACTTAAGACAGATGCTTAGTTTGACAAATGCAGTATAAATTGATCATCTTTTACAAACCAGTTACATATATGCTATCGATCAATAACATGGTAGTAAACTTAGTAGGTATAAAACTTTTCAGAAATAATTTTTTTCACAACAGAAATTGGGGTGATAATGTAGGGGGACTCGGCAAAAGAAATATCCTTGAAAATCTTGCTGGAGAAATTGTGAAGACTCGTCTTAGGCCAAAAAAGTAGATACTGTGTTGCTTTAGTCTCAGTAGTAAGGGACTATAAAAATAAATTTCATCACCAAAAATGTGAGTGAGTAGAGATTGTTTTCTTTCCAGTTTTTGCTTATGGCTTAACAGTTTTTTTCAGAGTATCTTTATATTGAACAAGTATGTTTGTCATTTTATTTTTCTTGAGGATTAAAGACATTCATTATGTTCTAGGTATAATAGTTTCAACAAAACAAAATAAAGCAAGAAAATAAAACTAAAATGATTGTAATTCCAGTAGCTGTAAAATTGTGTCATATCAAGCATAGTGATCACATTGTCTTACTTTACTCTTTTGTCTATTATAACAAAGATAAACATTCTGATGAAAAATGTTAGGAACCACTCATATTTAGAAAATGTTTTAATATACCACTGTTATTAGGTTTCAAAATTGGCTTCTTCATTTATTATAATTTAAGGAAGATAGTTAACATATGTGCTAATATTGAAGTGCTGCATTAAATGAAGAAATGAAATGAAGAATATGGGCAATAATTTAGACAGCAATGTGTTTTGCTGCTGATATTAATTACCAAGCATTATAGTGGATGCTTTCATGATATACTTCAAAATAGTAACTATAAAAATATATATTTTCACTATATTTCACATACAGGTACTGACAGAAGAAGCAATGCACTTTTTAATGTGCCATAAATTCCTTTATATCAAGTAGCTATAAATATGAAGTTTCAGCTTTTGGAGATTATTGTTGGTAACAGGAAAAAAGCTGTTATCATTGCCTCTCCCAAGTCATAGTTGCTGCATTTTGAAACATTGAGAAAATACTACAGAATCCCTATTATAAAAAATGCTAAATCCTTCCTGAATGACTCAGAGAGGCAAGCTAATATTTATATCTCCATTCACATTCAGTATTATGGTAACTACATTTTTCTTAAATACTGAGTTTGCAAAACAGGTCATTTCATAGACTTTCAATATATACATGAATTGACTGCTCATGTAAACAGAGGTTGCTATTCAACATTGTAACTATTTAAAAACATACCTTGTTTTATTGCATTACACTTTATTGTGCTTCACAGACAATGCATTTTTTACAAATTGCAGATCTGTGCCAACCCTGCATTGAGCAAATTTATTAGTGTCACTTTTCCTATAGCATATTGCTCACTTTGTGTCTCTGTGTGACATTTTGGTAATTATTAAAATATTTCCAACTTTTTCACTATTATTATATGCAAAATGGTAACCTTTTTTTCAGTGATCTTACTATTGTTACTGCTATTATTGTTTTGGAATGCCGGGAACTGCACATATATGACAAACTTAATATGTGTCGTGTGTGTTCTGACTGCTCCACCAACCAGCCGTTTCCCTGTCTCTCATCTTCTCCTTCTCCTTAAGCCTTCCTCTTCTCTGAGACACAACAATGTTGAAATTAGGCCAATTAACAACACTACAATGGTCATTAAATGTTCACATGAAAGGAAGAGTTGCACATCTCTCACTTTAAATCAAAGCTTAAAATAATTAAACTTACTAAGGAAAGCATATATGAAAGATATTTCATATCTCATATTGAAAACTGCGATAAGCCAATAGCTAAGCCTTTTGCTTAGTGAAAGCAAATAAAAGGTTCATGATGAAAATTAAAAGTGCTACTCCAGTGAACACAGAAAATGATTAAAAAAAAAAAAAAAGCAAAACAACTTTATTGCTGATATGGAGAAAGTTTAGCGGTCTGAATAGAAGATCAAACCAGCCACAATATGCCCTTACCCCAAACCCTAATTTACAGCAGGGTTCTAACTCTCTTTAATGGTATCAAGGCTGAAAGATGTGAGGAAGCTGCAGAAGAATAGTTTGAAGCTATCAAAGGTTGATTCATGGGGTTAAAGGTAAGAAGCCATCATGATAACTGAAAAGTACAAGATGAAGCTGCAAGTGCTGATGTATAAGCTACAGCAAGTTATCTGGAAGATCTAGGTAAGGTTATTGACAAAGGTGGCTACACCAAACAACAGATTTTCAATGTAGATGAAACAGCCTTCTTTGGAGAAGATGCCATTTAAAGCTTTCATAGCTAAAGAGAAGTCATTGCATGGCTTCAAACCTTCATATTACAGATTGATTATACTGTTGGGGGCTAATGTAGCTGGGGTAAGTGCATTAGTGTAAGTGTAAGTCAATGCTCAATGGCCATTCCAAAATCCTTGCGCCCTTAAGAATTATGCTAAATCAACATTATGAATTATGCTACAATCTACATTTGTGATTAATGGGAGGAGGTCAAAATAACAACACTAACAGGAGTTTGGAAAAAGTTGATTCCAACACTCATGGAAAACTTTGAGAGGATCAAGACTTCAGTTGAGGAAATCACCTCAGATGTGCCGGAAATAGCAAAATAACTAAAATTAGAAGTGGAGCCTGAAGATGTGACTGAACTGCTGCAATCTCACAAAATAATTTCAGTGAATGAAGAGTTGTTTTTTATGAATAAGCAAAGAAAGTGCTTTCTTGAGATGGAATCTAATTCTAGTGAAGATGCTGTGAACATTGCTGAAATTACCACAAAGGATTTAGAATATTACATAACATTCATTGATAAAGCAGTGGCAGGGTTTGAGAGGATTGACTCCAATTTTGAAAGAAGTTTTACTGTGGATAAAATGCTATCAAACATCATGACATGCTAAAGATAAATCTCTCATGAAATGAAATGATGAGTTAATGTGGCAAACTTCACTGTTGTTTTATTTTAAGAAATTGCCACGGCCTTCAGTAACTACCACCACATTGAGTCAGCAGCCATAAACATCAAGGCAAGACCCTCCACCAGCAAAAATACTATGACTCAATGACTCAATAAAGGTTCAGATGATTGCGAACATTTATTAACAATAAAGTATGTTTAGTTCAGCTATGTACACTTTTTAGATATAATGCTATTGCACACTTAATAGACAACAGTATAATGTAGCTATAAATTTAATATTCACTAGGAAACCAGAAAATTGTGTGACTTGTCTCATTTCAGAATTTGCTTTATTGCAGTAGTCTGGAACTGAACTCCCAATATCTTTGAGGAATGCCTGTGTTTCAAATTCTGACTTTTGATCATCTTCGACTTTAAAAAGCCTTTTATTATTTGTCTCTGGATAACAGCATATATTTATGATAATAAATAAATATCTATTGAGATTGAAGACTACCATCTAAGACATTTTTTTACCCTTCAAAATACTTTTTAAGAGTCTGGGCCAGGCGTGGTGGCTCATGCCTGTAATCCCAGCACTTTGGGAGGCCGAGGCGGGCAGATCATAAGGTCAGGAGTTTGAGATCAGCCTGACCAACACGGTGAAACCCTGTCTCTACTAAAACTACAAAAACTAGCCGGCTGTGGTGGTGTGCACCTGTAATCCCAGCTACTTAAGAGGCTGAGGCAGGAGAATCGCTTGAACCCAGAAGGCGGAGGTTGCAGTGTGCAGAGATCGTGCCACTGCACTCCAGCCTGGGTGACAGAGCGAGACTCTGTCTCCAAGAAAAAAAAAAAGAAAGTCTGTACTAGAATATAATAAATTAAAGTATAAATTTATGTTTTTAATACTACTGTATGGAAATATGCATTTCAGGCCCTCTTTTCATAGGGTTTATGGCTAAGATAAAGAAGATAAGGCATAAATATATAAACATTTAAATAATACAATAGATAAGTTTAATAGTTTAAAAATGTCAAGTGGTAGGTGTGAAAAGAGTGATATAGAGTACCAATGCTGTAAGTTTTCATAAGAAGAGCACATCACTGTAGGATGAAGTGATCTAGGTTATCATGACCTGTTTTGTAAACAATCTTTTGATCAGACAGAGAGAAAGAAGTCGAGAAAATTGTGAGAAGGTAGCATTCACAGTAGAGAGGGGCTGAGACTAAAAATCAGAGCATTGCACACCTTCTGAGTCTGCATTTTTAATATATTTGGGTCTTGGTCAACTAAAAGATACGGACTAGCCACAAAGATGAATGATTCTTTAAACAAAATCACAGAGGTGACACACCAAAAGCATATTGACAAAAGTGATGGATAGCAGGATACTATCAGTTCAACTTAGAGCTTCAGAGGTTGAGCAATATGTGATATGCATATAATTGGATTTATGAGTCCATGCATCCATTCAAAAGTATTTGAGCATCACCTAAATATTAACTAGTCTTTCAGACATAGTATTTCTGAGTGATGTCTGACACAAGTGTTGTAACAAGAACTTTTCAATTTTCCTCAGTGTTTCAGCTATATACACAAGTGACTACAATAAAAGACACCCTATGATACGAGTACTAACATGAAAAGACTAGTAGAGTAACCATATAATTTATCTTCCAAACTGTGTAAAGGAGGTCCATAAATTATTAAAATAGTATTATGCTATGATTAAAATGGTGTAAAACTAGTACTATTAAAATGGTATATAATTATTAAAATAAAAATATTTATTTACAGATGGACAAATTAGTTTTAATATATTGGTATAACCAAAAATTAGTTCCTTTAAAAAACTAATGCAGGCTGGGCATGGTGGCTCACGCCTGTAATCCCAGCACTATGGGGGGCCGAGGCAGGCAGATCACGAGGTCAGGAGATAGAGACCATCCTGGCCAACATGGTGAAACGCTGTATCTACTAAAAATAGAAAAATTAGCTGGGTGTGGTGGCACATGCTTGTAATCCCAGCTACTTGGGCTGCTGAGACAGGAGAATCATTGAACCCAGGAGGTGGAGGTTGCAGTGAGCCAAGATCGCGCCACTGCACTGCAGCCTGGTGACACAGGGAGACTCCATCAAAAAAAATAATAATAATAAAAAAATAAACTAATGCAAAAATATTTTTAAAAAGTAAAATATAGCCTATATCTATGCACACTCCTAAAGAAATATTTTAATTACATTGTATTGGTTAAAGGAGCATTATAAATAAAATAAACAAAATTGTTTTTGGCAAATAATCATGTACCTTATTCAGTTGCTTAGCTGAATCCTTCTAATATTCCCATTAATATTTTTCTGATGAATATATTTTCTAATGTCTCATATTATTTTTAATTTTTACATAAAATTTTCTGAAATTTTCTTCACAGTTATATTTTATGACTTATAAATTTGAAATTAACAGAATCTTGAATTGGTTTTTCTCTGTCAACTGAAATGTTCTATTAATAAAATAATGCCTTTAAGTGTGCTTCCAGCAAAGCATCATCAAAAAATTCCTACCACAAGTTGAGATATCCTAAGTGCCACTGGAGAATTAAAAATTAAATGTCATACATTTGAGAACTTGTTTAATTTGTTTAGTCTACTTGCTCTGTAGGATGAATTTCAATATCTTGCCGGTTGCAGACCCGATTTTCAGTAATATCAAGGTGCTGAAAGTGTCAAAATTTAAATTTTTTGGCACTCCACACATTAAAAGAGAATCGTTTCAGCTGTATGGTAACTTTTCACTAACATATTTCTTGTCTTTGCCCTTCAAAACAGATGAGAGACAGTAAGAATTTTGATTAATTCTCTTCTCCATCCAACAAACTGCTAACCACATAATACTGGGACGCTCAATAAAATTAGTTTGAATATTTAAGTGTATAGAATTAATATTATAATTAACATTTATAGAATATTACAATTATATTTGTATATTATGTTAATTATAACTAATATGATTAATATTATAAGTGCAAATACAGTGCTGTAAGTATATTAGTAATAAAACATAGTTATATTACTTGAATAAAAATATGTCAAATATTTTACATGATTCCACTGGATATCTTAGAACTCTAGATTTCAACCCCCAGGGCATATGTACCGGTCTCTACATCTGCATCCTCAGTCTTGCTTCTTTACTTATGTTATCAAACACAGAAAATCATATACTCAGTATTTCATTTTCCTGGTATTCCAAATGAGTATCTGGTGTAAATTTCTATGTCCTCAAGCCGTTCCACTTCCTCTTCCTTAATAATGTTCAGTAAAAGTGTTCCTATTTGTCATACAAATATGGAAGCATTTATTTTATTTTTACTTGTGTGTGGGCAGAAAGTATTTTCTAATTGGAAATATTATGAGTGCTTCAATTACATTTCATATATTTTATATAATTCTATTTTTGATTATATTTTATATAATCAAAGCACCCATAATATTGCCAATTAGAAAATAGATGCTTTCTGCTCACACATCTCTAACTAGAAAATCAATGCAATTATATCAAAATCATGATAGTGGTTTCCAATGGATTCTTGTATCCAGCTGTCCCCACTACATTTATCAAGAATATTTACCTTGTCCATCAATTCCCCAGTTATAATCCTACACAGTGGATTTATAGTACTACAGTTTGTCTTCAACTATTTAACTAGATGTGTTCTGGCAACGATATCAAAGTACTGATAGATGAATAGTTAGTTGCAATTGCCAATTTGCAAAAGAATTAACAATTACTTCCATGTTGTTATTTTCTGTTAAGAAAAATACAAAATTTACACTTAACTCAAGTTTCCACTTTGCGCTTTCATATTTAACACCCAGTTTTGCTAACATTGGCAAAACTTAAGCTTAGGCCTAATAACAGTCATTCTAAATTATACTTAATTCTGAAATTTCTAAGTAGGCACTTGCTGAATTTCCCTTAAAGTACTTTTAACTAGTAATTGTTCTTTAAATATCAGTAGTGTACATTTTTTTCATATTCATTTTCTCCCTTAAATCTTCAGAAGAGAATTAGACTGCAGTAAGAGAAGAATAGAGTAGAGCTACAGACATGGAAAGAGAACTCTCCTCCCATTGCTCAAGCTGATAGCTTGAGTTACTAGGACCAAGCTACTGACCTTCCTGGGATTCAATTTCCTAGTTTGCATTTTGTGAAACTTAGATATAGATTTCTCCTGTCTTTATAAATGAGTTCTTATAAAGATTAAATGAAATAACGGGAAAATGGCTAGAAAGAAGTAATACAAATATAACATAATACCTTGGCAAGGGATAATCTAGTAGCATCAATTTTGTTTTCTACTACTAATTTGTTTGATCTGTGTTTAAGGAATCCAGTGCAAGTACTTAAGTATAAGTAGGAATCTGTTGAAAAGAGCTGAACTGAACCTAGAGGATTAGGCATTTATATGTAATCATACATTTAAGTTTTTATGTACCATGGGATGCTGAATTGCTTTATCAATTTTTTGGAGAAGAGTAAATTTTGTGGGGCATACTTGTTTCTTACCTGAGTTACTGCTACCCCAAATACTGTTCTGTCAAAAAGATATTGTATACTTAAAAAGAATTCAAACAATAGTAGAAAAATCTGCTCTCAAAATTAAGCAATGGAATACGGCACTTATCCTGACAACTCAGCAAACCTTTGCTTGAATGGTTTACTGTGGAGCTGATGAAGTCGAGCATCAGTGAGCTGCACATTTGGGATGGTAACATATATTGATCATGAAAATAACACAAAGCAAAGTCAAAGAACACCTTCATGGACCTTACATAATTTCAATGAACAGGTTAATCAAGTGAAAAGAGTGTTAAGAATCACAGACCTCTTCCACTTATCTTATTTCATTAATAATGCTCTTATTCACCTTATTGAGAGTCACCATTAGTTATTTACAAGTGAGTCATTTTTTCTAGGAAAAAGACACAAAACTCCAAGACTTCTAAGGTTTCAAAAGTTTCTGCAAGAATATGATTCAGCAAGAGGCAAACATTAGAGTGTCATCTTTGCCTACCAAAAAAGTGCCATTGTAGTTTGTTAACCATGACAGCCTGAGGAATCTTGCTAAAATATCAAGTTCCAAGTGAAGCTTGTAGCTAGTACACTATAGTGCTCACAGACCACTGTTTTTTGCTTATAATGTTGGCACTTGGCACAGACACAACATAACAGATGGCACAAATATATCGATTGTTCTCAATTCAAGAGCAGTGTCACACACAGAACTCAATTATGCACATATGGATACAGAAGTCCTTTGTACAAGAAGTTTTATCAGCTACCTCTACATCTGTGCCTTTATTATTTATACCAACAAAACCTCTTCAGGAATTCTTTCTGAGATAAAGCTACTCCCTTTAATTATAAAGCACCAGGGTGCTTTGCTCAACACTAATGACTGCATAAAATGGGAAAACAATATTGAAGGCTGACAACCTGGGCGTCTGCCAACCCTGATGCCAGAATATCCCAATCATATTCCCCCAAAATACTGATGTTAGATCTTCTTTCTGATTATCATGTACAGGTTGAGTAAATTCATAATTAACTTTGCTGGATTCCAGATAGCCTCAAACAGGCTATTGATGAAATTTTCAAAAGATAAATGTCTCAAGGAAATTAGTTTCAACAGAAATCATCTACCCAAAAGACACAACTAGCTGCTTAGCATGCTGTCTTAGTTGTCTTATAAACGTACTGGCAAATTGTTTGTCCCAAAGCATCAAGAGTAAGCTATATTTTATTGCCTAGGACTGATTTAATTATTGAAGTCAGTAGAACTGAGTAACTTATTCTACACTTTTTAGCATAATCTGCCAAGTGTGTCTGATTTTCTATCAGAAATTACTTAGAAAGCTTGGTTAAGAATGCTTATTGATTTTCACGACCATTCTGAGAGATGTACTTTACAACTCATGAAGGCAACTTTTCACATTTGCTCAAAGTGGCCCTAGCTCAATTTCATGTCATTACAGTGACACAACTCTGTCCCAGTTTTATGTAAGTAGACATGTAGGTATGCATGTGTGTATGTATGTGTCTGCATATTAGTAGTAATAATAGTTCATGATAGTGACACTAAACACCTAACATAGAATGTACATTCACCTCAACTTATTTTAATAAATTTATTGACAGAAAGCTTATTTTCAAATGACAGTTCTCTCAAGTAAATGGTGAACACTAATATGCCCATGGTGACTCTTTGGGATAAGACTGGTCAAGCAAACAGGGCTGGTATTTTCATCACTGGTTTGTTAGTCCATGTGATGAGTGAGTCCTCTTGATTACTACTGAAGCACTGTCACAAAATATTTTTGTGATTTGCCTTGCCAAGGCGTAACTGAGAATTTGACACAAAAATGTCTAACTTACAAAATGTTGTTATTCACTATTTACTCATGATATCCACAAGAGCTACTCTTTATCAGAAATCACAGAGCAGCTTAATAGATATTCTCTCCTTTATGCAGAGGGCAGAAGGCCTGTGTTCTGAGTGTTCCCGAAGTCAGATGCAGCCACGTGTCACTTAGCACATTGAAAAATTGAGAAGGGGCCGGGCGCGGTGGCTCAAGCCTGTAATCCCAGCACTTTGGGAGGCCGAGACGGGCGGATCACGAGGTCAGGAAATCGAAATCATCCTGGCTAACACGGTTAAACCCCGTCTCTACTAAAAAATACGAAAAAACTAGCCGGGCGAGGTGGCGGGCGCCTGTAGTCCCAGCTACTCGGGAGGCTGAGGCAGGAGAATGACATAAACCCGGGAGGCGGAGCTTGCAGTGAGCCGAGATCCGGCCACTGCACTCCAGCCTGGGTGACAGGGCGAGACTCCGTCTCAAAAAAAAAAAAAAAAAAAAAAATTGAGAAGGAATTTACCTTGGTGATACGAAAATAGAAAATCATTTTCAGGAGCAGCACTCGTGTATCTGATCATTTTTGTTTAATTAAGCTCCTAAGTATGCATAAGACTAACAAAAAGAACAATGCCTCGCTGATCTTGAAGAGAAAGAAATGACAGTGAAACTTACAACTATGTGAAAGGCAACTACTATGTTGCTTCTATGTGCAAAGCAATTTAACCTGGATTAAGTTAATTCAAAATACGGTAATATAAAACTGTTAAGGGCCTCAGAAGAGAACATCTTCCTTATTAATAAACTGCTATATCTAGTAAAGTAAGGGAACTATATATGCCAAAAAGTGTTGGGACTGAATATTCTGGGGTAGGGGTGTGTGCGCGTGTGTGTATGTTGTAATTTGCTGTGGAAGTATGTTACTATTATGTAAAGTACAGAGTATAGTGTGTGACGGTGAAAGGAAAAATGAGTAATATAATACTGAAATTAATATTATTAAAGTAAAATAGTAATAAAGAGTGGAGAACATGGCTTCTTAGGATGGTGCTAGCTATCAGTGCCATATATGAATGTATGAGAAGGGTTGTATTTTTTTTGCTCTCTGTGGTCTATTATTGTGTCCTCAGATTCATAATTGGAGAATCATGCTGATTATTCCATAAATCATAAAGAATGAAATAGAAAACTAGGGTCAAATAAAAAGAAGCAGAGTTACTAAGAATTTACATTTACCTTACAGAATGAATAGAAACAAGAAGGGTTGATGGGGAAAAAAATCAGGTAACAGTAGCATAATTTTGATTCGACGACTGAGACAGCTGTTGCCATAAAGTTTAATTTGAACATAAGCAACTTAATAAAAACTGAAACACCAGGGAAGCAAAGGTTAGATTCTCACGTTTGCTGATAGGAAGCTGCTGACGTGGTGTATGGTGACAGTCGTGTTTCAGTTTTCAAAAGATTTTAGTGTAGCAGTTTGACACCGGGGTAGGCATATTATGGTGAGGAAGAAGCTAATGAGTGGCAGAAAGACTCATAGAAAACCAAATCTTAATGAAGATAATAAATAAGTGCAGCTTTCATATGCATCAGTGAGGATGCCCTGTGTGAGCTGGAAAGAGGGATGGATGGAGTAGAGCTTTAAGGAATTTTAGGGAGATGTCATTTATCTATCTCTTCTCAGGTAGAAGTGAAATTTGTGTTCTATAATGATTCTACCAGCAGGAATGAGACGTATTTCAGAATAGATTCTTTAGGAGAGTAATTTTCAACTGTTTCTCCACCATAATGCTTGGAAAATAGTCCTATGCACAACAGAATCCTATGTGTTCTCAGATTAGAGGCAAGGATTTTAAAAGGCTATGTGCAAAGTACAGTTTCTGGACTGCTAGAGTAAACTCCATCCTTCATTTTAAAGAAAGCATATCCATGGCATAAGCTCAAATTTGTAATAATCTCTTATCATTTATACTTACATAAAAAACCAAGTCACAGACTTTAGTACTTTACATGAATAAAAAATTAGTCATTACATGCACCTATAATTCTTTGCTCGGCTATCACTTTTCTTTGTATCTGTCCACACAACTCTGAGTTCTAATGCCATTTCGAACTTCCACTTTCTGTGTCTATGTAGTTTTCCCCAATTCCACTAGCAGCTCTTAGTGGCTTGCTCCATTTATATGGGCTAGGGATACTTGTAGGATAGTGGAGGGAAAATGGAACTTCCCCCACACATATCAGAAAAGGATAGCTGCACTGGAGGGAAAAAAAAAAAGGTACCCTTGTGAAGACAATAAAAAAGACTTGCCTTGGGGAACATGATTTCTTACCAGAGTGAACTCCAGGTACATTTAAACACAAAGTGGAAAGCTTATAATTTTTCATCTTGGCAGGTGACAATATGTGACTAATCCATCTTTTTCTTCATGGCTAGATTACATAATGCTAGTACTATCATAGGAAAGACTAAAGATTACATCAACTTGAAACTTCTGTTGGCAATAGCTACTCAATAAAGATCCAGTAAACTACTGAGTAACTTGCCAGTGGGAAAGAAAAATATGTAGACAATATAAGATAATGGATTGCTTCTACTTGCTTCTACTTCCATATAGATTGTGTTTTTTTTCAGATAGAGCTATATACAGGGACTTACATATATTCTACACAATTAGCTACCTAGGCAGGACCACACCAGATGGCAGAGGAGACAGCTGGCAGGGACCATCAAGTAAATCATTAATATTTCATAAAATCAAAAAGAATTCTCAGAATTTGAAAGAACAACAGAGGCTAGCATGTCAACAGCCCATTTAGTTGAACTGAAATTTCTGGTACTAGTATCCCAGCATTCAATTTATCCATATTATGAAATTAAAATAACAGTCCCAATTTTTATGTATATGACAGAATATTTGCTTTTGTCTTTTATAGGACAGGCTGTTATTAAAGAATACTCTTCTATATAATACAGTGTTCCTAAGAGTTCATAGGTTCAAATCCAGACTTTATCACTTGTTAGACATGTGACCTTGAAATGTGTTAACTTCATTTCCCTTAGGTTTCAGTTTCCACATTTTTAAAATGAAGATAACAGTGCTTAACTCTTAGGTTTGTCTTGAAAATCAAATGAGATATCATATATGAAGCACTTAATTATAGTCCCTTACTCCCTCTCAGCAATTAGAAAGTTTCTGTGGAATATTAGTCATAAGAGACTAGTTTACTGTGAGATTAGGACTTGTAACGCTTTGTTTACTATAGTAATTCAAGTACTCATTTAATATTTCTTAAATAAATTACTAGATATAAATCATGAACATTTCATGAAAACTAAAACCTTTAGAGTAAAATTTGTTTAGAAATTCTGCTACAGTTTCTATTCTCCCCTTGAAAATCCATGATATTCTTTAACAAAAAAAATGTTCTGAGAAGTATTGTAAACATACACAGGAAACAGGTAAAGAAACATGTTGACATTTGTTACACATTTTCAAAAAGTTGGTCACCACTCCTTTTATTTTTGAGGTTCTGCTAATGTCTAATTACACATTAGAAAATAGGAGTCTTTGAAACATTGTGTAATTTATTATAAAGCAAAGTCAAAGATTGAAAATAATTTATAGTAAGGCTCCTAGATTCAGATAGATAATAAAATACAAATTTTGCTTGGATAATATGTCAAACTTTACTTTGTTGGTTATAGAAAGATGATTACTAATCTGATTAAGTACAAAGAGGTATAAACATCAAGCTTCGAATAATCATATATGGATTCAAACGCACGCGCGTACACACACACACACACACAGACACACAGACACACACTGCATAAGACAGAGCTGGAAAATACAGAAGCAAGAGATCATTGATTGCTTCTTTAAAGGATTATGGGATTACAGTGCAAGTATCAGAGCACACACTCTCAATTAGGCTTTATCTCAATGATTTTGTCTGGCTACCAACTGGTCCTTCAATTTGAAATAAGTAGTGGTAATATATTTAACTTGTCTTATTGGGGTCATATAGCCAGACATTTTTTTATTATTATGAATGTACTTCTGTCCTTTCATATTTCTATTTAAAGTTCTGTGGAAATGTCACATAGTTTGACAGGAGCATCAAGATACAGAATAATAAAAGTAAAGACATCCTCTGCCTTAGAAAGGTCATTTCCTGAGGATTATTTAAATCTTTTATAGAATGTAAAGGAGATCTTATAGTTTTCAGAAAGAAAAGAAATATTATGCTCATCTTGGGACTTAGAAAACAACTTTTATTTTTAAGTACTGACTTGTCCATTCTATTTATCAAAGAGAACACTTATTAAACAGCAATACCAGCTGTCACTCAATAATTTGCCTTGATAGTCCCTAGCACCATCCCTTTTTCATTTGTGTCTTAAGAGTCAAAGCAGTAAAGTTTAGTCACCTATGGCCTGGACATTTAAATTATTTGGAAATTTTATATTCACTAAATGGTACATATGAAAACAATACATTTTATGGAAAAAAGTTAATGATGTCTGTGAGAACATTTTCAAACTTACAACAATAGTTAATCAGTTTTTCTCCCCTCAGACTGGAATGTTTCTAAGGGAAAAATATGAAATTCCTTCATTCACTGAAACTAAAACTTAGTCATTTTCCCTAATGTTTGCAAGAGAAACAAAATAGTTAAGACAACTGTGTTTTATAATAAACTCCTAAAATTAAAAGTTAATGTTCAAATATTTTTGTTCCGTCAATACACTAGCTAGATCACTTGGCTAGAACTCAGCTAAATCACTATCTGTAATAACATAGAATTCAGGATAAGACTCTCTTGGATCCCATCCAAAGGTCGAAATACAAAAAGAGACTTGTTTATAGGTTAGCATTTTGTCATGGACTCACAAAATTGCACAGTTGTATGATCTCACTAGGAGGAGAATAATTGCTTCCAACTCATAATTTCATGATTTAGTAATAAAAGCTACTCCTAACAATATATTCTTTCTGTCAAAAGATCAAAACTAGCAGATACTTTCAATAGTTGAGGTACACAACACGACAATAAAACTGCTTCCACTGACAAAGTTTAAGAAATTCTCAATTAAAATCTATCCACAATATGAACATAAGCAAAAGAAAGAAAAGAGTGGTAATAACTATATCAAATCTAATTTGGAATTTTAAATTTGGAGGTGGCTAAAATTGTTAAAATGTCCACAGTAAAATTAAATCTGTATTTTTATTCAAAAGAAAAAATAAAATGTAGATTAAAATCTACCAACGTTACCAGAAGAAGTTAAGGACTATTTACCATTTAAGTGATTAGTTAAGTTTTGAACTATTTTTTTTTTTTAAATCTCACAGTTTTCTTCTTCCCATAAGGGGACAATTATTGGCAACTCCATGTTTGTTACAATGAAATGCTTCAGAACAATTTCCTAGTAATTTATATACTATAACAGTTGGTAGAAATCATTTATGCTTAAATTTATTATGCATTAGAATAGTACAGTGCAGTGACTTTTATTTGTATAATGTTTTTCACTCAAGAATAGAATATTCTATCACATCATTCAGATCATTTGTTGGTACTATTTCATAGTAATTTGATAGAAACTGGAGTTCTCCAGCAATCATATACTTATTTGTACTTTGCCAAAAGCTCCTATAAGATGAGCATAGCTGTGGAAATTGTTTCACTTTGATATGTAGAGAAATTAAATTTTGAGTTCAGTGCTGCAAAATGAATTGTGAGCAAAAATAGCATCCATGTCTGTCCTGATGATTCCTGAGCCATGCATGAAGTTGATTAATAGCATAGCAATATGCCTTGACTAAACCTAATCACTTACATATAATTTAATATTGACAAGCGAAAATGAGTGATGTGAAAACATTTTCAACCAAAAGCACTGAAATTGTATACTTCATTCCCCAATAACTATAACTTATTCAATCTTAAGCTTTACTTGGCTCTTCAGTTATTAATCGTAAATAGTTATCCTTAAAAAAAAGATTCTTCTCATACACTAGGAAAGCAACCTCTGATAAAAAATGTTAACAGATTATTAGAAATAAATAAATACATTTTATTATTGTAGCATTATGATGATGTGAGGCATGCTTTTAATAAAATAGCATTGTTTATTAAGCATATTTTGTCCCAGTTATTCATAATTGAATAGAGATTGCTTGAAAACACCTGGAAGCAATTTACCTTCTCTATCAACATTTTACTTCCAGCAAGGTTATTTACTCCCTAGTTTGGTTTCAAATTTGGTTCTCAATATTTCATAATTAATAACTATTTATAAATACTGAACATTTACACCACTGATGATAAATAATACTTATTGTACATTTTACACAATTGTCACTTTTTTTCTATTTATTTTTTTTTTTTTTGAGACTTTTTTTTTTCTGACACAGAGTGTTGCTCTGTGGCCCAGGCTGTAGTGCAGTGGTGCAATCTCAGTTCACTATAACTTCTGCCTCCCGAGTTCAAGCCATTCTTTTGCATCAGCCTCCCGAGTATCTGGGATTACTGGTGCATGCCACCACGCCCAGCTAATTTTTGTATTTTCACTAGAGACGGGTTTCGCCATGTTGGCCAGGCTGGTCTTGAACTCCTGGTCTCAACCGATTCGCCCACCTCGGCCTCCCAAAGTGTTGGGATTACAGGCATGAGCCACTGCACCTGGCCCCTATGTTGTTCTTATATACTAGGATCCATACTGACTTTTAATTTAATCTTTCTGCTTTAAAAAACTATGTAGTATAAGATTTTGTCTTGCCCAAAGAGAGGTACTGCCTTTGTATTCAGCTTCTGGGAGGTATCTATGTTATACTTGATACAAGTGTCTTTGCTTAGGTTGGGAACTGGCCACACCCAACAATCTTAGGTTGTAGTATAGACATGCCAGAAGGACCAACCACGTGATTTAGGGGGGAGACTTTGGGTCAGACCATATCAGTTGACCTGAGTTCAACCACGAGGTAATCGATCAATCAGTCATGCCTATATAATGGACCTTCAAAAAAATATCTGAACACAGAGGTTTGAATAAGTTTCTCTTGTTGGCAACACTCTGTGCATACTGTCACAAATCAGTGCTGGGAAGGTAATGCCCATCCTGCTTCCATTGGAAAAAGGATGGAAGCCTAACACTCAGAACCCTACCAAGCTCTGCCCTACATGACTCTTCCTTTGGCTGATTTTAGTCTGTATTTTTTCCTATAATAATCTGTAACTTTAAATACAGTCGCTCCCAATGAGTTCTGAGTCCTTCTAGTTATCAAACCTAACAGGGACCTTCAGGACTTGCAATTGGTGTCAGGAGTTAGGGCAGTCTGCAAAGGATTGTGTCCTCAAGCTTTGCAGTTGGACTAACTCATGGGCAGAAGTGCTTGGATGACAAATTAACTAAAAGGCAAACACGCACACATACAAACACACACACACTCGCACACCCAAAACACTCGAATACATTAACACAGAAACTCAGTCCACACATAAAAAGGAACATCAACAGACCAAATTGTAGATTAATAAATATATTTTAATAACTTACTGTCAGTGCCACGTTACTTCCTCTCATGCCTCTTGCACTATAAATGGATTTTAATAGTCAATTCAAGTGTTGATGCAAAACAGCCTTAAATATAAGAGCAAAACACCCTTAAGTATAAAGCTTCTAAAATTGAAAATATTAAATCATTAATTGTCTTGATGAAAAGGTAATAACATAGGATGGTGGAAATGCAATTAAATATAATTCCCTATAATGTGTTCCTTCTTTAAAACACAAAGGATAGCTCCTTTAATCAGTTTTCTGAAGACATCATTTTCAGATCTTGCTTCATTACTTTGTCCACAGGTATCATTCTTGTGGATACACCCATATTGGTCAATACCAACATTAAAATAAAAAATTTGGAATTCCGAATTCTAAGTTTATCTTGTTTAGTACAGAGTAAAATCATATATCTAAAATTTAATAAGAGTAAAATAGCATTTCTCTGATCAAACAGAGATGGCGACAAATATTTTATGAAAAGGATTTGAGGCATCAAAAGACAATTTAAGTAAAACAAAAAATTATTCTGTTTACCTTAATTCCATTTTGTTCTACTAAAGTACTATTACTGGCTATCAAATCAATGTCCATTAGAACCAACTAGGGAGTTTTTTGATTTTCAGATCCTAATTCATGATATCCCAAATTGACAGACTGGGCAGTATCCTGAGTTTCTGCATTTTAACAAGCTCTTAGATAGTACTGTTGCAGACCAAAGTTTAAGAACTACTGATAATATAATTTAAAAGCTTAAGGACTGGACCTAGAACACTGCTTTGTGTTAAATAAATATGGCAAAATTTAAATTAATTACATTTTAGGAAGTTAATGAATTAATATTTTAAAATTAATTTGTGATTTTTGACAGGTAATCAATGTGTTTAAACTATTTCATAACCATTGCTTTTTTTTGACTATACATTTTGCTGATCCCTTATATGAAAATAAGTCTTGCCAGTTGTTCTGAATGTTTTAATGTTTCATTTGATAATATTTATATCAAAGTTTTTTCAGCAGAAACTTCTTCAATATACCTTTATAAATATGAAAAATCAGTTCTTCACACATTTAAAATAAGGAAAAGATTAGTATAAGAAAATTAACAAATGTTTTTAATGCAATAATAAACATTTATATTCATTTCTTTAATATAAAATTATTATTCACCTAACAGGATAAAAATATTTAGAATTAAAGCAAGTTAAACAACAAATTTCTTAAATTCTGTATATTATATATTTTGTGTAAAGGTGAGATGTTTAACTCAGTTGGTTGAAAAAAATGAAGACCCCATTTCATTTTTTATATTAAAAAAAAAAGCACTGGTCTATATCCAGTGGTCTATATCCATCCAGTGTCTACTCACTTCTAAGCCTGTGGCCATAAAAGGAGGAAAATCGTAAGTTTGTGTTAAGAGTTTTGTAAAATCCTTAAGTAGCACCTTGGGAGATATGATATAAGCATCTCTATTTTCACAGGTTTTAGGAAAAGTTTCTTATTGTCTAAGTTTTGCCATTACTTTCAAAGAGCACCAAATTTCTGCTGATAGGAAATTAAATTCTTACATACTTGAATTATCTTTCTAAATCTCTGTTTACTCAACATTGTTTGTATCCAAAATGCCAAGGAAAACCAGTGAAAGGTAGACTGCTGCAGGAGCAACAGGGTTCTGAGGTGTCTTGGGAACCTACCATACCCAAGCCTTCTGGGCCTCCTTCCTGAGGGAACCACAACCAAGATGTGGAATAGTGCATTTGAAATCCATGGCTACTCCAGCTATGGAAGAGCCAGTGGTTGTGCAGAGTTCCCTGGGGATTTGGAACACTGATGTCGTCTCAGAAAAAAATATCAAGAGCCTAAGCCCAGAACACTGTACTCTGTACTGTATCTCAGCTGCTTTTTGCTATTCTTGTTGGTGAAATATTCAAAATTTGGAATGTTGAGATTTCTCAGATCATTACTGTGGAGATAATGAGATATTGCAGAGAGGACTCCAGTCAATATTGTTGATGAAATGGATGACACAACGGTTGCATCAATGGGTGCTCACCAGTGATTTGATGCAGAGGGTGTCAGTGGTAACCACACTGTGGTTCCTTCAAAAACATATGGGAAAGTGACGGCCATCTGAGATCTTTTCAGAACAAAAAGAGCCTAGTAGCTTTTAACATCATGCCCCTCAAGGATATGAATGAGTTTTCCACACATATTCTGGAAGTAGCCAACGGATATGATGCTCAGCAAATCTAACAGCAAGGGAGAGCACCTAGCAGCAAACCAGGAATGAGTGAAGTAGGGAACTTTGGTGGGAATAGCTTCATGCCAGGAAATGGCTTTATAGTGGCCAAAAACTAGGTGCTGGATTTGATTAAGGTTTGCCCAAGATTTGAAAGATTGAGCTTTCAGGATCTTAAGAAACAACTCCAATATGTCTGTAGCCTCAATCAAGGAAGCAGTGAATTTTCTTAGAATACAGGGATACATTTATTCCACTGTGAATGATGATCATTTCAAATCTATGGACACCAATAACTGGATTTAATTGGGTATTGGAGATATTTTCCAGCAGGACCTGTTTTCAGAATCCATTGGCTACAGCCGTGTCTATGTTTGGCCAGTTGACTTCTAAGAAGTAGGTCTCATAATAGTTTCAGTTGGCATCCTTATGAAACCTCCTAGTCTTCTGTTTCTGCTTTGTTGTTGATTTTTTTAAGCTCAAAGGGAACTGATAGAGATGTATATTCTAGGCAAGAATTTCCCGAAGAAATTACAAATAAGCTTGTTATAACATCAGGCTAGAAGGAAGAAAAGTGCCACCAACAGAGGTAAGCAGTATTACTTAAATAACATTTGGGGGTTTGTATTCTTAAAATGTTTCCTGTTGAGAGAAAATGAGCAGAACTAAGGCCCGTGGTTAAAGAACTAGCTAAGAAACCCACTAACCCCTGCCTATTTGTGTTTCTCACTTTGATGATTTAGCATTACTGTCAGAATTGCATTTTCTTTCACTTTTTTGTTGTTACTGCTGCCAAAAATGAGTTTATAGGAACATAAGGTTCTGGAGTGGTGGCCTCAAGGGGCAGAGGAGAGAAAGAATTGTGACTACATTTTGTACCGAATAAATGCTTCCACATGCTTAATAAAACTGTTGTATTGTAAAAAAAAAAAAATGCAAAAGAGAATATAAAATGCTTCTTATATTTATGAGTATTACTAATGAAATTCTATTATAATGGGAAGGAAGTAGGGTGAACAAGTTTTGTGTGTGACTGATTTCAAAATCATAAACAATCAAACCTTCTGTAGACAAGTTTAAAGTTTAAAGGCCCGTGAATACAGGATTTTATGTAGATTGTGCTTTATCAGGAAAATGGTGGTTTTGTTATTTAAAGATTTTTGAATAATCCTTACTGAATATCATCAGAAAAAAATAAGAACCAAGAGTCAGAAATTTAAACAAACAAATAGATGGAAGAGAAGGAAAAAAGTGTTATTTTTGAAGAGCCCTGAAGAAGAAAAGGGAAATGAAGTCAAATATCATAGGGCTTAGAAAATAATTTATCTAGACCAGGAATGGTGGCCCACACCTAAAATTCCAGAACTTTGGGAGGCCGAGGCAGGAGGATTGCTTGAGCCCAGGAGTTCGAGACTATCCTGGGCAACACGGTGTGATCCAGTCTCTATAAAAACTGATGAAAAGAAAAAATAATAATTTATCTGTCTATGAGGAGTGAGGAAACCAAGTCAATTGTAAGAAGGGTGGAGCTAATGAAGCTATCTTGAAAAACCTAGGGTTATATAAACATACGTATTAGAGGAAACTTTAGAAATATATTATCTGGACATATTTAATAAAGCTAAGTTGTCTAAATAAAGGTTACATAAACTTCTCTATTTAATCTTAAAACTCCAATATCAAGCTCTTCCGCATTTCTGAATCCAGTGTGAGACCCAGAAGTTGAAAGCCAATAAGTATGAGTCACAAAATGAGAAAAGCTCGTGGAAAGTCTGATACTGGTACAAAATTCTTTTTAGTATAGCTATTCTTTGCAAAATAAAAATAATTAAAATCATTTTTCAAACCACTCAGAGAATTTTAAAGAAATTTAAAGAATTTAAAAGAATTTTAAAGTTTATGTTGCCAATTGTGAATAATAAATGAACACTAATTATCCACTACCCATCAATATTAACTAAATATGTGTATGATATTATTTATATAATCTTAATCAGTGGATCAACTTTTATCTTATTCAAGGTACTTACAAATTGGACAAGGAACTTGATGCCTTCATTTCTAACCTTGATTTCCCTTGCTCTGTTTTTCCTATATAATGTTAAGTTGTTCAACTACAAATTGTTCTATCATAAGAAATCTCAGGAACCTACCCTTCCCAGTAGGAAACAATCCACTGTTTACTAAATAATCTGTCAATAAAATGATAATGTGAAATAGAAATGCAGAATGGAATATAGTAGATGAAAAATACTATCTCTGGCATACGCTGGTTATTATTATTTTTATTCACCAATCAGTAGTGTTGTTTTTTTAGTCAAATTTAAAATACAGCATCTTAAAATATGATTTAAGTATACATTGTGGAATCAGAAGGCAAAAGTTCTACTGTTGTCACAGCAGGTAAAAAAAAAAAATCTGCAAAGCAATGCAGTCTACCTATTTTACAATATAACGCTAATAAAGGTAATTAAGGTAATAAATAAAAAAACCTTTTTTCCCCAATTATTGAGATCATAAGCACTAGTGAAAAAGCAGTATTTGCAGATACTATTGATTGGTTTTTAAATTAAGGTCAAGTGTTTGGAAAGGTTTTGCAAAACTAGATTCATCATTACTAGCCCAAATAGGCACAAAATTACTTGATTCTAAATGCGGTGTAATATCTCAAAAAGAAAATGTATTTTATTGCATTGTAATTGAAGAGTAGAACAAATTTTCCCCTGATATTTCTCTTTGCAATTTATTGATAGATGTATTTGCAGTGAGGTAGACTTATTCTCATAAGTATAACTGAATAAACATGAATCCATCATTATTTAAATATTTAAAGTATTGACTAAGAAAGAAGGGGGCTGTCAAGGAAACAAGGGCCACTGTATCTTCCCTCTTCTGACAGCTTGGAAACCAAAAAGAAGGCATTCCTCCACCCCCTTTTCTCTGGATTATCTTTGTGGGTATCAAATCCCTCTTCTGAAATTTTGAATCATCCTGACTAATATTTCCATTGATGAAGAAACAGCCTGGAAGGGCACACATACCACACAAATTAGGACATGTAAGATCATCTGCTCTGTCTACCTTCACACATGTCTAAGTGGTGATACATGCTCATTAGATTTAACACATAGTATTTAATTATGGTGAAGTTTGGAGTGAATCACCTGGATTGAAATACCAGCATTGTCCTTTGATAGCTGCACACATTTTACAAGTCATTTACCCTTTACAACTTTTAGTTATCTTGCCTAAAAAAAAACTGCAATTATATGTATAAAAATAACAAAAATATTATAGCTAAAAAATGCACTAATATTAGTGGTTGCCATTTATCTGATACTTACTATATGCTAGACATATTTAATTCTCACAACACTGTGAGTTAGACATAATTATATCTATTTAATACACAAGGAAGTTAAAGGGCAGAAAGCCTGACTTCAAAGCATGTAACTGCTCTAAGGATAATAATAGCTTTCTTGTTTAGGTTCCAGACAGCTGTGAGTATATATGTATATGTGTGTGTGTGTGTGTGTGTGTGTGTGTGTGTGTATTTAAAACTATGTGCAAGATCTTTGTAAGTTAAATTGCTAACTCTGCATTGTTGGCTATTATATCATGATTTTTAAATATAAGAGGAGGTTTAACTCCCAAATTCATAAGAAAATGGTATAGAATGATTATAAAGTTTTACATTCAATATAAAACAAAAGCTTTCAAGATCTTTTAGGCCTTTGTAATCCATAAGTTCAAATATTAGATATACGGCAGTCAAGTAAATTGCCTAAGGTCATGCAATGAGGTTGCAGCAGACCTGGGAAGAGAACTGAATAGCTTAGATTCATAATCATGGTGTTTTAGCATCCAAAGGAAGCTACGCTTTGAATATTTGACTTCACAGATAATGTTCCTTTCAGTATCAACATATAGAAGAAAATAATACAACATTTGAAACCTAAGTAATTTTTTTTTTTTTTTTTTGAGATGGAGTCTCGCTCTGTGGTCCAGGCTGGAGTGCAGTGGCCGGATCTCAGCTCACTGCAAGCTCTGCCTCCCGGGTTCACGCCATTCTCCTGCCTCAGCCTGCCGAGTAGCTGGTACTACAGGTGCCCGCCACCTCGCCCGGCTAGTTTTTTGTATTTTTTAGTAGAGACGGGGTTTCACCGGGTTAGCCAGGATGGTCTCGATCTCCTGACCTCGTGATCCGCCCGTCTCGGCCTCCCAAAGTGCTGGGATTACAGGTTTGAGCCACCGTGCCCGGCCTTGAAACCTAAGTAATTCTTTGATTATTAAAGTAACCATAGTTTGATCCTAAAACTAAGAAAACTACATATTATTTCAATATGACACATAAAGAAAATAGGTTAGCTTATCAAAGTATTTTAGGTGAGAAAAAAGTACTACATCATCAGTCCATGATGTGTACAGAACATAAAATACTCAGACTTCCAACACTGAACTAGGGGAGGAAACAGTGGAACTACAGTCAGGAAGTCAACTGCATTATATCACAGCAAGTAAATTTTCTCTTTTAACCTGTGAAATCAGGAACAAGATGGAAAAAGTTTCAAGTCATTGATGCAGCCAGGTTAGGAATACAAAATATAAGCAAAAATTTAAAAAGGAAAGGAATATGATGTACAAATGTGGACAAGAAATCCAGCTGAGTAAAAAAAAAAAAAAAAAATCACAATTGCAGGAATAGAAGAAAATTTTATATAAGTGCTCTATGAAATAGGATATCTTAATAAGAAATTGAGTTCTATAAAATAGGTGTTCATAAACGAGGAGTTAAAGCAACAAAACAGGATGAAAAGAAATACTAAGCACTATGAAAACAATCTGAGGACCAAAACAACCAAGACGATAAATTAGAAACAAAAGGGAACAAAACTTATGTGGCTGAAAGTTGTTACTAACCTGGTAGAAAGACTTGGTGTCTTTCTACCAGGATACATGCGTATAGGAAAAGAAAGAGACTTTTCAAATAAGAAAGGAACTAATATATGGAGAAATCAAACACTATTCAATACAAAAATAAAGTATTCCTGAGGTAGTGACCTGAACAAATGAAACTGCAAACTACACAAAATGTTATTCTTTTTTCCTTAAAATAAATAATGCACGTTATCCCAAGAGAAAAACAAAACGATGTATAATACTCAACACTGGTACATATCCTGGTTAGGTTACTGAACTGCAAGGATATAAGACATAGTTCTTCAGCAATTCACATGGACAGAATAAACTGCCTGGGAGAAGTATTGGTGGCAGCAGTGGTGGTATATACATTATAGACATTTTCACAGTAGTAATCATTGGAGTGGGGAGAGAGAAGGAGAGCACGGGCAAGAGAGATCTCCAGCCAAAATGTTGCTAAGCTATGAAAGCAATAATTAAGATTCTCAACTACACATTTTTAAAGGCAAAATATATTGTATCTATTATCTTCAGGTGGTGGAGTGGGGGCAATTGAATTGAAGATGCTGGGAATGGAGAAGTGCTGAGTAAACAGAACTGGTGGTGGGCACTAAACTAATGTAATGCAAATATTGGACTAACACTAAATTTAAAAAAAAAAATTATAAAACAAAGTAAATTGGATAAACCTTCCCAATGTAAAACTAATGACAAAACTTACAAAAACAAGGCTAGAAAATCAGCTTGAATAAGGAATAAGAAGGCTTAAATTCATGAATATGGTCTGAAGTTCTATATATTGTTAAACAATATATAATGGTTTATGTGTCTTAATTTTTCTTATAATTTCTTTTTTTAAGTTTAGAGAAATGTTTTAGAACAAAATATCTGTTGTGGTGAATAAATATTCCTGACGGATTAAGCAATTCAATAACTTATTTCTTACATTAAAAATTTTTAGGCCAGGCACAGTGGCTCACACCTGTAATTCCAGCACTTTGGGAGGCCAAGGTGGGTGGATCACCTGAGGTCAGGAGTTCAAGACCAGCCTGACCAATATGGCGAAACTCTGTCTCTAATAAGTAGAAAAAAAATTAGCCAGGCATGGTGGTGCATGTCTGTAATCCCTGCTACTTGGGAGGCTGAAGCAGGAGAATTGCTTGAACCCAGGTGGCTGAGGTTGCAGTGAGCCGAGATTGCACCACTGCACTCCAGGCTGGGCAACAGAGCAAGACTCCATCTAAAAAAAATTTAAATTTATTTATACTTGAACTTAACATATTTGATAAAGTATAATTAATATGATATTTTTAGATAAATATATGCATTTTGTGTAAGCCTGTCTTAGCTTTGTTGAGGTATAATTGTCAAAAAATAAACTACACATATGTAAGTATAAAATTTGATAATTAACGACATATACTTTGATAAACCTGTGAAGTCATCACCACAATTAAGTTAGAGAACATGTCCATCAACCCCAACTTTCTTCATGCTCCTTGGTAAATCATTCCTTTCAATCCTTCCTCCTCACTTTGTCCACAAACAAGAAATGATCTACTCTCTCTCACTGTACATTAGTTTGCATTTTCTAGAAGTAATGCAACTCAAATCAGACAATATGTACTTTTTAGAAACAATCTGGCTTCTTCCATGAAGAATAACTATTTTGAGATTCATATATGTTGTTGCGTGTGTCCATGATTGAAATTTGTTTCCTTCACCTATTTGTGGACACTTGAGTTGTTGCCAGCTTTTGACTATCACAACCCAAGATGCTATGTACATTTGTGTACAAGTTGTTAAGTAGACTTATGGCTTCATGTTTCACTGGTAAATACCTAGATGTGGATTATAATAAGTGAATGTTTAATCCAAAAACAAAAAAACAAAAAAAAAACTACCACACTGTTTGCCACAGTGGTTTGTACCCTTTTACATTCGTCAACAGCAGAGTATGTTAAGTTCCATTGCCTAGTCATACCCTCCAGCACTTAGTATGGCTAGTCTTTTTAATATGAGCCATCCTAATAAGTGAGTAGTGGAATCTCACTGTGGTTTGAATTGCATTTCTCTGATGAGTAATAATGTTGAGTACTCATTCTGGTGATCATTTGCCATCCATATATCTTCTCTGGTAAAGTGTCTATACTACTACTTTTTAAAATAATTTTCTCATCAGTGAGTTTTGAAAATTCTTTACATATTCTAAATTTGCAAATATTTTCTTCCAAACTATGGCTTGTCTTTTCATTCTTTTATCAGTATCTTTCAAACAGCAGAAGTTTATGGAGTTTATTCTGTAGTGTCTAATTTATTATTTATTTCTTTTGTGGATTGCATTTTGGGTGTTAAATTTAAGACATCATGAAACCATAAAACTTGTAGAAGAAAATATTTGTGACCTCAGATTAAGCAAAGATTTCTAGATACAATACCAAAACAGAATTTATAAAAGAAAGAAACGATAAGTTAGACTGTATCGAAATAAAAAATAAAACAACTTCTGTTGAAAGACACTTAAAAGAATGAAAATACAAGCTACAGACCGTGAGAAAACATTGGCAAAGTATACATTTAATGAAAGATACATATTCAGAATATGTAAAGGTGTTTCAGAACTACACAATGAGACAATGGCTTAAAAATAGATAAAATTTGAACTGACACTTCACCAATAAAGATATATGAATAGCTAATAATTACATGAGAAGATACTCAACCTTGTTAGTCATCAGATAAATAAAAATTAATGATAAATTTTGTGTTAATTTTTGTATGTCGATCAACAGGTGGATCAAAGTTCACTTTTTGGTGTATAGAAATTGAATTGTGATGATATAATTTGTTTAAAACACTATCCTTTCCCAGCTAAATTGCCTTAGCATTTTTTGTAATAACCAGTTGTCCACATATATGTGGGTTTATTTATGGATCTCTATTCTGTTCCATTAATCTAAGTCCATCTATTCCAGGACCACATTCTATTTTTGTAATAAGCCATCAGATAGTGTTAGTCACCCAACTTTGTTGTTCCTTTCCAAAGTTACTCTGGTTGTTCCTTTGTATTTCCATCTAAATTTTAGAACCAACTTGTCAATTTTTGCCACACCAAAATCCAAAAACACAAAGAAAACTTTAAGAATTTCAAATGAGCTTGTTTGAAAATATAGATTCAATTGAGGAGAACTGAAAACAATATTGAATATCACAATTTATGAATACCACATATCTCTCCATTTATTTAGGACTTTGTTAATTTTTTTCTCTCAGCGGTATTTTATAGCTTTTAGTGTGCAGGTCTTTCATATCTTTTCACAGATTTTTTTCCCTGACAATCATATGGCATCACATTTTAAATGTTTTTAAAATGGTATTCTTTCCTAATTCTAACTTCTGTTTATTATTTGGTCACACATAGAACATAAACAGAAGATATGTGGTGAATTACAATTAATTTTTGTATATTGAAATCTTATTCTGCAACCTTGTTGAACTCATTAGTTCTAGTATCTTTTGTAGATTCCATCAGATTATTTACATAGATAAGATCATCTGTGAATAAAGACAGTTTTATTTCTTTCTTTGAAATATTGATGCGATTTATGTCTTTTCCTTGTCTTATTGTAGTAGCTAGAACCTCTAGTAGGTTAATGAACAGAAATAATAAGCGATGACATCCTTGGCCTTTTCCTAACTTAGGTGAAAGCATTCAGTCTTTTATCATAGAATATGATGTTAACTAGGATTTTGGTATCTAGTTTTATCAGACTTAGTAAGTTCCCTTCTATGTCTAGTTATCTAAGAGATTTTTTTGGGGGTTCTCTAGGAACTGTTGTTGGATTTCAACAAAATTTTTTGGCACTTATTGAAAGAAGCACATGGATTTTTTTCTTCAGTTTATTAACATGAATTATATTGCTTAACTGTTGAGTGTTAAAGCAACTTCATATTCTCAGGATAAACTCCACATCATCATAACATATTATTATTTTTATATATTGCTTGATTCAGCAACTAAAGTTTTGTTTAGAATTTTCATGTCCATGTTCATGAAGGATTTTCGTTGGTAGGGATTTTTTTATATTTTTGTATGGTTATTTCCTTTTTTATATATCTGAATAATGTTGGCATAATAGAATGACTTGGGAAGTATTGGCTACACTTCGGTTTTCTGAAAAAATGTTTATAATACGAACCTAATTTTGATATTAAAATTTTATACAGTTATTTTTCTATTTTTCATCTCCCTATATGTATATTGATACCAATCTTATGTTATTGATACTAACTGCTGAGTGGTAAGAATTATAGTGCTTTGTCTATATTTTTATTTGTATACTTAAACATTGATTGTATGTTTATAAGCCATGTGTAGTATTTTTAAAACTATGCAAATCTATGTGTTAAATTTTTTTAAAAAATTAAAAACTATATTATAATATTCTGCAATTATAAATGGATGCTGTCAGCACTTTAAGCTGATTGTCAGAGGACTATACTTTTCAAAATGTTTTCTGAGAATCACTAGTTTATCTGGAGTCCTATGATGTGGTCATCAGTAAACATTGTTGTGGAAAATAACAGTAAGTTCAACTATTTCACCTCTGTTTACCAATTTGAAATTTATGAATAGGAACTATTTTCAAAAAAATTTTGTTAAAAATAATTACTTTTTTCAAGTGTTGAGCATACATTGCAAGGACTATTAGGGTCAGTTAATCTCAGGTATCTTTCAGCTGTCAAGATGCAATTCATTTTGTCTCATGTTATTTTCAGAATCTTGTGGTATTAGTGCTTATAGTAGCTAAATTTGAAATAATGTTCAGTCTCCATTTCACAAAAAAAGATGCAAAAATGGTTCACTACAACATAAACTAAAAATAAAATGACAATTATTATAATTATATATTTAATTATAAATATATATAATATATTTATATAATTATAAATATATAAATAAAATTTATATATTTATATAATTATATTTTAATTATAAATATAATTTTAAAATATATAAAATATCATTAATAACATAAAGAGTGAACAGAATTCCAGTTTGAAAATGTGAATTTATGAGCACCAGTCAACTATTCTATCATATCAGATAACTTAAATAATATAAATCAAGTGTACAATAAGAAAAGGAAAATGTCTTTAATCCCCCATTGTTAGGGAAGTTGATGATGTCTATTATTTAGTTCTTTCTCAGAATTGACTTGCTTGGAGTATCACCTGATGAGGAAATGGACATACAACTTTTATTTTCTATTATTTTTTAAGCTATAAGAATTCCATTTAAAATTTGCTAACTTTTTTCCTTTAAAAGGCAAGATGCAAACTGATCTTTAAACAGAGTTCTTGTGTCAGAAAATGACCCCCTAGGTCTCCAATTTTAGCTAGGTAGATGTAAAATAGAAAAGTATGCATTATTCTGGGAGAACAGTATTAACAGACTATTATTGTCCCGGAGCAGGCTGGAGACTTAGATGAACTCTTTGAAGGCTAATTTAAGCAATGTTCTTTCTCATTGCAACTCATTGCCTCCACAAATTTATGTATATACCAAGAAACTTTAAGGAAAGAATATTTCCTTTTAAAAGTTCCAAGTTCCAGGTAACTGATAAACTGTGATAACATCCATGGAGGATACATCGAGGACTTCATATGGAATTTGCATCATAAAAGAGTGATAATCTGGTCTTGTGGTTTAATCCCCACTTCTGGGTCAAGATTTTTAGAGAAAGGATGGACTAATGAACAGAGATACCTGATGGTGAGTAATATGTATTGAACAAGCAGAGTAATAAATATCAAATACAAATGCTTAAGGAAAAAAATCCAAACATCCAGTCATAAATTGCTGCCCTACAATTTTTCACATTGATTCTACTTAATGAACTGAAGTTTGAGATTTCATGTTGGGTAAGTGCTCACCATACACCTACTCATAAAGGCTATTTTAGTATACACTAAAATTATATGGTATCTTCTTAGGTGTGAGAGGCACACAGATAACTTAATGAAGACACCTTGAACATGAGCTTGCTACTTTGAGAAGGAGTAAAATTTTACGTAGCCTGTTTAGAATGTAACAATCATTATAGAGGGTCAATTTGCATTTCCTCTAAGATTAGAAAATTAAAGAAGATAGGTAGGAAAATTAAACACAGTGCAAAAGCACTGATACTTTTCAAAGATCACCCAATCATTCCTCTTGTTCCTCAATTATCTGTTTACCGACATAAATGTGTATCAGATTATTTTGCCTCTCATGTAAGTGATACTCATTTTAATGTCATAAGTTGTTTCATTTGCTAGAATTATATTAGAGTGGAACAAATTCTAAAAGTACTGAAATATATTCATTTCCAATTATGATCTAAGAAAATAAAATCAGCACAGAGTGTATTGTAATGATAAAAATTTTTGAAAGCATGCAATTTCCAAATGCATTTGTTTTATTTGTGACCTCTATTTGTTTCTACAATTCCAATTTTGAGTTTACTAAGCATCAAAAAGCAACTAGTAGTCAACTACTGGATAACCGTGTGTTTAAATATTCCATAATGGGTAAGTATGTACTGAGTCTCATTCTATATATAAATTATGTGGACCAGGGGACCTATGTTTTAGAAATGTGTATGTTAGAGAAACAAAAACATTTCAGAGGTCCTCCGAACAAATATGAAGAAGGGCAAAGATACTATGAGAAAAACAAAAACATAAAGGGTAAATACAATTTCAAAGCTAAAGGTGGATAAAAAGATTCCTAACAGGTAGTGTTGGCAGAACAAGTCCATACCTAATGTTATTGTTCTCCTAGCTGGCTCAAACAAGCAGCTAAACAATATATCTGGCATATGGAAGTAAGTCTTTGAAACCAAATATTCCCTCGACCGCCTTGCTAAACAAGCTGCAGTTTCTAAGACTGATATCCCTTGGTTTCTACAGTTAAGAAGCATGGTGTATTTTACATTTCTGCCCAGCAAAGCTATTTTAGACAGACTTAAATATTTAAATACTTTATGGGATTTGACAGCATGGGTGAAAAATGGCACAGGTCTAGAAATTTTGGCCCCAGTTCTGTCGCTAATAAGGTGTGTGATTTAGTTCAGTCACTTAACCTCTTAAGCTATAATGTCATTGTCTATAAAATATCTGCTCTGGAAGTACAGTTAAAATAATGTGCTTGGAGGGGTTTTTAAAAATTAAAATGCTTTATAAATATAATTAACAATCATTCTATCAGATCTCACACTCCAGTATTTTTCTGCAATAATATTTATGATATTTAAAACTAGGGAAGATCCTTATTAAAAATTCATTCAAATGTTTATTTCTCCCTGAGCACATCCTAGCTGTTCAATCATTAAATCTTACTCAGCAAATTAAGTGATTATTTTTCTTTCTATTTTTAAAAAAAGGGGCTTGGAAGGACAAGAAAATATTCCCATTGTCCAACTCATAAATAAAATAATGTGTATTTGTTCCTAGTGAATATCAACAGGTTTACAATATTTAATTAAGTAATGTAATTTAATGTAGTACTCATTTGATAGATAAATAAAATGGTACAGTATAGCACTCCAAATAGTCCTATAGTTTAGTTTACATTTTCCACATAAATCAAGTTAGTACTACAATAAGTTTTTGCTTATATATAAATTTATTCTATTGTCTGGAATGAACATTAAAGCAATAATACATGATAGAAATACTCAAAGAGATTAGATGTTCTAAAAATGTTAGCTAATTTAATATGCTATAGTTTCTCCTAAGATAACTATTACGAGAATAAAACATAAATGCTGCTGATTTCAATCTGACTACTCTTTATGAATCAGACTACCTGAAACTTTTTTACCACTTTACCTAATTATGGAATCCTGACATGCTATCTGGCCTCTCTATCCCTCTGGTTCCCAATTACTAAAATCTAATCAATATCCACTTTTCTCTAACCAAGCACATTTTAAGTTCTATCAGCAATACAAACTCAAAAGGAAAAAAGGCAGACCTATAGCAACTAGGATGTAAGAATTACTTTTTTATGGTCAATGTGATACAATGAATGAACACTATGTACACAACATTAAATTGTCATTCTGTCTTCTCCCAGTGAGGCAGTGCATTTGATTTCCTCAATTGGACATACTTACTGAATCAGATTAGATGTCAGTAAGAATTTTGAACTTTTAGTTTCTCAGGGAAAGAGGGCAGCAGTAGGAAGAGACAGACAACACTTTAGCATTCCATGACTTGATCCCTACCACACCTTTTCCGTCCAAGCTGTGCCTTTTCTATCTTTAATTTTCACTCTAGAAATGCTGAGCCTATCTTTGTCATCCATATACATCATGCTATTTCTAGCCCTCTGAATCTTCATGCATGCTGGTTTCTCTGCCCCTTACCCATCTTTCCCAACCTATTAAGTCTGATCATCTTTCAAAACTCAGTTTAGACACCACCTTAAAGAAGAGTTCTGATTACTCCTTCTACTATGTAGGATTGAATCTTCCTCTATTAATGATCTTGTAACATCAAGTCCCTGTGGCGTCTTTGCCTTTACTGATCCATGGATATTACTGACTTCCTGGCCAGTTGGAAATTGTGTAAGGATAGAAATTAGACCGTAATAATCTTTGGATCCTCAGCACTTAGTCCAATTGCTGGCATGCAAATAGTCAATATATGCTTTTTGAACTGATCCAAAGAAATCTTAGAGATAATCGAAGTGCTAGCTTAAAGGTAATCAGATAAGGATTTAAGATCTTAGGAAAAATTAAATTAGATATGAAAAAATAACATAAAATTCTAGTTTACTAAAGCTGAATGTATACACTCTGAGGTAAAATATTGGGGGACTTACCTGGTTAAAATATGGGTAATTTATTTACCTTTCTGACATATTCCAATAAACTAATCATTTTTTCTTTTATTATGCCTATTATAAAACTGATTATTTAAATTCATAACTATACATTTCCCAGTTTTGTCTCTTATCCCACTTTAAATATTTGGTGGGAACATTTAGGGGAGTCATTAACACAATGCAAAACACATAAATTTTGCATTGTATTGTGGACTCCCCTAAGTGTCCCCACAAAATGTCATGAAGTTTTTGGCATTGCATTAATGATATAGGTAAGTGTCCCTACCTAAGTAATTAATACAATGTGAAATTTAAGTTTTTCTAGTAATTAATACAATGTGAAATTTAAGTTTTTCTAGTCATTGAATATAAACAATTGCATAGAAATATCTTCATCTAACTTATTCAATGCTTTTGAATGTCTAGTTTCCTTTTGTTAACCAACTAAATACTGTATTAATTAAACTTGGTACCTCATTATAATTAAATAAATGTAAGTCATGGACAGATGGACATGAATTAATTAGATCAGATTTATTTTCCATTAATATCCATTTGCAGTAAGATAATGGAGTTTTATTTTGTTAACTCATACTTCACATTATGTTTATGTAGAGAGAGTATTTGAGGTTAATGATTAGAAGTTTACTTTGGAAAATAAAGAAAGTAGGTAACTTTTTAGCATTATAGGGAAAAGTGAATTTGGAACTGGGCAAAGATAATCAGAAGAAAAGCAGAACAACTGCAAACAAACATGCAAACAAACACACAAAAACTTACTCTACTGTGGAATTAGAGCTCGGAGAAAAAAAATGACTTCCCACATAGCATGAAATTAGAACTATGACCTTGGAATAACATTGTTCTTGCCATAATTCATGAGCATTACATAAATCTGTGGTTGGCCATAGGAATGTACACACCATTCATCACATTATTTTCTATGTGAATGCATGTTCTAAAATTTAAAATTTAAATAACTGCCTTATAAGTGAACTTTTATAAGATAATCTAATGAATCTGTTTTCTGCTCATATGTTGAGAAACAAAAGTAACAAGTTCAGTTGGGTGTTTCTGTTGAACCTATACATTCTACCCATAGAATGTTTCATCAAAACATGTTTCAAAGTAGTATATTGGGAGTTCTAGAAATAAATTTTTCATAAATTCCACTGACTGTGTATGTACAGTCTATTAGTTTCACACTCTAGTATATATATTTTAATTTATTTAATGACATGTGGACAAAAAATGACACTGTGTTAAATGCATATTTGTAATAGGATGCTTATATATACGGTTTATTTTTTACACTTTATTTCTGATACTGTATAACAATTAGGACAATCTACATTAAGAGATCCAAAGGAGAGTGGAGAATATCAGCATGTAGATAGCTCTGATATCCACTATGGAAAACAATAACATACTTTGTAGGTCATGTAAAAGTAGAAATCATGAAATTGTATACAGTTTTTCTCAGATTCTCTCTTTGCTATTTTTCTCATTTTCAATCTTCACCAGCAAAGAAGAAATGTAATGTCAACGTGTTCATTTGAATATGTGCTATTCTCATCAGCACTTTCCTGAATTGTGTTGTCATCATTAGCTTTTAGGCATTTACATTTTTTTTTTTACTTTAAGATTTTGATGATTTCCTCAATCTCCATGTATGCCAGGACTATACTAATTAAAATAGTGTATGATGACAAGATCAGAGAAAAAAATGCAAAAGTGAATTAATTTAAAAATCAAAGATTGGTATAAAGGATAGAGATTCACTCAAATGTCTCCTGAAAAATCTCTTCTCTATAAACTGAATATACTCGTTTGCATAAAATGATTTGACTTGTCCATAAAATAGTCAGTTGAATCAACCTCCATGATGCAAAAGGTAAATCAGTTAAAACATACACTTCAGGTGCTGCATTCTCAGAGTAACATTTTCCACTGATTTATTACATCATTTAGTAATTTTTTATGAATATTTCATTTTCAAATACCAATTTAATGTCAACTACTAAACTGTCTATAACAGAAAATACAAAGATAAATCAATCACAACTTTAGCTTTAACAAACTTAATAAGCTTAGCTCCTAGGTTAGGAAAGGAACACAGAAGACTTAAACACAAAACCAAATAAAAATACATGTACATTTGGAGAGTGACTTAAAGTTTAAACCAAATAGTGCATATAAAGCACTTACTATAGTGTTTAGCATAAAGTGAGTATTCCACAAATATCGTTCTCATTGTTACTGATGTTATGTTGATTAACCTGGGTGTAGAGGCAGGAGGTCATATTTCAGTGGGAAGGTTCAGTACAGACATCTTGATGGAGTTGGCATGTACAAGCATACCTCTGAGATATTGCAGTTCACTTCCAGACAACTGCAATAAGCAAATATTGCAGAAGAGCAAGCCACCACATTTTTTGGTTTCCCTGTGCACATAAAAATTACATTTACACTATACTGCAATCTATACAGCATGCAATAGCATTGATCTAAAAAAAAAAACACACACAAAAAAACAATGTACTTGCCTTAATTTAAAAATCCTCTAAGGCAAAAAAAATGCTAATGATCATCCAAGCCTTCACCGAGTTGTACTCTTTTTGCTGAAGTGTCTTGCCTCGATGTTGATGGTTGCTGACTGATCAGGGTGGTGGTTGTTAACCACCACCAGCCTGTGGTGATTTCTTAAAATAAGAAAACAATGAAGTTTGCTGCATCAATGAACTCATCTTTTCATTAAGGATTCTCTGAAGCATGTCATGATGTTTGATAGCGTTTTACCCATAGTAGGACTTCCTTCAAATTGGAGTCAATCCTTTCAAACCCTACCACTACTTAATCAACGAAGTTTGTAATATTGTAAATCCTTTGTTGTCATTTCAACGATGTTCATAGCATCTTCATTAGGAGTAGATGCCACTTCAAGAAATGACTTTCTTTGCTTATCCACAAGAAGCAACTCTTCATCCACTGAAGTTCTTTTGTGAGATTGCAGCAATTCAGTCACATCCTCAGGCTCTACTTTCTAATTCTAGCTCTCTTGCTATTTCCAGCACTTCTGCAGTTACTTTCTCCATTGAAATCTTGAATCCCTCATCCATAAGGGTTGAAATCAACTTCTTCCAAACACCTATTAATGTTTATATTTTGACCTCATCTTATGAATTATGAATGTTCTTAATGACATCTAGAATGGTGCATTCTTTCCAGAAGGTTTTTAATTTATTTTGCCCAGATTCATCAGAAGATCTGCTACCTATGGCAGTTATAACCTCATAAAATGTATTACTTAAAGACTTGAAAGTCAAAATGACTCCTGGATTCATGGGCTGCAGAATGGATATTGTGTTATTAGGTGTATGAACACATTAATTTCCTTGTATCTCTCTCCTTTTTTTTTTTTTTTTTTTTTTTGGACAGAGTTTTGCACTTTTTGCCCAGGCTGGAGTGCAATGGTGTGATCTCAGCTCACTGCACCCCCGCCTCCTGGGTTCAAGTCATTCTCCTGCCTCAGTCACCCAAGTAGCTGGGATTACAGGCCTGCACCACCACGCCTAGCTGATTTTGTGTTTTGAGTACAGACGGGGTTTCACCATGTTGGCCAGACTGATCTTGAACTCCTGACCTCAGGTGATCTGCCCACGTTGGTCTCCCAAAGTGTTGAGATTACAGGCTTGAGCCACCACCCCTGGCCCTTCTTGTATATCTTTATCAGAGTTATTGAGTGACCAGGTGCATTGTCAGTGAGCAGTAATATTTTGAAAGGAATCTTTTTCTGAACAGTAAGTCTCATCAGTGGGCTTAAAATATTCCATAAACTATGCTGCAAAGAGATGTGCTGCCATCCAAGCTTTGTTATTCCATTTATGAAGCACAGGCAGAGTAGACTTAGCATGATTCTTAAAAGCCCTTGGATTTTTGAAATGGCAAAAGAGCATTGGCTTCAACTTAAATGCACCAGCTACATTAGCCCCTAACAAGAGATTCAACCTATCCTTTGAAGTTTTGAAGCCAGGCATTGATTTCTGTCCTGCTATGAAAATCCTACTGACTCTTTCTTTCAATAGAAGGCTGTTTTGTCTACATTGAAAATCTGTTGTTTAGGGCTAGTCACCTTCATTAATGATTTTAGCTAAATCTTCCAGATAGCTTGCTGCAGCTTCTACATCAGGACTCGCTGCTTCACCTTGCACTTTTTATGTTATGGAGATGGCTTCTTACCTTAAACCTCATGAACTGACATTTGTTAGCTTCAAACTTTTCTTTTGCAGTTTCTTCATGTCTCTCAGCCTTCATAGAATTGAAGATAATTTAGCTTCTTGTTCTCAGTTAAGCTTTGGTTTAACGGAATGTTGTGGCAGGTTTGATCTTCTATCCAGACCACTAAAACCTTCTTCATATCAGAAATAAAGCTGTTTTGCTTTCTTATCATCCATGTGTTCACTGGAGTAGCACTTTTAGTTTCCTTCAAGAATTTTCCTTTGCATACACAACTTGGCTACCTGGTGCAAGAGGCCTAGCTTTTCACCCTCTCAGCTTTTGACATGCCTTCCACACTAAGCTTAATCATTTCTAGTTTTTTATTTAACATGAGAGATGCAAGACTCTTGCTTTCACTTGAACACTTAGAAGCCATTGTAGGGTTACTAATTGGCCTAATTGTAATATTGTTGTGTCTCAGAGAATAGGGAGACCCAAGGAACAGAGGAAGAAAGACATGAGAACAACCGGTCAGTAAAGCAGTCAGAACACAGTATTTAACAGTTAAGTTTACTGTCTTTTATGGGTGTGGTTCATGGCACCTCTAAACAATTAAAATAATAACATCAAGGATCACTGCTCACAGATCACCATCACAGATATAATAATAATAAAAAAGTTTGAAATATTGCAAATTACCAAAATGTGACATGGAGACATAAAGTGAGCATATGCTGTTAAAAAAAAAAAATGGTACCATAGATTTGCTGGAAACAAAGCTTCAATTTATAAAAAACATAGTATGTGAAAAGTCAAAGAAGTAAAGGACAACAAAACAAAGTATGCCTCACTATCTTCAGGTAAAAAAAGCAAAGGAGAAATGTAAGTCAAGTCGACATGAACAAAAAGTGGCAATATGAAAACGTGGGGAAGTGAAAACTGAGCTATCTATGGCTGCAATGGAGAGCACATGTGGAAAAGTCATGGCTGGGAAGGCTGGAGACCAATTAAGTTGTGCCAATAATCCAAGGCTAAAGGATGAGAATAACAGAATTCCAAGAAAAGAGAATATCAAAAAATGAAGCCAGGACAGAAGAAAGGGTAGGCAAGAGCCAAGGAGTGTCTGAACTAGGACTTTGGAAGTGAAAACAAGAATGTAACATATGCTTCCAAATAAGGAGTCTGAGAAACTTACTGATAAAATTAGAGAGGAAAAAAAAAAATAAACCCCCAAAATGCAGAATTACAGAAATCTAAGGAGCCCAGACGTAAAACACAAAAACAAAACATGAAGTAAGAATTTGGAGAGGTATAATGACCAAGAAAAAGGTAAACCATCTGGAAGTAGTATCCCAAACTAACCACTAAGGTGGTACTAGTAAAGCATTAAATGATACTGCTTGTCTGTTTATTTGGTAGAGACATAACATTGTTATTAGAATACAGGCAAAAACACATTTAAAAATTTTTAAACTTATTTCTTTAATTGTATTTTTTTACAACTATCTAGGTGGAAAGAGTCTGCAAGCTGTCCTGTGGATTCCATGTCTTTTAGTTGCTTCAATTGCCAACTCACTTACAATATTTGCATGGTTTTTAATGGCTTAGTCATTTAAAAATTGTTGAGTAGGTACGTGTTCTTCATAGGATTGCTCTGAAGAGTAACAGTAAGTCCTTCACAACATGAGGTCCAAATTATATTAAATCATTAATAGCACTTCAAGTATTTTCCCAAATAATGTAGTATTTGTTATTATGTTACATCCTTAAGCCTGCTAATTTTTTAAGATTTATAAAGAAAACTAGCTAAGATCATTTCTTTATCATTCACAATTTGTTCTTTATATTCCACTTTGTATAGTCAACATAAAGTTATAACTTTATATGAAAAGTATTTCTAAATATATAGTTAAAAAATAAATGCACCGAAAAGGCTATGATCATATGAATTTCCATGACTCACTCTGAATATCTACATATGAGGAAAGAGCTCAAAACCATCATTATTACTCTACTAATTTGAAACCTATGATGATGCAACTTGGACACAGCTTTTGGAACTGTGAAAATGTTTTATGAAACAAATTCATAGTGAATATAACTAACAGGAGTATGTTTTAAAGCAAGGTTTATTATTTATTGTAAATACATACTCATAATCAAAAAATTAAAGAAATAAAATTAATAGTCTAAACTCTGTTTTCTTTGTTAATCCACCTCGTATAGATCCAAGTTAATAGGAAATTATGGAGCATTTCTGCAACTCACCTGCAAAAGCCTCTAAAACATTTGCTCAAAATATTTTTATCTGTTATTCATAGTCATTTTTATTGTTTTCTTCCACATTCTATCTCATTTTCTGTTTTGTTGTGTTTCCAGCTTGCAAAATACTTGCATTTTATGTGTAACCTCCTTTCCTATTTAGGAAAAGTATATGATACTGCATATCTATTTACGTCTCTAAATGGAAACTTGGGTTTCCATTTGTGTTTATCTAGTCTGATTGACTTTTATCAAGGTGCTTTATCCTTGAAATTGACTTTTCAAGCTTATCAAAGGTAAACATTTTCCTGACTTCATGCTCTTTTGCTGTCCATAGGTTTTATTTTAGATCTAGAAATGGAAGCATTGTTCTATAAGGGCCTCTGACCCAGAGGGTCAAAAAGAATTCATCAAGGCCCACATTTAAAAAAAAAAGAAGAAGAAGAAGAAGAAGAAGAAGAAAAAGAAGAAGAAAATTTAAATCTAGTTTTATTTTTGCATTGTCTTTAGTGAGAGATATAAAATATTCCACTGATTGATATTTAAACTCAGTAGGAAATACACATAATAAGAAATAAAATACATTCCAATTCTATATTATGTCCAGCTACAAAGATACAGAGCCATAAAAAGGGAAACGAGAAGAGCAGAGAAACAAAGCATGACACAGTCTCAGGATTTAACCAACCCTGAAATCAGAGCAGGAACATTTATATACATATATGCAATCTTCAACATTCAGGGGGAAAAATACAATACAATATTCACATAATTTCTTAAGAAAATTGTTTTAAAATTCCACATAAAGCTGAAAAACACAGAATAAAAATAATTGCCCTCATTTATTAGAGATATAGGCCCTATCTTCCTGCTCTAGTGAGTGAAAAATATATGTTCTCAAATTCCAGAGATCCGATATAAACCTACACTACCATCTTGTGTTTTAAATATTGCTTCTAATGATCTAAAACACATTGCAAGAAATGAAACTAACATGTCAAACCCTCAAGAGGACTCCATGCAAAATGTCTGTTTTCTTAGATATTTTTATTTTATCACTATGCCGAATTTTAGACTCAATATTTCTGGTATTTGTTGCTCTCTGTTCTTTTCCCCAGTGCATTCTGCCTGCTTTATCTTTGATATTCCTTCCTACAGACACAAGAGCACTAGTACATGCAGAAACATATATATTCACACACTATAGACAGAAGTAAAAAAATATACTGTTTTAATGTCCAAATTGACCCTATGTTGTGGAAATATAATTTTTTTTCCCCTGGGGTAACTGACTTTTTTTTCCCCTGTTCTTTTTTTTAAAGAAATGACTTTAGTAGTCATTAGATTGTGACAGGAGTCTAAATAGGAGAACATTACCATGAAAAAACTAAATTGCTATACATGAGAAGTAGGATGTTTACGAGTTGTGCCTTCTGGTAGTGACTTTAGCACTAAGGATAAAGAGAAGTAAAGATCTCACTCAGATGGGAATTAACAAAAGGCTTACAAAGGAAAAGTTGCTTATGTAGAAAAATGCTAATGATGGCTATCTGGGAACACTGATAATTCATTCAGAGTATCTCTTTCATTTCCCCTCCTCTTGGCTTCTAGAAATCTTCAATAATCTGTTCTGCCTCTTGGCCTTAGATTAAAACTGCTTTGAAAAAATTATAAAAAGAGATTATGTCTAACAAATGAAGTAATGCGAGGGGAAAATTATAATTGCTAAGGGATGATAGCAAAGTAGATACTGAGAACACAGGAAGAATTCAAAGCAAGAGATTCACAGAGGACTTGGAGTCTCCAGAAATTCTCAGAAATATTAGGAAGGCAGGCCAAGCAACTTCCCAAACTGTAAGGCTCAAGCCATTTTACAAAAAAAAAAAAAAAAAAAAAAGTTTCTATTGAGAGAATCAAAACAAAATGAGAAAATGGGGGAAATCTTTTTACACATTCACATCTATACCTATTGATACTGGTAAACTCAAATGTAAAAATACACACCAGACACGTATGGCTGTCAGGACAAAGCATAATTAGCTTCCACCACCCCTCCTCTGTGTTCACATGGCACCTCTGAAACCTACCTTAAAAGTCTTTGTCTGATTCTACATTGGATTATAAACTTCCTGGTATACAGATTACCTTTAATTCTTACTTGAATTTCCCTTAATCTATCAGAGAAATTGGTAAAATTTTATTGACTGAATTAATATTTATTGATGAGTTAATTGAAGTAAATATTTATTGACTGAATTCCTTAAAGCTTTCAAATTTGAATACTGATTAAAGTTGAAATACATGAAAAATAGTTTCATTACCTTGAAAATAATGAAGCATTAAAAAATAAACATCACTAAGCCAAGAATGAAAACAATGCCGATGTCTGGAGTATAATGCAGGAAGAATCATCATAATTTTGACAAACTTATAGGAATACGTAAGTACACAAAACAATAATAATGAGATATAGAGGATACACTATAAGTAGATGTTCTTTTATAATCTGGCTTTTTTAAAAGTCAGTTCATTGTTGTTATCTTTGTTGTTGCTGTTGTTTTATTAGGTTGGTGCAAAGTAATTGTCATTTTTGACATTAAAAGTCATGGCCAAAACCTCAATTACTTTCTCACCAACCTAATAACAACATGTAAAGGGATTTGGAACAATCAACATTTCAAGTCAAAATATCATCTACTTCTTGTAGGCCAGGTGCAGTAGCTCATGCCTGTAATCCCAGCACTTTGGGAGGCCGAGGCGGTCGGATCACAAGATCAGGAGATCGAGACCATCCTGGCTAACACGGTGAAACCGCGTCTCTACTAAAAATACAAAGAATTAGCCGGGCGTGGTGGCGGGCACCTGTAGTCCCAGCTACTCAGGATGCTGAGGCAGGAAAATAACCTGACCCAGGAGGTGGAGCTTGCAGTGAGTCGAGATTGCACCACTGCACTCCAGCCTAGGCGACAGAGTGAGACTCCGTCTCAAAAAAAAAAAAAAAATCTACCTGGTAAAAGAGATAAAACACTTTAAAACCTCAGCGTCATATTTAAACGGATTTGTGCAGCATTACTATTGCTAAAAGGAAAATAGTATGCATTTATATTTCTATTGGTTTTAGTGTAATTGGATGAATGCAGAAACTTCACTTTCAGTAGGGTCATACATACATTTTATAGACATATTGTGCACAACTTTTAAAACTAAAGCTGAGAATTCAAGGCACAGATATTTTAGGATCAATTGTCAACAAAGAGAATGTAAATGCAGATCTTCAATCTTTTTCCACCTGTGGGAACCTCTTTATCTAACAATGAAAATGCATCAGTGTTAAGGAATTCTATGGATGAGCTAATTAAAATATAAAAATATGAAATTACTGGAGCCTATATTTGAGAGTTGTAAGATCAGCATCAGATGGGATTCTTAATAAATACTAGAATACATTTATTTAGTCATCAATGTGAAAACTCTAGAATTATGGTCAAGCTACAACTTGGGGCCAAGCGTATTTCATAGGATGGTACCCATCTTATGTACAAAAATGAAAAAAAGATCAAGAATGTCTTATGTAGAATTCTAGAGAAAACCGATCTGATTGTTTAAAACTAGTAAGTGACAGATATGTTCCATCTTCACACAAGGAGCAATAGACTCAAATTACAATCCCCTAAAAGTATGTATGAACCTATATGTGTGTATAGAAAGAGAGAGGAAGAGAGGAAAAACAGAGAAAAACTGTGTGAAGCTAAGAAAGGTAAGAATATTCAAAAGCAGCGTAAGAAAATAATCACATTTTCCCAAGACTATTGAAGGAAACCTAACACACCTACTGTGCCATTGTCACATGACTTATTAAAAGTTACTTTGTGTGCTGCCAAAGATCAAAATGGTCATTTCAATTCAAATGTTTTTCAACTCCAGACAAAGGAATTTGTGTGTGCTGAACAAATTAGTTTTTCTTACCCGAATGAACTAATACATGTAAAACACTGGAAGCAAACCTTTATGACAGTGTACTTTCAGAGAAAAAAAAAAAAAAAAAAAGCTTTTTAAAAAAGACACTAAAAGAAAAAGAAAATAATTTTTAAATTAGGCATTTGACATAAAATGGCCTTTGAGAGAGAAATATGAATTTCCAGACTACTATATTTTTCCATCGCTTTGTAAAATTTATCTTCTTTACAGATAAGCTGCAAAGAATATCTACAAAGAAACAGACATGCAGACAAAAATAAAACAATTTAAGTCGATTTATCAAGCATTATGATGTTTTTCTTTGTATTTATGTAAATGTTTGGCTACATCAAGAAGAAACAAAATAATAGTATCCTTCATAAGTTAGCACATCCACAGTCTTTAAAACTAAGGAATTGTAAAATAACATATGTTTAGAGGCACGATATGTGGATCCAGTAGTGTACCTAGCAACCATCCTTATTCTAAACAGAAGCTAACCACAAAACAACGAAAGAGAAAGATTAAGGTAAAATTCACAAGACATCATCCTTTATAAACTTTGAAAATTTTATTTCACCGGGCACTGAAATTTTGTCATTATATATAGCAAGAATTCTTTTTTAATAAGATTGCAAATGCACTGCATTTTCTCTAGTGGAAACAAAGTTAAGTATATATAATTATGTATGCCTCTAGCCTTCAATCTCTTATTTTTTATTCTTGTCTTTCATTATAACAGATAACTGAATTATTTTAACACAGATAACTTGTTGCAATGAAATTTTGTCATCCATGCATACTTTAATTCAAGCATGTAGTTTCTAGGAGATTTCTGAAACAATTAATAGAATATGCGGTTTCTGTTACATATGCATTATTATATAAATCAGAAAATTTTGTTGGTAATTACTTCCATACTCAAAGATTACTTAGAGACCATCATACTAAGCCCTTTATTTGCATAGAAAATTTGGTGGTAGAAACCGACACAAGTCACACAATTAAAATTGGCACTGCTAGAATTTGAATCCAGAGCCAGACTTAGAATCAATCCTCCATATTTATAGTTCTTTATTATGCCCCTATTCCAGACTGTAACCATATTCATAGTTATGGTTAAAACTGTTTCACATTTTATTATTTATTATTATTGTACTATGTCACCTGGGTTGAATTGCAGTATCAAAAAACTGTGTGTATAGAGTTATATCTTCTCTGACAACACTGTAGCTGAAAAATACAATCTGAATTATCTGAAAATAAAACAATTGAATCTAAAAAAATTTTTTTTTTGAGACAGGGTCTCATTCTGTCTCCCAGACTAGAGTGCAGTGACACAACAATGGCTCACTGCACCCCTGACCTCCCCAGGCTCAGGTAAGTCTTCCACCTCAGCCTCCCAAGTAGCTAGAACTATAGGTGTGCATAGTTCTAGCTACTTGGCTAATTTTTGTAGTTTTTCGTAGAGATGGGGTGTTTCCCAGGCTTGTCTTGAACTCCTGGACTCAAGCAACCTGCCCATCTTAGCTTCCCAAAGAGCTGGGATTACAGGTATGAGCCACCACGCCCAGCCTAAATAAATAAACATTGAAAATGAAATAAATGAAAAACATAACCATATTTCAAATAATTCACCAATTTACACACTTACTGATCTAGGCATTTTTAGAGTACACAATTATGTCACAAAGAAAGGAGTTTATAATCTCTTATGAGAGAGACAGAGAGAAAAAAAGAAACACGGAAAATGTCTCTGTATATTACTTAGGAGTTGAAGACTGAAATTGCTAAGTTCAGAAAATTTTTAAAAAGGTACAGATTCAGAATTTTAAAAAATTACACATAGCTGGAGACTTCAGGGGAGAGCACTAGAGAAATGACATTTGAGTAATGTCTTGAAAATTGTAAAGAGTGGGCTCATAAAGATTATTTTAAGGATATTCATGACATAGGGAATGAAATGACAAAAAGTAATGAGTTCAAATGTGCATAAGAGAATGAACTGTTCACCTTGACTGGAACATGAAATGTGATCTCACAAAGGGTAGGGAATGCTATTTGCCAGTTTAGGATACCAAACTTTGAATCACAGATAATGAGTAGTCATAGAGAATTTCCAAATAGAACAATGCTTGCATTTATGCCTCTGCTGTGGAGTGTGGTTACCCAAGCCAAACCAATCACGTCTCTTTGTAGTTAATCTCTGGGTGAGAGACAAAGGGGCAAGCTTTTTCAGGTGGACTGAAATGAGAACCACTAAGTGAAGCAAATACAGAAAGAACTGAGTGGATAGTTGAGAAGATGGTAATGTTTACATTCCTGGAACCCACTACACTTTCCTGCCTATAACAGTTAGATAAGAATTTTCCACCAATTGCAACTGAAAGTATTCTCACTCATAAAAAAAGAAAAAAAGAGAAAAAAAAGTTCATCTGACAGCAATGCAGCAATGTTGCCAAGGTAAAGAGATCAAAGGTTGTAAAAATAGTAGGAATTTCTTGCAGGAGGTAAAAGGGTCTGACCTTTGAAAAAAAGTTGGAATGGAAAAGTAGGGATGAATTCAGAGGATTTTGGAAAGAAGAGGTACCTTAAGGAGTACTACTAACATTGTCAAACACTGGTCTAAATGCTTTGTAGGCATCATCTAATTTAATCCTCAGAGAAATCCATCACAATAAGATTTCTTTTCATCATGGCAAATAAGAAAGTGAATATTTAGAGAAGTTATGAATAAAGAGCAAAGCTGGAATTCAAACCAGGTCTTTAATTCAGAATACAATATCCTAATTTGAAATGTATGGTAGAGAAAGGAAAGACAGAATGACTTTGCTCTTGATAATAGAGAGGAAAGGGATCTTTTTGGAGGAACAGGGAATTCAAGAGGAAAAAAATAATGAAAAGGAATTACTATACTTTTAATTTTAGTCACATTAGATTTTAGAATTCTTGCAGAAACTAAGTTGACATTTTGCAGTAGCTAAATATCTCAGATACAAATTTGGGGAAGATCTGCTTAGCAATGACAGTTTAAGTCATTATACTGCCAAGCAAGAAAGTGTAGAGTAAGGAAACAATAGGATCAAAATCTGATTTAAAGATAGGAAGAATAAATAGCAGCCAAAACAAGACTGAAAAGTAAAAACAGAACTAGCATTTACAATATCATAAAAGACAAAGAAGAAAAATGCATTAACAGGAATGAGTGTTCACTCAATAAATGCCTCCTCTGCATGGAGACAACACAGACATAGACAGACAGACAGGTGGATGGATAAATAAGTAAATAGGGATACATCACTGCATTCATACATATCTCTCTAAATATCTGCATCATCTGCCTCTATATCTATGTATATCTGTGATTGAATGATTGTAACTTAGAGCTTCAAGTGAGCACTTAAAGTGAAAACTTTGTGTACTCGAATTACTTACATCTTTTAACTGAGCTATAAAGCACTATTCATCATTTTATGTTGTACACAAGGCAGTTATGTTGTGTTTATGAACATATGGCTTCAAACACTGGATAAACTGTTGAAACTGATGGGCACAAAGAAACAAAATACTCAAGAAACATCTGATCGCTTCTGTCATTTCATCCATGTATTTCAATGCAAATAATTTAAATTATAAGAATTAATACTTCCTATTTTTCTTCAATACATTTCAGTTTCCTGCTTAGCTTTTAATAGTTTCCTCCCTTGATTAATTGAGTGCAATTATCTTCTTAAAAAGAAATCCTACTCAAGTTAAATAATAATCTTTTTCTAGAAAAATATTTTAAAACTTTTATTTCATTGAATGAAAAACAGTATCAAAGAAAACAATACACATATTAAATTTCAAGAAAAGTATTTGAAGGCCGGGCGCGGTGGCTCAAGCCTGTAATCCCAGCACTTTGGGAGGCCGAGACGGTCGGATCACGAGGTCAGGAGATCGAGACCATCCTGGCTAACACGGTGAAACCCCGTCTCTACTAAAAAATACAAAAAACTAGCCGGGCGCGGTGGCGGCGCCTGTAGTCCCAGCTACTCGGGAGGCTGAGGCAGGAGAATGGCGTAAACCCGGGAGGCGGAGCTTGCAGTGAGCTGAGATCCGGCCACTGCACTCCAGCCCGGGCGACAGAGCAAGACTCCGTCTCAAAAAAAAAAAAAAAAAAAAAAAAGAAAAGTATTTGACTTATTTCTTTATGAAAATAGTTTGAATTAAGAAGAAAGAGTAATTTCCACATTTAAAATAAGTCTTAATGGTATATAATCAAGGAGATTTTATTGTATTTTTTAGTAGATGACGGGGTTTCATTGTGTTAAGTCCAGGATGGTCTCGATCTCCTGACCTTGTGATCCGCCCGCCTCGGCCTCCCAAAGTGCTGGGATTACAGGCTTGAGCCACCGCGCCCGGCCCTGCTTATTATAATTTTTAAGGCTTCAAGGAAATATTCATTTGCCAGAAGAAAGGAACTCACAAGGTAGACTGAAATGATTTGATGGAACAGCATGAAATACAGCTACTCCCTGCCAAACCCAGACACAAAGCCAAAAGGCTTATGAAGGAAGAATACAGGCACAGCAGTTCTTAGAAGATGAATCAAAAGCCAAGTTAAAAAACAAAAAGATATATTGGAAACACACTTTCTTTCTTTTTTTTTTTTTTTTTTTTGAGACAGTCTCGCTTAGTCGCCCAGGCTGGAGTGCAGTGGCGCGATCTCGGCTCACTGCAAGCTCCGCCTCCCGGGTTCACGCCATTCTCCTGCCTCAGCCTCCCGAGTAGCTGGGACTACAGGCGCCCGCCGCCTCGCCCGGCTAATTTTTTGCATTTTTAGTAGAGACGGGGTTTCACCGTGTTAGCCAGGATGGTCTCGATCTCCTGACCTCGTGATCCGCCCGCCTCGGCCTCCCAAAGTGCTGGGATTACAGGCGTGAGCCACCGCGCCCGGCAACATACTTTCTTAATACATAAAACTATAATTATTATTATCAAATGCAGAAAAATATAAGAGTAAAAGAATTGCTAAGAGTTTAGTATGGCAGATGAAAAGAGTAGGTGCAATTAAAGGAATAAACCTTTTCCCTTCTGTATGAGAATTTGACCTTCTTTTAAAATTCTATCTCTGATCCCCTGATAACCTGACAAGGGAAGAATGTCAACTATAATCTTAGGTGGCATTTCTACATTAAATTGCTTCTGGATTTGAGAGGAATGTTAATACTTAATAGGAAGCCATGGCTTTGAGCTTAGTGCAGCGGTTCTTGTAACTGGCATGTCTCTTCAAGGACCCTGGAAATTCTGCCTATAGATTTGTTACAAGAGACATTGGCTCCTGTGGGGCAGAGGATTCTCCCAGAGTTCCCATCCCCAAATTATGTAGACCTTGTCTCCTTGTCTATGAGTCATCATCTAGGCAGTGGTTCTTAACCTGGGGTGATTTTGCCAGTCGGGGATATTTGGCAATGTCTGGAGACAGTTTGTATCATCATGACATAGGGAAGAAGGACATATTACTGGAATCTAAAGATTACAAGCCTATGTAGCCTCTAAACACCATACAATAAACAAGCTAGAGCCTCCTCCACCACAAAAAATATATATATTCTGGGCAAGAAAACTCTGTGTTGGAAGACTGCCATATGCGTTTGGGACAATTAGCAGTAGCCCTGGTCTCTACTCTCTACATGCCAGGAGCATTCCTTTTCCTCCACTGACTCAATTAAAACATGTTTTTAGACATTTTCAAAAATCTGCAGGGAATGGGAGTGGAAGGGCATGTTGGCAAGCTATTGTTTCTGTCTTATACCCTTGTATGTGAATTTTGATACCAAATATGCCTCTAGTAGTCCCGCAAGTTTAAGAGCAGTGGAATCTAAGACCCTTGGTAGATTATTCAATACAGGAATTTACTACAAAGTAAAGTTATTAGTGTCATGTAATATAACCCAACATAATATGATATACGCAAAACCAAAAAATGTGTGGCTGGTACTGAATATTAAAATATGATATTACATCAAAAATTGATAATAAAGATACAATTGCTAACAACATATAAGCTAAAAATCTACATGAATACTGCCTGGAGGGGATTAAACACTCCAGTAAATTAAACACTCCCATTGCTGGAGGGAGAGGAAGTCATGTCTTTCTCTCAAATACCGCCTTTGATTTCTCACTTTCAGATTGGCTTTATCATGCATTAATTTTTTTTTTTTTTTTTTGAGACTGAGTCTGGCTCTGTCCCCCAGGCTGGAGTGCGGTGGCCGGATCTCAGCTCACTGCAAGCTCCGCCTCCCGGGTTCACGCCATTCTCCTGCCTCAGCCTCCCGAGTAGCTGGGACCACAGGCGCCCGCCACTTCGCCCGGCTAGTTTTTTGTATTTTTTAGTAGAGACGGGGTTTCACCTTGTTAGCCAGGATGGTCTCGATCTCCTGACCTCGTGATCCGCCCGTCTCGGCCTCCCAAAGTGCTGGGATTACAGGCTTGAGCCACCGCGCCCGGCCTATCATGCATTAATTAAAGTACCTTTTTGACAATCAATTTCTTATATTTTACTTAACATCTGAAGTTCTTTGAATTTATTTTTTTCTAATCAAAGACCAAAATACATGGGTCTTTGATTAGAAAAAAATAACTTATACCCTTGTAAGTTAATTTGATAGCACTTTATATTTCCCTCTGCACTAAGCATATTATTGTTGGTATATTTAAAATAAATTGATAATACCACAGGAATGTTCATATGATATATTATTGTTCACCTTTATGTGTGATTTATTATAATTATTTATTATTATTACCTTTGTGTTACAGGGGAGATGATCACAGTATGAATGAAATGCTCAAATTCTGTATTTGGGAAGAATGAATTTAGTTTTTGGAATAAAGATAAATTCCTTTTTAACTAAGAAAGATTATAAAGGCACAGAATTTTTATAGTTATACATATATATTTATATATGTGTTTATGTTCATTTTTCTTAGAAGAAACTATATTTCCATAAAGCAAAAAAGGGAGAAAGAAAAAAGCCCGCAGGAACAGAGGCATGTAAACTTTTTATTGAAAACTTAACTCAGTGGGGCATAGTGGTTCACACCTTCGATGCCAGCACTTTTGGAAAGCTAAGATGGGAGGAGCGCTTGAGGCCAGGAGTTTGAATCCAGGCTGGGCAACACAGCAAGACTCTGTCTCTAAAAAAATTGTAAAAATTAGCCCAGCATGGTGGCTCACACCTGTAATCCCAGTTACTCAGAAGACTGAGGATTGCCTGGGCCAAGGAGTTGAGGCTATAGTAAGCTATGATTGTGCTACTGCAATCCAGCTTGGGTAAGAGAGAAACCCTGTCTCAAAAAATGGGGGGGGGGAACCTATAAAATAAATTTAACTTAATCACATATCTGAAGGGTTTCAATGGAAGAAAATATCCCACGGCCTTAAGGTATTATGGAAATGATATAATGATATTATCCAGTTGAATTCATTTTGCATAGTTGGGGTGGACAGAAGTACCTAGCTGACAATACCAATAAAAATAAGTCTTGCCTGGCTTAATTTGTACCTTTAATCATTCTGTTAAAACTACCTGGTCACTCTCACACTTCTTTGCATAGATTCTGAAAAATAAAAATTTTAATCCATACACTTTTCTAAACGTCAAATTTTGGTTGTACTTACATTAAGATAGCAGCAGAGAAGAAACCAGAAAAATAAACTATGCACTTGTTTTCCTTACATGAGCCACATACTTGATAAACTGATCTTCTTTTCAGATAATGTGTAGTCAATTGCTGTATCTGAAGATATTTTATATATATATATATATATGCAATGTACTCCATCTTTAAGTACATTTGGAAAATAACTTTGAACTTACCTTAATGTTTCTACTAGAGTCTTTGGAATAATCTCAAAGGTAAGTCTTCAAATTTTGAGTATAAATTTATATTATGGGAGGAAACCAAAGGCTGTTAGAATCAAGTCACTTTGGTATAAGAAATAAATACAATTAGATAATAACAGTTCAGTGTAAACATACACAACCATTAGAATTGTTTCTCAACTATCTGTATAGCCAATATTACAGGATAGTTCTGAGAAAGGCAATACTGAAATAAAAGCTAGTGATTTTGAAAGAAACATATCATCTAATGTGTATCTTCAAAATGAAGTTTTACTTTGAAGCTCTAAATTGTCTTCTACATACTAAGGCTAGCGTCCATGGAGCTATCAATAAAGATCTTTCATCATCATCAAGAGGCAGTATAGAGGGGTGCGACTTAGCTAGGACTTAAATGGCAAAAAGATTGGAAGAATTGTTATAAACAGAAGAGGAGCATAAAAGCCTAGCCAGAGAGGCAACATTCAATTATCATGCTTATGAGACTGAGAAGAGATGGACTGAATTATTACAGAAAATAAGAAACAGACCTGGACAAGTAAAACTTGTTCAGGCTACTGAGCTGAAAGTCATTATTACCCTCCTAATAAATTAAAAATTCATTTATTCATTTGTAAAATTTTTGGATAGCCTTTTTGCCTGGCCTAGATCCTCTTGTATTTCCTCTTTTATCAGTAATTACCTTGTCTTTGATATTAGTTTTAGATTAATCCCTAGTCACACTGATATTTCCAGAATAATTTTGCTTTTAAAAAATCACAAAATTGTTATATTACCTCAGTACACTAATTCTATCTATGTCAACACTACAGAACATTACTCAGTAAGTTGTCTAACAATAGTGAGCATATGTGTTACAGCACTTTCCAATCTATCTTTAATTTTCTTTTTCTTTGCAAGGTTCATGAGATTTTGCTTTTGTTGAATATTCATTTTGATTAAAAGTAACTGGCATACTCTCTTCATTAGATTTCTTGAGAAAAAGCCTCAAAAATAAAACCTTGATCTCTGGCTTTCTCTCCTTCACCTAATTTGGTCTTGCTTTGGAAACTGAAACAGGTGAGGAACATTGGTTTATCAACAGTCCTGATTATTTTCTTTCATAATTTTTCTTTGTTTGGAAAATACAAATTATAAGGGGTGTATTAATTAGATTTGGAATTAGGTAAAAGGCAGTTATTTAACACAATCTAACACTAACATCTGTCTTTGGTTTTCAGTATATATTTTATACCTCTTAACAGAAATATCATGTCATTAGTTGAAGGTACAACAAATGTGCATATCCATGGTGGAGACTTAACAGCAAAAGTAACATTCAATGCAATATATTCTCCAGTTAATTTTCAAGGAATTATACTTTGAAATATACTCACGTTACTAAAAGACTTTAATAGTGCTTTGAGATGAAACTAAAGGACAGCTTATATTAACAATAAAATGTATAGTTTATCAAATTAAAATTGTAGCATATAATTTTATAAGTGTAAATATACTTATATAACACAGATATGAAAAACAATACTTTCTTTTAGGAAGACAATAAGCATAGCCTGTATCCTGTTTTTGTTTTGTTTTGTTTTGTTTTGTTTGAGACGAGTCTCGCCCTGTCACTCATGCTTGAGTGCAGTGGCGAGATCTCGGCTCACTGCAACCTCCACCTCCTGGGTTCAAGCGATTCTCCTGACTAAGCCTCCCAAGTAGCTGGGACTACAGGTGCACACCACCACGTCCAGCTAATTTTTGTATTTTTAATAGAGATGGGGTTTCACCATGTTGACCAGGATGGTCTTAATCTCTTGACCTCGTGATCCACCCACTTCAGTCTCCCAAAGCGCTGGGATTACAAGTATGAGCCACCTGCTTGCCCGCATATCCTGGTTTCTCATTTAACATATGTATTTGAAAATTCAATGGAACTTTTGTTTAATTAATATTCAAACAATCAGGTACTTTGTTTAGAAAGTTGTTTTAGTTGATTGGGCGCAGTGACTCACACCTGTCAAATCCCAACACTTTGGGAGGCTGAGGCGGGTGGATCACCTGAGGTCAGGAGTTGGAGACCAGCCTGACCAAAATGGAAAAACCCCACGTCTACTAAAAATACAAAAGTAGCTGATCATGGTGGCACAAGCATGTAATCCAAGCTACTCGGGAGGCTGAAGTAGGAGAATTGCTTGAACCAGGGAGGCGGAGGTTGTGGTGAGCCGAGATCATGCCACTGCACCCCAGCCTGGGCAACAAGAATGAAACTCCGTCTCAAAAAGAAAAAAAAAAGAGGAAAAAAAAAAGAAAGTTGTTTCAGTTGTGTTTGGTAAGCTCTATACATACTGTGATTTTTAAATAGTATGAATAAATCAATATATGTAATACCTTTATTTTCAATTATGCTATTCTAATGCTGTTTCAAGTAAAAATGAGTCAAATACTAAAAAAAAATTACCATTCCAAAAAATGAGAATAAATTAAACAATGGATAAAAATTTTTAATGTTATTAAAAGTTTTACCCAGAAAAACCTTTTAAGTTTAATTTTAAAATATTTTTGTTTCAAAAAACTTATATTTTCAACTTCATACTCTGGTCGATAAACTGTGTGGTAACTGACAATTGTAGAAGTTAAAAGTCATAAAGAAAAAACCTTTTGCTTTCTACAAATTAGCAATGTGAACAAGAATTAATCAAACTGTTTCGTTGTTGTGACTATGTTACTCTTAACAGGATATAGAATGGTCTAAAATATCTCTAGGCTTCTGTTCCTCATTTTGTACAAATTTTAACAAGAGGCAAATTAATTAGTGAGAGTAAATAATTTGAAAAGTTTGTATAAACTTTATAATTTTATAAATTATATTGCTTCCTTTTAAACATAACATTAGCTAAGAATAAACCTCATTTGGATATTTAGACCCATAAGTAGATGGTTTATATTATTTAGAAATATATATATGTACTATTTCCTTTTAGGGATGGATGCCCTTCATTCATTGATGTCCTATATACAATTCATTCTGTGCTCCTTTAGTTTTTTTGAGTGGTTATTGTTTAGTTGGATGCAAGTAAAACTAAGCAAGTAAAAAATGTCTTGAAAATACTGGATTTTTTTCTATCTTATTTATTATTGCCACCTCTTTTACATTATTTTATGTCTTAAAAGATAAAATTATACATAAACGTGTGTGTGCTCATGTGTAAAATAGGCAGTTCCAGAATTAACCAATGTAATAAACATCTTAAGGAAGAAATCTGTATGCAGCAAATCCTCAGCTACCCCTGAAACTTAAGTAATAAAGAAACAGGTGATATGGTTTGGATCTGTGTCCCTGCCCAAATGTCATACTGAAATGTAATCCTCAGTGTTGGAAGTGAGGCCTGGTGATAGGTGATTGGACCTTGGTGTGGGATTTCTCATGAATGGGTTAAACACCATTCCCCCTTGGTACTGTCATTGGCAATAGGATAGTGTGAATTCTCGTGAGATGTATTCATTTAAAAATGTGTAGCGAATCCCAGGTTACTCTCTTGCTCCTGTTCTGGTGCAAGCTCCCACTTCACCTTCTGCCATGATTGTAAGCTTCCAGAAGCCTACCCAGAAGCAGATATCAGCATCATGCTTCCTATACAGCCTGCAAAACTGTAAGCCAATTAAACCTCTTTTCTTTATGAAGTACCCAGTCTTAGGTATTTCTTTATAGCAATGCAACAATAGACTAACAAACCAGGCATGAACTTTTTGTGTGTTGTGTTTCCACAATAAATTTACTGTTGAGTAAACTTATATTTACTCAACAAATTTACTGAACAGCTATAATGTAAAATATATTATGCTGGGAATACAAAATATATAAAGCATAGCTTGTTATCTGCATTGATAGACTTAATTGCTAAGGATGATACAAAATATATATATATGTATACATATGTATGTCCACATACGTATGATATAACTTAGTTTTAATATTACATATTAATATTTCTTACATGTAGCACAGGTATCCAAGTTAAGCAAATGATAAATTATTTTCAAATTAAAAAAAAAATCAGGATGAACATGGTGACTCATACCTGTAGTCTCAACATTTTGGGAGGCCGAGGCAGGAAGATCACTTGAAGTCAGGCATTAGAGACAAGCCTGAGCAACATATCAAGATCCCGTCTCTACACAAAATTTAAAAATTAGCCAGGTATGGAGGTGCACACCTGTAGTCCCAGCTACTCGGGAAGCTGAGGTGAAAGCATCGGTTGAGCCCGATTTTACTGAGCAAAGCTGCAGTAAGCTATAATCATGCCACTGTAGTTCAGCCTGGGCAACAGAGTGAAACCCTGTCTCTTAAAAAAATGACTATAAAAGTTAGACTGTTTATCAATTTAAAAACATTATCTGAATTCCTATACTATTAGTTTTGCAAGAATAAGCCTTAGATAGGCATGTAGGCAAGATCTGCTGGCAGAGACTATATGTCTGGAAAATGAACCTTTGATGTACTCAGGAATATTCTGGAGTTGTTACCAGTTATTTGTACCTGGAAAATTACCAGGTTGTACCAGGTTCTTCAGAAGAGTTGGAAATATATGGAAGGGAGGTCCTTGAAAGCCATAATAACATGATCCTCACCTAGAGCTGGCAAGATTGCCTGCATTCGGTTGCCTTCCTGGGCAGGCCAGGGAAGTTTGCCTCTGAGAGGAAATGCTGTTGGATTATACCCCCTGCTCCAGGAAGTCACCTTGGGATGCAGATAAATTGTATCATCTTACCCGTGTTAAAATAACTAAACTTTGCCTGTGTCTATTGGTATTTTTTACTCAATTATGTTCATCCCTGTCACACTAGACAACTGTGCCACTGTTAATTGTCATTCCTATTATAGAGTTGAATTTTAAAATCTTATGCTGAATTTATTTTCTAGGGGACTAATTAAGAGGCAGGAAAAAGGAAAAAACAGGAAATTTAGTTAATCAATAAAATTCTGGATTTAAGTATATTCTATGGAGAACGGAGATTCTGATTTCTTGAAACTTTAATTTGAAGTTCTCTAGAGCCATCTGGGTTCTGTAGCTTTTATTAGCATCAGAGCCTCTGCAGAAAGGAGTGAGCAGAGTGCATAACTCGAAGCAGCTCAGAATCCTGTGCTTACCAACAAGATTGAAGTGTTCCAAAGTATATCAAATTCCTTTGTGGTCACTTAAGGTATCTCTTTTTTTTTTTTTTTTTTTTTTAGAAAATGGGAAGCAGTTTCTCTCTCTTTTCTTTTTTTCAGAAACCTGTTTTCACATGATCCTCATACCCATGAACAGACTGTCATGAGTATAGAGACCAGTGAGAAAAAGGCAATATTCCATTGCCGAATGGAACCTGACATTGAAAACCTGCCTTATTCGGAGAAAAAACTCATAATCAATTAGAAATCAAGCCAAGTTATTTGTCATTTGTTTGCAAATATCAGTTTGAATATTTATAGGACAAATAGCATAACTGGAATCTGAGGTTCTATAGGAGAGGGGCAGGGAATGGTTAAGCAGCACCTTGTCTCTCACCCCACATTCATATCTCATACACAAATACATTTGTAGCTAAGCAGTTCCACGCATAATATTTTCATACTTTCATTATTCTCTAAAATATAAAATAGTTAATTCATTCTGCCAACAACTTTAAGTCTAATATAAAAATAGACATTCTTGGACTAAATTCTATTTTCAAGTTCCTGAGTTACAAAAGAGTTAGATAAAAATGACATTGTTTACTGATGTGCATGGTTTTACCTAATTCATCTGTTTAATGAAAACTTTATGCCATATTTTAACAAATAGTATATCAACTAAAATTTGCAGTAGCACTATTAGAAACTGAGTAGACTGTGTTTCGTTTTCTTCTCTTTCAGCAGTGTCTTTACCATTGGGCAGCCCAGTTACCAGGGCATTCTGTGAAAACCAAACAATAGTAACACTGGTGCATTTTCTTGACCCTTAAGTGCGTAGATTTAGGTGGTTTTAATGCTAAAAGCAAATGTAAAGTCCATAATATCTATATTTTTAATTAGAACTATAACTGTGATTTCAGTAAAAATAGAAAAATAGTTAAAAATGTATCTTATTCAGTTCTCAGAGTAAAACAGTTACCTGCTAAGATTAAATCAGGCAAAAATTCAGCATCTAAGACTTTCCTGAATTATCACTATATTACTAGATAATTATGTAATTCACTGTTACAACTTCAGGTATGCAAATATAACATTTCAATGATTAGATCTCCAAAATTTAAGCAAAGAGATGCTTGAAATAGGTAGATAATTTGGGAAAAGGACATGCAATTGCCTGAAGTAAAAACATGGACTGTGAAAACAAACATGTATTACAACCTGAATTAGCAATTACTTCCAGTTTCCACTTTGCTTATTGCACATGGACAGTTTCTCACCATTAGATTTGTTGATTATTTGGCATTAACTAACCAGATAACACCATCATAATTGTCATACACACACACACACACACACACACACACACACACAAAACACTATTAGTGTGTATAAACTCATGCAAAAAGCAGATTTAGGGTAGATTACAGTTTAAATTGGGTATCATTAATGTAGAAATAGTTCATTCAATCCCATTACAAAAATCACCTCATATTACTAGTAGAATAATGGTAACAATTCTTCCCTTGTCCCCACATGGAAATGCATAAAAGGGAATTTACTTACACTGAACGATGAGCTGCACCAAGGCTTCCCTTGGTTTCACGTTAAATCCATTGTATTGGCTGGTCTGACATCTGTACATTCCTGACATTTCCCTAGACACATTCACAATCCTCAGTGTTCCATCATAACTCTCCATTTGCATTGATCCATCAGGCATTGCAACTTCTTTATCCGCTCTAGACCAAAGGATGATTGGTTTAGGTTTGCCAGTTACTTGACATTGCAGTTCTATTGTGTCTCCTTCTCTGGTGACCAATGGTGATTTTTCCTGTGGAACAGTCAGATTGGGTGGAACTTGAAATGGGAAAAAGAAAATTTTTCAAGGTTAGTATAAACTGGTAAAGCATATTCAGATACAGAAAATCATAAGGAAACAATTTCTGCTGGTGGAAGAAATGTGACAATTCGGATGCTCAAAAACCTTGGGAATAAATGGAATATACTCTCACTTAAAATCATTCTTAGTTGTTTTCACTGTATATTTTAAAATGAGGACTTCAAACATTAGCAAAATAAATAAGGCATTCAATTGAAAAATGAATGGTCAACATAAAAATAATCTTCTCAATGACCTGTAATAATTAGTCATTAACTGGGGCTTTAACATTTGCATTTCATAGGAGAGTAGCATTCAGCTGTGTAGACTTAGCAGTCACAGTAAGTGCAAGTAGTCAGAAAGGGAAAAAGAGAAACCTCTGATCTAAAATCATAAGATTTGACTGGTTTAAAACTTGCCAAATTGCTAAGATTTAAGATTTGTTTTTTTTCCCTAGTGGGAGTGAAATCAAGCAATTTGACAATCCATTCTATTCTCCATTTTTGGACTTTTAATTTTTTGTGATATTTGAATTTCTTATTATTTCACTTCATAATATTTTGATGTCATTGTAAATAGTTTGCCATAATGTTGCCAATATTTCTACAAAGTTAATTTTAATTAAATCTTCAAAATATATTTCAATGAATATAAGATTTATAATTTTTCTCAAGTAAAGCTAGTTTCTGATTTACAGCAGATATTTATGAAAAGTTAGATTGATTTTACTGTAACTTACTTTATTGTGCTGAAATATATTTAGGTTAGAATTCAGTGAAAAGCATTAAGTGATATGAGGGAAGTACTATACAATGATCTTTCTTACAAACATTATCACTAGTTCCACTGGAAGATTCTTATTTCTTATACAATTATATATGAATTCAAATGCATTTGTGCAGTAGAACATCTATCAAAAAAGGGCAAGCTAAATAGAACGCTATAAATACAAATAACCAGAAACATGAATAATTCTATCCTTCTGATAAATGTTATCTGTTCCCTTTGGAAGTAGTACTGCACATGAATGAAAAGTGAAAGGTTTTATTCTTCCTTTTAGTTTGATTATGCCCCAGTGTCCAGGTACAAAACCAAACATAGTTATGTTTAAAATTATTTTTCAACTAATTTTGAAATGTTGTTGCCCTTATTATAGAGACAAATAAATTCAAGTTCAAAATGATATGAGAACTATCTTCCTATTCAAATATCTTCAATTCACTTTTTTATTTAATTCCTTCACTTACTTATTGTTTAAAAAACAAATTACATAATGCATAACATCTTAGAATTTAAACAATATGAAATATTAACCACCATCATTTTGAAGTAGATATATACATCCTAGAAATTGACATTAACAAAATACATGTTTAAAATGGCTTCATTTTATAAACCCAAATGGCTAAATAATTTGTTCTGGTATATAGAAACAATTAAATAATTTTGGCAAAGTATTTGTTCTTTTCAAAGTGAATGATGTAATTAAAATCTAAGCAGCATACTGTAACAATGGGACTGGAATGGAACTATGATACTTACTCACCCTCCATGAGAAAGGGTGCAGAATAACCTCAGCATTTAACATTTATTATCCCCCTACTATGTGACAGGCGCAATTAAGTATTTTATGTTTTCATTTAAACCCCCTTGATAATATTAAGGACCAAATATTTAATATTAAAATAAACAATTGAGAACATTGAGAATAAGAGATAATAAATACTTCAATTTGAACAGAATACAAACAAAAACTAATTTATAGCAGGTAGCTAATGTAGAGATATGAATACTGAAGCAGGCTCAATAAACAATGGTATCTGGAATTAATAACTTTTGAGTGTTCGCAATAGACTCCTCTCTTCATGCTCATGACAAATTGGACAAAATCCTTTTCTGTCGTTTGGTCACTGTTTCAAATATGAAAGAGTCAAGATGAATGTGAGGGAATATACAGTAAGTATTTTGCAAATTATCTATCTTTTATCATCTTATTTATTTAGTCATTTATTACTGCTATCACAGTGGATAAGGCCAACGTCTATATTTCTTAAATAACTACGTTGATCAATGATCTATATCTGAATATTTTTTATATGTCAAAACTGCTTATAAGATATACCAACCCCAAAATAAATATCCAAATTTAGATAAATCTGTGTAAAATAAATGAAAAAATGTATAACTTTAAAGACTAATGGAGTATTATCACTTGAAATATACAATCCATATCTGTTCCAAAAATAAGCTACATGATCTTGGCCAACCAAAAACACTGTCTGTATTAATTTTACCTTTGGTGGTGGTTGTTGTTTTGAGATAGTCTTGCTCTGTTTTCCAGGCTGGGGTGCAGTGGCGCAATCTCCACTCAGTGCAACCTCCATGTCCCGGGTTCAAGTGATTGTTCTGCCTCAGCCTCCTGAGTAGCTGGGATTACAGGTGTGCACCACCACACCCAGCTAATTTTTTCGTATGTTTAGTAGAAACAGGGTTTCACCATGTCGACCAGGCTGGTCTCAAACTCCTGATCTTAGGTGATCACCTTCCTCAGTCTCCCAAAGTGCTGGGATTACAGGCGTGAACCACTGTGCTTGACCTTACCATTTTTGAAACTAAGAATTTGTACTTTATTAGCCTCAACGTTACTGATGTTCTGATTACGTGAATAGTAAAAAGTTAAAAAGAGAAGTGGTGTCAAAAGATAGTGCTTACTTCCTAGCTTAATAAAATGGATATTTAAACAACTTATTACATTAGACCATTCAAATCACAATAGATTCTTGACTAGCTATAATTTTTTAAAATGTTATCATGCTAAATAGTTCAAATATCCCTTTTAAAATTTGTTTATGTTTTTCATGTATTAAGATAAACTTTCCTCCCTGCCGAATTAAAGTTACAGAAATATAAACCTCAATTTTAATCTCAATAACACAAAAATTGATTTTTAGATAAATTAGCCCAGGTTTTACAAAATAGCAAAATCTATCTAAAAGATTATTTAATATCCATCTCTTCCTAGGCCAGATGCGGTGGCTCATGCCTATAATTCCAGTACTTTGGGCGGCCGCACATCACAAGGTCAGGAGATCAAGACCATCCTGGCCAACACGGTAAACCCCGTCTCTACTAAAAAAAAAAAAAAAAAAAAAAAAAATTAGCCGGTCATGGCAGTGTGCACCTGGAGTCCCAGCTACTCTGGAGGCTCAGGGGCTCAGGCAGGAGAATCATTTGAACTCGGGAGGTGGAGGCTGCAGTGAACCAAGATCGCACCACTGCACTCCAGCCTGTGTGACAGAGGGAAACTCCATCTCAAAAATAAATAGATAAATAAATTTTAAATCTAGAAGTCAGGGTTAACCTTTCCCTACAACTCTCCTGGCCAAAAAAACTATAATTTCTCAAAGCTGTTATATGCTTCTCTATCTCTCTGTCCCCACTAAATTTTCTATCCCTTAGAATTACTCAACTCTCTTAATTGTTCCTATAATTTTTTCTATTGAGAGATCTCATTTGTTCTCATAGATTTCTCTCTATGTGTTGATAATAACAAATTATAACTTTATTCCAATGGCTCATAATTGCAGCCTGTCTTTATATTCCAAAAGTCTTTCAAACCTAAACACTATTTTATTTCTTGACTTGGTTAATAGTTAATTTCAACAGATTCCATCTGTTAATTGAAAACCATACAATATTATGTTTCACCATTTCCTCTTGTTCACCACTTCAAAACAGCCATCAAATCTTGTTGTTTCTTTATTTAAAACTATGTCTCATATCTGCCTGTTTCTTTTCATGGCCATAGGCAGTTTTCTCAGTAGAAGTCATCATTTTATCTTCTTGTAACAGCATCCTAAGTGGTCTCTCTGTCACTAGCCTCATTCTTCCAGGCTTCCTGCTGCCCTGTCTAAGCTTTATCATCATAAACAGTTTTGTTCCTGTCACTATGAAGACTACAAACCTAGATGAGAGTGCTTGTCACAACACTGGTTTAGTTTAAAAAACAACCTGAAAACAGCTTAACGGAGTTGTTAAATAAATCATAAAATAGTTAAAATAGTTGAAAAATAGAATATGACACAGTCTTTTTAAATGATGATGCAATAGACCTATATATTGATAAGGCATTTATATTAAGTGGGAAAAGCATGTTAGCAAATAGTATAAATAGCTATAACCACTATTATTCAGTGTGTAAAACATGTCACTGTGCAGTATAAAAGTTATATCTAATTTTTATATATTAAATAACTAGGTATTAGCTGCTCTTGGCTCACACACACACACACACACACACACACACACAGAAGTAACTATGCGAGATGATGAATATGTTAACTTACTTCACTATAGTAACCATTTTACTATCCATATGTATCCCATAATATGTTGCAATCCTCAAATATATACAATAAAATTTTTTTTTAAAAAATCTCAATGAGTGTTAACAGGAAGCTTCTTGAAGGGTAGGCTGTACATACATGCTCTGTCTTTATATTGTTATCATCTAGCACACCATCTCTCACATACATAGAGTACAAAATTTTACACAGAATATGTACATTAAGTAGCAAGGTAATTGGGCACCAATTCAGGGAAGAGGAGACTTACATAGGGAAAAGTCTAGAGGAAAAGAAATCCTAGAAAGAACTATACCGAAACACTAAGAGTGGTTCTCTCTGAGTGTGGGATTACTGATAAATTTTATTTTCTTTATTTCCCTCTTTTTTTTTTACTGTTTAAATAATATATATAGTACATATTAACATATTACAGGGCCCAAGAAGCCCAGAAAATTTTAAAATGTTAATTCGATCTATTTCCCAAAACTTATTCAATGAAAACTTCACATTTTAGTAACACAAATGTTTCACTCTGGAAATGATACTCTGAAAACATAGACTGAGAAATGCTTTTCTAAAATCACTAACTCCTGTTAACACTCCTTTACTGAAGTTTCACCGACTAGTTAACCTCTGAGCCCTTGAACGAGGAGTTCTTTTCCATGGTCAGAGCGTCTGGCTCTTGCTGTCTTCTAGCACCCTCTGTCTGCCCCATGTGTTGAAACTCCGTTCAAATCTTACTCCTTTTGTAACCCCAGGCTGACCTGGTTACTTATTCTTCCTGAATACATACTACATTGTATGTTTTACCCATTTAACTTGTCCTTGTGACTTTGTCCTGTATTTTCTTCTATGTTTATATCCCTGACTAGGCAGCTCCTTAAAGGCACAGAGCCTTAAGCTGTCTCTAAAGTCTAGTGTCTTGCTTTCCTGCTTGGCACAGATAAGAAAGTTGTGAAATAATTGAGAAAGAAACAAAGGCAGAGCAGAAGAAGATGGCAGGAACAGAGGAAAATAAAAAGCTATCAAATAATAGATAATAGAGATAAACATAATCGATATGAATCTGTATTTTGGAACAAATGTGATAAATAATAATGAAATATAGTAATTCTACAATTAGTAGCTCATACAAGTAGCATAATCTTATGCAAAATACATTGTTAGAATACATTTCTGATGCAGATCTGGAGATGTGTGGGTGTGTGAAAAAGTTAAAGAAGTCAAAAAAGATTCTTCCAGTTTTCTTTTTTCTTTCATTTAAATATTTGAATAGATAAGTTATGAATTATTTTAAAAAAACACAGAGGAAAGAGGCAATTTGAAGACATGAAATTTAATTTTATCATTTGGTTTTTAGGTCTTAAATCAAATTATTTAAAAAAAATTGTCTCATAATGAAAACATATCAAATTTAGCATAAATATTTGAAATGTCTATACCATGTAAGATCCACATTTATGCAATGTACTTGCTAGAAAAATTCACTCCTCCTCTACTCCCTCCTTGGCAACTGATCATGCACCCCTTACCATCTCATTAAAACCTAATCACCCTTACCCCACTCAATGCCAATATCCCATCCCGCCACATGCTTTAAAAGGATTAAAGCCTGTTATCACTTGCCTGCTACAGCATGGCCTTTTAAAGTCTGTAAACTCCCCTTACAATTCCCCTATTTTACCTGTCCTAAAACCAGACAAGGCTTACAGGTTAGTTCAAGATCTGCACCTTATCAACCAAATTGTCTTGCCTATCCACCCTGTAGTGCCAAACCCATATACTCTCCTATCCTCAATACCTTCCTCCACAACCCATTCTTCTGTTCTGGATCTCAAACATACTTTCTTTACTATTCCTTTACACCCCTCGTCCCAGCCTCTCTTTGCTTTCACCTGGACTGACCCTGACACCCATCAGTCCCAGCAGCTTACCTGGGCTGTGCTGCCACAAGGTTTCAGGGACAGCCCTCATTACTTCAGTCAAGCTCTTTCCCATGATTTACTTTCTTTCCACCTCTCTGCTTCTCACCTTATTCAATATATTGATGACCTTCTTCTTTGTAGCCCCTCCTTTGAATCTTCTCAACAAGACACACTTCTGCTCCTTCAGCATTTATTCTCCAAAGGATATCGGGTATCCCACTCCAAAGCTCAAACTTCTTCACCATCCGTTACCTACCTCGGCATAATTCTTCATAAAAACACACATGCTCTCCCTGACGATCGTGTCCGATTGATCTCCCAAATCCCAACCCCTTCACAAAACAACAACTCCTTTCCTTCCTAGACATGGTTAGTGCAGTCAGAATTCTTATACAAGAGCCGGGACCACGTCGTGTAACCTTTCTGTGCAAACTACCTTACTGTTTTAGCCTAGCCCTCATGTCTGCGCGCAGCGGCTGCCACTGCTTTAATACTGTTAGAGGCCCTAAAAATCACAAACTATGCTCAACTCTCTAGAGTTCTCATAACTTCCAAAATCTATTTTCTTCCCCCAACCATTGCTCAGGACAACACTTATGCTGATAAGGTAGCTAAAAAAGTAGCCATCAAAAGGCATCAGATGCCATCACTCAGGACAAAGCTTATGCTGATAAGTTAGCTAAAAAAGCAGCTAGCTTCCAACTTCTATCCCTCAAGGCAGTTTTCCTTCTTCACATCGGCCACTCCCACCTACTCCCCCGCTGAAACTTCCACCTATCAATCTCTTCCCACACAAGGCAAATGGTTCTTAGACCAAGGAAAGTATCTCCTTCCAGCCTCACAGGCCCATTCTATTCTGTCGTCATTTCAGAACCTCTTCCATGTAGGTTACAAGCCAGTAGCCCGTCTCTTAGAACCTCTCATTTCCTTTCCATCATGGAAATCTATCCTAAAGGAGATCACTTCTCAGTGTTCCATCTGCTATTCTACTACCCCTCAGGGATTGCTCAGGCACCCTCCCTTTCCTACACATCAAGCTCGAGGATTTGCCCCTGCCCAGGACTGGCAAATTGACTTTACTCTGATGCCCCGAGTCAGAAAACTAAAATATCTCTTAGTCTGGGTAGACACTTTCACTGGATGGGTAGAGGCCTTTCCCACTGGGTCTGAGAAGGCCACCGCGGTCATTTCAGACATAATTCCTTGGTTTGGCCTTCCTGCCTCTATACAGTCTGATAACAGACCAGCCTTTAATAGTCAAATCACCCAAGCAGTTTCTCAGGCTCTTAGTATTCAGTGAAACCTTTATATCCTTTACCATCCTCAATCTTCAGGAAAGGTAGAATGGACTAATGGTCTTTTAAAAACACACCTCACCAAGCTCAGTCACCAACTTAAAAAGGACTAGACAATACTTTTACCACTTTCCTTTCTCAGAATTCAGGCCTGTCCTCGGAATGCTACAGGTTACAGCCCATTTGAGCTCCTGTGTGGGCACATCTTTTTATTAGGTCCCAGACTCATTCCAGACACCAGATCAACTTAGACTGCACCCCAAAAAACTTTCATCCCTACTGTCTTCTGTCTAGTCATACTCCTATTCACCGTTCTCAACTACTCATAAATGCCCTGCTCGTGTTTACACTGCCGGTTTACACTGTTTCTCCAAGCCATCACAGCTGATATCTCCTAGTGCTATCCCAAACCGCCACTCTAAATTCCCTCTTAAAGTAAATAAATAATCTTTGCTGGCAAGGCTATGCTGAACCTCCTTAGGCACTCTCTAATTAGATGTTCTAGGTCCTCCCAATTCTTAGTCTTTCAATACCTGTTTTTTCTCCTTCTCTTACCTCGTGTCTTCCATTTAGTTTTTCAATTCATACAAAACTGCATCCAGGCCATCACCAGTCATTCAATACGACAAATGTTTCTTCTAATGACCCCACAATATCACCCCTTACTACAAAATCTTCCTTCAGCTTAGTCTCTCCCACTCTAGGTTCCCACGCCGCCCCTAATCCCGCTTGAAGCAGCCCTGAGAAACATCGCTCATTCTCTCTCCACACCACCCCTCAAACATTTTACATACTAACTTACTTCAACATATTTTGTTTTATTTTTTCTTATTAATGTAGAGAAGGCGAGATGTCGGGCCCAGCCTCTGGGCCAAATGACCATACATCCCCTGTGACTTGCATATATCATGGATGGCCACAAAGGTAACTGAAGAATCCCCACAAGGAAAGAGCAAATGCCACCACCTCATGTAACGCTGGTGACGTCCCACCACAAAGAGTGAAAATGGCGGAATCCTTGCCTTAGCGATGAGAGTATTATCTTGTAAGAGTGCCTCACACTGGCTCATCTGGCTCAAAGCTCCCCACTGGGCACCTTGTGACCCCACTCCTGCCATGAGAACAACCTTGACTGTGAATTTTCCTTTGCCACTGCAAATCCTATAAGCGGCCCCACCCTTATCTCCCTTAAGCTGGCTCTCTTTTCGGACTCAGCCTGCCTGTACCCAGGTGAAATAAACAGCCATGTTGCTCACACACACACACACACACACACACACAGACAAAGAAAAAAGAAAAATTCACTCCTAAAAAATGCAGATACATTCTCTAACATACAGTCTATACACAGCCCTTGATATTTTTTTGTCTGAAATGCTACTCTAGGAGATGTAATCAGAGAAACTGGAAAAACATGATATGACACCAAAGTTTCTCATTCCAAATGTAAATAAATAGACAAACGACTAGAACAAATTGCTTTTCTGTCAACTTTTCCACTGATCACAGACTGTAAAATAAAGCAAATACAGAAAAAGAAAATATTTTCATTTCTTCATTGGGAAGGCAGCTGAGAAAATTTAATCTTTATTCTTTACTTAGAAAATGGCTTAAAAAGAATGCAGAGGTTTAGTTCATTTGAACTATGCGGAAAAATATCATGCTGTCTGAAACAAAGACATCTGAATGGGCTTTTTATGGAATTATTGGTTTAAATAGATGACTGTAGTATACTTTAATAGTAAATATTGAAACAAAAGCTATATTTCTTTCAATATAAGAATCATAAGAAGCTCAGTAATAAATAGAATTTTCCTCTGAAAGACAATCAGACTCATATTTCCAAGAATCCTAAAATAAGCATGGCACTAATTCAATTATACCTGAATTTTGGAGGGAAGTACTTTATAAAAGATATGTATGTTCTCAAGTAGAATGTATAGTCTACATTTAACATATAAATAAATAAAACTTCAGAGATACTGTGTTTATGAAAGTTACCCTTAGAGAATAGAATTGAATAATTCTCATCCTGACCAGATATAAACAAATGTAAAAAAGTACAACTAAAGTAAGTAGTAAATGTGTCAATGCAAATAATCCAAATGAACCAAATCTGTGTTGTGTGTGTGTATGTATGTATGCGTGTGCACACAGGTGCGTTTCTTCAAAACAAGAGATGGGTTAAAAAAATTGCTGTAGACTTGATGAGTTTCATCTTTGGTGATCTGATTGAGACTCCAAGGTAAGCAACATCTTTATTTCAGAGCACAGTTTTAAAGGAAAGATATTCTGTCACACTTGAGTGTTGTTTCAGTGTTTGTGTCAGCAGTCCTCCATCTCTTCTTTGCTAGCACATTTACAGATTGGCTTCATAAGCATGAGACATGCACATGAATATACTCAGATTTTGAAGTTTTGAGAAGTCACAAGGTAGTTTTACATAGAAGCAAAGAACTGAATAATTTGCGTTTGCAACAACTGTCAATGGCACATCAGTAATGATAGCTCACAATAGGATAAGTAAGATAAGCCTCTGGTTAAGTGAAATTGTCAGTATGCTTGTTGTAACTCCACTCATTTCTCTTCCATTCAAGAAAGTACATTCAGTGTAAGTGAGAATAATGTCATGACTGTAATATGTATTTTAAAACCTCCATACATTAATATTTGAAATGTTATAATTACCATATACCTCACAGCTGATATGAACACACCACTGAGATTTGGAAGAATTGCCTTAAAATACAAAATTTATAAGAACACAGTGGCCACTGGAAAATATCCATATAATGATACAAGGCAAATTTGAGAATTTCATTCAATTTAAAAATAATTCCATTCCAAGTCAGAATAATACCTTTTAAACTAATATGTTGACCCATTTCCAGTATGATTATAACTGCGTGTCAATTTTTAAAACACAATAATGTGCGTTTGAGAGATGTTCAGGGTGACCAAAAAAATCCAAGATGCTAGATATTCCTCATTTATTAATGGACCTGCTGATATTTGCTTCCTTTTAGAGATCATGATTGGCAACAAATGGTTTGATGGAAGATGGCTAAACTACAACTCATTTCTTATTAAAGGAATAAAGGTTGCTATTGGATACTTACTAGAAAAAAATCTTAGTATATAAAAATGTGAAGTTAACATGGTGAGTAATATAGTATGCAGCACCTAATTTTTGTGTGTGTGGTGGTTGTTTGAAAATATGCAGAACTTGCCTGAGCCATAGGTTAATATAATAATATTATCTTGTTACATGTCCTTCTGGGCTGTCTTTCCCCTTTTAAATGAATTACTAAGATCTGACTGACTAATGTCTCTTCTTCATCTAAAAAAATTATTTACCATTTCTCACTTAAATCTTTCTTAAAAACTATGTCACTATATTATTTAAATAGCTACAGTAGTTTCCCATTTACCAGAACAGAAGGTCTAAATCCCACTGCTTGTTTTCCATCTTATTTGTCAAACCTTAATAAGCCATAGTGCTTCTGTGGAAAGCTCTCTATTCAGTTGAGGCTGGTCTTTTCATCTGCTTAACATACTTGACTTATTCAAAACCCCTCACCTTCCTTCCTTCTCTTCAGGAATGAGTTTGACTGCACATCCAATGATTGTTACGTTCTTTAAGGTCCAATTTAAATTTCATGTTGTATTTAGTCTTTCCTGATTTCTGCATTTTTATTCATCTTCCATGTCTCTGAATTAGAGCATGTCCAATTTATTCTGTATATGTCATGACGAAATGTACACTTACATATGTAACTAAAGTGTCCTGATGTAAGCATCAGGGTTTTATTATTTCTTCAGTAGCTCCCACATCATGTAATATTTTAAAGATTTTTTTTTTTTGAGGTGCTTAATAAGTGGATTGATTGATGGAGCACCAATCAAGGTTACTAAGCAACCAAAGTAAGAAAACCATTGATTAATAATCAGCTCTTGATTATCCAAGGCTTAATTTTAAAGCATATAAATTTCAAGATCATTTTTCATATATGAACTATTTTCTTTTTTAATTTTAAATATCCACCAAGAAACAATATATTTTTGTAATGTTAGTACTTCTACTAGACTTTGATTTGGAGACAGTAACGATACAAGGAGGTAGAAATAATACGCTAAAATATTGGCAGCACTTGGTAATACTGAGTAATCTGTCCATTCCATGACTTTCCTCAATCAGCAGTAAAGGAAAGGCTAGTTGGCCTTATGATAGAATGTCCATGTGGATCTATATTCTAAGACTTGTATTTCTTGCAGTCCTGTGTGTAAATGTTTCATATATGAAACAAGCAGTTATTTATAAATACATCTTCACACCAGATGGTATGCCTAGTGTTTTTGTCCATAATATGAATAAGCATAATACAACTCTTATCACACTCTAAATAAAAACTGCCTTTTTTTACACTGACAGACACTTTCAAGTACCTCACCCATAATAAATCAGAAGATGCTAACAAACCAGGATTGACAATGTTTACAAATCTAGCAATCGAACAGGATGAAAACCTACATTAAAAACAAACATGAGGTTAAAATATCACAGCATGTGCATTTGGAAGTTTTAAGGGGAAATGTCCGTGCATATACACACATACACAATGCCTATATTTGAAAGAAATGGGGAAATCTTATTAGAATGGCATTGTTCATTACTTGAAACATATGGGGAGAAATAGTTTCCTAGAGGGTAGCAACTCTAAAAGGTTTGGTATTGGACATGGGGAGCATGCAGTGCCATTCAATCAGGAAAACAGGTTTGGCAGGCAACAGTTGTGGCTGTTCCAACTTCCCTCACCCAGCAGGTGTTGCTATGGCATAAGAATAGTCTCTGAGGGATTCAGCAGAACACAAAGTGTAAGATGAAAGAACAAAATAGAAAATCATTCTCTGCGTGGCATTCATATTTTCCCTGCTACTCAAGCTACAAGACCAGTTGCAAATAAACACAGGTTCTATTCTTGCTGCCTCATGAACAGATAAGTGAATGGAACTTCAGCTAAGGTTGCTAAGGTACTATTTGGCTAAGATTTCAAGTATCTCGAATTGTTATGATTTTCATATAATTTGGTTTTCTAACTTGAGCTTATAATAAAACATTTTTAGAATAATTAAAATAAATCTCTTAAGAGAATGTCCTAACCTCTTTGGGAAAAAAAAAAAAAAAAAGAAACATAAAAGCAAATATTTCTTTCTTTTTTTAACCTCCCTGACTTGTATGTTTCTCATATACTAAAATACATAAATAAATAATCATCACTAATTAAGTATATAAAGTCTCACATGTGGAAAACTATCTTTTTTCTGAAACATGTAAACAGGAGCAAGATATTTCAACTTGTTAAAGAATTATGTCAAAATTGTAGTAAGCAACAAATATATATTAGATTGAGAATGTTGGAGGGGACTCTATAAAAGAAACACTGGATTTTTTTTGCTATAATAAGAAAGGGGGGCCAGGCACAGTGGTTCACACCTGTAATCCCAGCACTTTGGGAGGCCAAGGTGGGTGGATCACCTGAACTCAGGAGTTTGAGACCAGTCTGGCCAACATGGAGAAACCCTGTCTCTACTAAAAATACAAAAATTAGCTGGGCGTGGTGGTGGGCGCCTGTAATCACAGCTACTTGGAAGGCTGAGGCAGGAGAATGACTTGAACCTGGGAGGTGGATGTTGCAATGAGCCGAGATTGCGCCATTGCACTCCAGCCTGGGCAACAGAGTGAGACTTAATCTCAAAAAAAAAAAAAGGTAAATAAAAGAAAGGGGGTATGATAGAATGCAAAACATCAAGTAAAGCGATGAGATACTTATTTACTAAGAAATGACTAGGTCATTCCATGAAGAACTAGTAACCTATAACCATTTCTGAGAACTAGAAACCAATTCCTCAAATTAACTTTCTTAATCAAGTTTTAGTCATGTTTATTATTTTTTCAAATAATGCAGAGTAAATCTGAAAAACTATAATTATTTATATATGAGCAGGCAATAAAGAATTTTAGCCTTAAAAGTTGGATACTGCACTCCAAACAGTTTATTATACAAACCACAAATAATAGGCAGGAGGATCCTATAGCTAAAAAGCCAACTAAGATTCGCAAATTCCTACAGTTCTTATATTCCATAACATATTTGCATCCTTGCCTACTTGCTCTTAGAAATGGTGCCATGATTTATCCAAATACACTTTTATACATTTATACAAATGTATTATCCTTTAAATTAATAGCAAGCACTCTGGGAGTAACAAAAGCAGAGTCACATATGTTACAATTTGTACCCAATGTTAGAGATAATACCAATTTATTTTAATCTACATTTTTTATTCCCTTGAATCAACAAATATGCCTAGGACTAGGGGCAAGACTGATAAATTTGGTTATTCATTATCTTCAATTACACTATGTATTATGAAAACATATATTTATATTTCACAAGAACTACACTTCACAAGAAGTAAGACTTCTTGTAGCTGATAGTTGCTAACGATTATTTCCAAATTAAAAGATTCTTTTTAATAAACATGGAGAGTTTGGAAGGCTTGTAAATTTACAAGATTAGAAATTTGACTTGGGCTCAGGTTGTAATCCACATGCGAGCTGTGTAACCTTGGCAAAGGGATGTCTTAATTTTAGTTTTCTTGTCTGCAGATTAAGCTGATGAAAAGAAGAATTTAATGAGTAATGATAAAATGGCACAATGCTCAAGAAAGTGTCCTCTAAACACTTTGAATTTTGTAATATATTTGTAAAGAGCAAGACTTAGGTCTGGCTGCCTAGATTCAGTTCCTAGCTCTATCACCTACCAGCTGGGTGACCTTGGGAAAGTTGGCTAGTCTGCACCTTTCAGTTTACCTAAAGTGAGCATAATCGTACCTACTTCACATTTTTTAACACTCATAACCTCTTAAGCCAAGGTATGGCATACAGTAAACACTCAATATATTAATATGTTAGTTATTATGATGTTTTCTTATCACTGTACTTTGTGTAGTATCAATAACCATACTTCATTATTATGCATACATTTCTATATAGAGGGCATAGATTTTGTTTTATTCATACTTATGATGTCTCAAGTACTGAGCATAGGTACTTACATGGTCAAACAAAGGTTTATATAATTCAAATATATAAATATATTTATACCTATATAAATACATTTTATTGCTATTGTCTGTTGTCCAGGAGACACATACGCATTTTAGATGAGGATACTATTTGAAGAAAATGACATTTTAGAAAAGACAGGAATAAACCTTTTCTAATCTGAATAGTCAGACGCATTTGCCCAAAGCCATCCAAGGAAAGAAGATTGCATTTGTCTCCCATTAGACATAATAATTTGATCCATATGTTTGGTTAATATAACAAAATGGCACATAATACAGATATCTCAGCTCTCATTCTATTTCTCTGAAATAATGAGTTTTGGACATCTCTATATACATCTACACCTCCTTTACAAGGATAACAAAATGTCAGTGTTGTCCATTTTTACAAAGGTCAAGGTGTTGCCATGAAAACCAGGGACTAGTAACGTATCAGGAGCTGTCTGATCATGTTAATTATGGTATTGCTTTCTGGTGGATAAAGGAATTCTAAATTAAAAGGAAGATAAGCTATAAATTATACATTAAAGGCATTTTATAAAAGCATTGAAAAAGAAAGATGCTTTAAAGTAATTCACAATTTATTTTACTTTCTGGAGCAACTGTTGCTCACAGTGGTAAACTCTTCAACGCAGAATGGCCAGAAAAAATCAATTTTTTATTACTTTTGCAATAAAAAGGCCATTTGTCTCCTTGTAGAACCCACGTGACATTGTTAGCTCTCTTATAAATGATCACTCTGGACAATGCCTGTTTTACAAATTCCCTAATTACACCACTGATTGTATACCACTGAATATGCCTTATCCTGTGGAAATAGACACTACTGCCACCTTAATAAACATTTTGACATAAAACGAAGCTGGCTGTCTCATCCTTTGTCAAGAGCAAAATGAAACAACCAGTGAACACAATGTTCCATCAACGGATCAGGGTCACATGTTCTTTAGAGCAAATGAGGTTTAATTAACAGATCCGATAATAGATAACTGGTTAATTAAAAAAGGAGTGTCTTCTTATAGCTGCATGAAGGCCTTATTAACAAATATTCTACTGAAGCATGATTGCATTTTACAAACCATTCTGCTAGTCTGTAGAAGTATATAGAAGTCTACAATAAACTTATGGACCTGATTTTAAAACCACATAAAAACTTATATAATGTGGTTGATTGGAATGACAGACAACTCATTCTGCGCTAATATGTGAGTGTGAAGAGTTTAAAACAATTTTTAAATATGGTTTTATGCTGCATTTTATTCCCAAGAAAGGACATTTCTTTTTAAATGTCAACTGTATCTATTTTGTTTGCAAGTATTATTTAGATAGCCTTGGTAAAAGTGGACTACTTATGTTTCATTTGCAGTGGACTGTCATTCATGCTAAACGGATTTTAGACATAGACATTTCAACTGCTTTTCATTTTATTATTTCTACTTCACATATTTAAATTACCAGCATACAGATACAATTCTTCCTTGATATTCACAGGACATGGAGATGGAGGTGGGGGGAGGTATTGGTTTCAGACCACATCAGATACCAAAATCTGTAGATTTTCAAGCCCCTTATGTAAAATGGTACAGTATTTGCATATAACCTATCTCATCTTCCCACACATGTTAAATAATCTCTAGAGTAGTCATATCTAATACAATGTAAATGCTATTTAATAGCTATACTATATTAGTTATTTGTATAATTTTTATTGTTGTATTTTTAATTGTTTTTCTTCTGAATACTTTTTAATAACTTTGACTTTTATTTTAGACTCAAGGGGTACACATGCAGTTTTGTTACATGAGTATATTGCATGATGCTGACCTTTGGGGTAGGAATGATCCCACCACACAGTGAGCACAGTTCAAGACTGATTGAATTGATGGATGTAGAAACACTATATATGGACAGCCGACTGTATTTCATTTCATATTCTGCATAGAATCTTTTCAAAAGTGCAGTGACAGTCTTCTCATTTCACACATTTTTGGTCTAGTGATTATTGCTGACAGACCATCTATAAAATTTGGGAAATTCTGACTTCTTTACCCATCATATACTTGGAGAGGAGTCCACTGTTCTCAACTCTTTCCCTCCCCTGCAAATCATTGCTCTGCAACCTTTTCTAAAGCTTTTGGTCCTGATCCTCAGTATCCTCTTGGGCTAAATTACACCCAACAGGATTTGCCAGGCTCCAATTCCTTAATCAAATAGGTCAGAAGGCAGACACAATGTGATTTGAAGTTTCTAAAATGGATTCCCTCATCAAAAATACATTTCTCACAGTGTATCTCCAGAGCCTAAAATCTCATTACTTGATAATCTTGTGCCCCATGATCAACAGAATATGTCATCACGTGATCCAACTAGAACGTTACCTGAATCACCTCTAGAATATTGCAACACCTGTCTACAACGACCATTTCTTGTGTGTCCTGTGTAAAGAACCCAGGTTCTTCAGCCAGAATTGACCTATGTTCAACACTTTATGTCACTACTTAGTAACTGTGATGTCGATAAAAGTCAGGCCTATGCTTTCTACAGCTTAAGCTTCTCATATGTAAAATGAATATAATCACAAAATCTGCTTAAATGGTGTCCTGAGGAGTCAATGAAATACCAACTGTAAAGTGTTTAACCTAGCAACCAGAATGTAATAAGCGCTCCAAACACCTTAGTTTTTCTGTCTATTTGTAACTTACTTTGAAATACTTCAGCATATGGCAACACTTTGTATCTTAAATTTGGTTTTGACACGTGTGTTTCACAAAACTGCATGCTTACAATTTATGCATTTTTCTGTTTCTGTTATATACTGCAATAAGGGTTGAAAAAATAATTCACCATAAACGATGTGATCTTCATTTGTGTGCTGTAAATTTTATTGTATATTCTAGCGATGCTGTTAATATTATACTACTCATGTGTATACACTCCAGTTGCAGTTAGATAGCAATTTAGAAACCCAAACCATGGGTCCACTATTTTCAGGCAGCTAGGAGAAGCCAAGTATCATCTTGAGCTGAACCAGAGAAATTTTAATGTCGCATGATGTTGAATATGTTCTTCTGTGGTGAAATAAATACTATTAAAGATATTTGCATTGGTTAGAATAAGTAAGATCTCTCCCAACTTTTGCGAGCGGGATATGGGGCTAGCAAGCAGAGCCTAACATCCTAACACTCTTTGGAGTCGCATCCTTGGAATATGGCTCTGATAATCTTGTGCCTCATGATCAACAGAATATGTCATCACATGATCCAACTAGAACGTTACCTGAATCACCTCTAGAATATTGCAACACCTGTCTACAACGACCATTTCTTGCAAAGCCTTTATCAAAGGGGTATGACTGAGTATTTGAATTGCCTGAGATAATAAAGGGAAATATTCATTTAATCTAAGATTCTAATGCATACTGCAAGCTTTCATACTGGATTTGAAATCTGAGATTTCAAGCTCAAGTCAAGATAAAGCTTTAGGAAGTGAACATAATATCTATACTTCTGGGCTCTATTTCCTTCTCTATAAAATGAAAGGCATTAGGTCATCAATAAGCCCTCAGTATTTTAAGTCTGTGCTAATAATTAAGACATGTAGGGATCTTTTAAAATCGTTTCATGAAACAAATATGTGGAGACCTGCACCAATAATCCTTTATTTTCTTTTTAAATTAAGAATAGATATTTAGAATATACCACATATTCCATAAAGGCACCACCAAAACCCAAATTCAAGATTTTCTACATTTTTCTAGTCCCTTTTCCAAACCTCACTGATATCTAACAATGCTGAATGAAAAATAATCAAAAGATTATGAAAATTAATTAGGTTCTTTTAAAACTGAAAAGATATTTATTGGCAAGCAGATTTGAGGGGAGAAGTTCTTTGCACTAATCATAGTTCTAGTTTCTATTTGGAACCCTTGAAAGAAAGAGCTTTAAGACATTCCAAACTGTAAAATGAAACTTAAACACATCATATACAAATTAAATCACTTTAGTAACTGTTCTCGCTGTTGCTAGGAGGTCTAGAGTTCTAGAGCTTTCACTACCACATAGAAGAAAATGGTGATGAAACTGTTAGCCTATGGATCCAATCATCATAAATATTTCTATTTAATTTTCTTTTTGCCAGTTGTGAATGGTAGGTTAGTAGTGTCATGGGTGACCATAAAAATCTGAAGTGTGATCATAACTACATTAGTAGTGAACATACCATTTCCTATATACCTCTATCTTCTTCTCTAATAAAAGACTTCAGGGTAGGTCTTGGTATTACAGCCTTAAAATAATATGCTGTAATGTACATTCCATTGTTAACTATAAATCTGGTGGAGGCATTTATTCTTTATCAGTGAATGGAGATATTTGTCACGAGTGTTTCTTTAACTCTAATACATTACTCACTGTTATCATTTTAAATGCAAATTTTGAAGCTAAAATATTATTTTCAGTCCTCATTGGAGAATTTTATATCCAGTCATTCAAAATTCAGATAGTTTCTATGTTCCCATTGCTTGCATTAGAAAATAATGAAGGGCATAGGAAGCATATATTGGGTATACTTTCTTATTTCTCATTGATCTGCTCTTATTTTCATATCACCTGAGAATTTGAAAAAGTATTTAATTTTATCAAATGAAGAAAGTCCCCAACACCTGGGACAGTAATTAGACAAAACCAAATTAACCACTGTTAAACAAGTTGTAAAGTCAAACCTTTGTTCTGATATTTGGGGAAAATATTGGAGTATTTTCAGATGATAATTGGAGGGAAATTATAAATCCAATGTTCTTTCCATAGTAATACAGATTCAATTTTATGTGAAAAATTCCAATAGAAAAACATGTTTAATGTTTACTGAACGATTATAAGCCCATTTTTATATTTATGTCCCTCAAAATATCAATAATAAAATATTGATATAACTTATGCTTCTCAAAACAACTTGCAACTAATGATGTTTTAAATAATCCCTTTCCCTCCTTTAAATGGTCTTCTTGAAAAGAGGATTCATATAATTGTCGCCTTCTACAGGTGTCTATAATGCTACCTGTGGCTTTTTAAAGAAGATGCCACATAATCTGAGGATGTATGTTCTTCATACCAAAATACTCTATTAGTATTAGTCTGCATTAGTCTGCCTGATGTCAATCAGGCTCTTTCTTAAATTGACTTAAGAACATTGGTCATTGACTTAACTGTCCCTTTATGAGAGGTTTTGAGGACTACTCAGCACCTTATCTGATTCCTATCTATCCATCCAGCTGAATAAGTGGTACCCTTCACACACAATCTGCAGAATTTTTTCTTATGCTCCCTTTCATTCATTCTGTTTCCTCAAGCTCTGCCTTGTAAATATTCCAAACCCGTGGTGGAGAGATAAGAAATCTAACATGCAAAGAGGTTAACTGACTTCTCAGATGTTGTTCCTGAGTCTCAAAGCTTTTTTTGTTAGCTAAGCTTTCTGTATCTTTTTTTCTTACCTAGCCACTATTCATAAAATATTGCTTGTCCCCATTGTCCAATTGTTTTTTTCTTTTCTTTCTTTTTTTTCTCAACAGCTCTCACTCTGTCACCCAGGCAATTTTTCTAATAAGAGTGTTTTGCCTTTCTCTTTTACATTATCTCCAAATAATTCACTGAATACTCTGTCACGACGTAAAGGTAGTCTCACTGTTTGGGAAACAGGAAAAGCTGTCTTTGTCAGATTGATTGTTAAGCCTTAAGAATGTCTTTTGAAACTCTCTTTTATTTCTCCACCATCATTTCTCTAATTGTCTCTTTTCTGAACTCTGAAGATTCACCAACTGAATAGAACCCCAAAGCACAAATCAGATCATATTGCTGCCCTGATAAATACTTTGGTCATTCTTGATTGTGTGAATGTGAGCTAGTAAGATCTAATGAGATTCATTTCCTTCTAAGATCTAGTGCCTTATTCTTAATCCAGCTCAGATGCTACCTGCTCTATGGAACTCTTGCTGACCAGATTCAATAACATTATTCTGTATGTTCCCGTATAATTTCTATAGTTTATTAAAGCAAGTGCTAGATTATATCTGTTAATAAGATTTTGCCTCAATCTTACAAAATTTATTAATGTTTGTATAGAAAAGTAACAGTTATACGTGAGTTTAATTTTTTTACTAAGCCCATGAGGTTCAGCTTTGTAATTATTTCCTTTCTGAATTAATAGGTATCAAAAGTGTAGGTTTGAGGTCAATGCATTATAGCCTGTGGGCAAAATATGGCTACCACCTGTTTTTGTAAATAAAGTATTATTAGAACACAGCTGTGCCCATTCATTTATTGCCTATGGCAGCTTGCCCATTATCATAGCAGAGTGGAATAGTTGTGATGGAAACCATATGGCCTGAAAAGCTGAAAATATTTACTATCCAGCCCTTTACAAAATGTTTGCCAGCCTCTGATGTCCATCATTAATTCAGAGGTCATGGATTGTACTTCACAATTTTGGATTCAAGGAAAGAAATTGTTTATCTGTTCAGTAACTCAGATGCTAATTACATAACTTTTGATTTCAGGGTAGCTTCCTCTGATCAAAGGTTTGCCAGGGTATTTTATGTGATAATCTTAGGACTTCTACTTACATAAAATAACCTATTCCTTACTATAGCCATTCTACAGAGCTTCAGTTTTAATCAGCAGAATTTCATGAGTTTCTATTTCTCCTTAACTGGGAAAAGGACAAGGAAGCAAATCCAATTAAGCGGACTTAGTAATTTTCTTCTGTTGCCCTCCTGTTTACTAACTATTCTTCTTTCTTGTGTACTGTAGTCCTGTCCTGTGTTATCAACAACTGTTGTTTTGCAGATGTGAATACTTGTACAGACACTGGTTAAATAAAATAATTATAGTAACTAGATGGGTGGCAGCAAACTAAAATTTTGAACAGATTTTCTCAGTTCCTATGCCTATGCTTCAGCTTCTTGTTTAAACCTCTAAATTTGGATCCACTTTCTGCCTATAAAATGTCCATGTGCTCTAACAAGGTAGAAAAAAAAAATCATCAGAATGTGTATTGAGTCTTCTGCTATATTTGTCCACCAGATGTCTCATCATGGGAATTCCACAGATCAGCAGTTTCACTGTTTAGGTTTTCAAGGCATGATGCAGATGCTTCTGAGTTTACTATAAACCTACAAGTTTGTCAAGTCATACGAAGAAATAAATGCAAGCTAATGAGCATCCAAGGAGTCTACCATGGAATAATACTGTAAGAAGCAATGAGATATTTTGCAACAATGCCTCTGAAAATTAAGTCTACTGCTGTATAACAATTACTTTTTTGCAAATATGTGACAATCAAGTGACAATAATTAAGAATTTAACTTTCGTCAAAATTTTAGGCTAAAATTCACATGCATTTTTCAGCAAATATGTGATTTTTTTTTTATTTTGTAAAATCGAATTATAGCCATTAAAGTTTCAGTATATTTAAATTTTAATTGAAACATTTATAACAATTTTAAGTTACCTACAGTCTAGCCAGATAAAACATAGTTTCAATAATAAAAAAACTATAAAGTTGTGATAAACCAATATAATTTGCTTATATTCCTATCAGTGAATATCAGTCCTACAGTAAAAACAATAATTATCACTTTAATATTCTTGAGACTTTCTTTATCCTATATATTCTGCCAAATATATCCTCCTTCCACTGTCACTAGCACAATGCTACTTTTGTCAACATTTATCTCAAATGTCATTTCTCTGTGAAAGTTTCTTATATTCACATGAACAAAAAATTCACAATTTCTACAGAAGTCCGAACAAGCTTTAAGCACAGTATGCAACCACTACATATTGCCTAGTTTCTACGTAATCTGTCTTGACGATTTAGATTTTAAGCTCCTTAAGGGCAAGGCCCATTTGTACTATCACCATATAACACAGAGTGTGTATGCAGCAGTAATACAGGAAAGAAATCTAAGGGAAACACTCATTTTAAATAAAAAAAAATACTCCCAATGAAACAATTTGCATGTTTAAAGAATCAGGAGGAAAAAGGTATCTAATATTCAATTAATGTGAAAGACAACCTATAATCATATATATCATAGTTTTCATCACTCAATCAAATTCAAACTCCAAAATACATGAGGCCTCTCTTCTCTCTTCTTTCCTTTTCTTTCTCTCCCCTTCCTTCTTCTCTCCTCTCCAATCTGCCTTGCCTTGCCTTGCCCTGCCATACCTTGCCCTGCCCTGCCCTGCCCTGCCTTGCCTTGCTTTGCTTTTATGAGACAGAGACAGAGTCTTGGTCTGTCAACCAGGCTGAAGTGAAGTGGTGCCATGGTAGCCCACTGCAGCCTCAAACTTCTGGCCTCAAGAAGTCCTGCTGAGTCAGCCTCCCACAGTGCTGGGATTACAGGTGTGAGCCACCATGCCTGGCCCTAAACTGTCTTTGAAAATCAAATCACTGTGTTTTAAGAATATGAATAATTCTGTAAATTAGGATTTACTTCCCTGAAATATTTTGTATTTCAATTTTAAAAGTCATCAAAAACATGTTGAAATGTGGCTCTGTCATTTAAGAAAAATGATTTTCTGTCTTAGGTAAAAATGCCTTGTGGTACCTCAGCCTCTACTTTAAAAATATCATTATATGTCTCTTAAAACATAGCAACACTCAAATTGAATGATGAAGAATTAAAGAGAGAGGAAAAAGAAACAACACAGTAACAATTGAAATTCGATGTAAGATTTTACATGAAAAACAAAAAGCTCAGAAATGTTCAAAATGTTTTAAAATGTCACCCCAAAATGCCTTATATTTAACATAAAGAAATGCTTAGCACACAGGTAAGCTACTGACCATTTGGTCAATGCTTGATTTCCTATAATAGAAATACTAGCAAAACCAAGAATCTAACACATCACCACATATATATTTATGTCTTACATCATTGTTTCTTTTTCTTTGACTCACTCACCCCATTTGTGCGAATTTCCTCAGTATCCTCCAGGGTTCATAAAATTGATATAATCCAAGATTTCCTTTCATGCTATAGCTTATTCATTTTCACTGTTCAAACTATATCCTAGAATACATCTATTTTCATATTAAAGCACTTCAGTCCTCAATAGTATTGGGATAAAAATCATTTTAATGATGTCAGTTGAATCATACAATCTCAGATTTATAGAACTTTATACTGCATTCTAGTATTCCACTCTATTGTAAGCAAATTGGAACATCAAAAGTCAGTTTTGGCTTGAAGACAGAATATGTAATTGTCTTCAGTAACTCATTCTTTAGGTTAGGCATCATCTTTTCTAGGCCTTCTATCACAATACAATCTCCTGGTCCATCTAGACTCAAGAGTCTGCCATCTGTGTAGCCACACTAAGAAGAGTCCCAAATTTGCCTTAATGCTCTAATGTTGCCATAGTGAATTTATTAATTTTTGAACAAGGGGCAGGCATTTTTATTTTCACTGGACACCACTGATTGAGAAGCTGCTCCTCTGTTTGGGAGTGATAAAACATTAAGTCACTATAAATTTATCAATCAAATAACTTTAAGTCAGTAAGGAATTAAAACAAGGGTAGTAAGCGGAACAGTAAATGTCTATATTACAGAGACAATGGGAGGAAGGAAAACCTAAAATGAAAGGCGTATGTATAAATTAGTCATTTTCTTAGTTAATAATTATCTATTTAGTACCTTCTATGTGCCACATATTGTTTCGACTATTGAGATTATAGCAATGATTGATGCAGACAAAATCTCAGACTTCGTGGAGCTTCCACTCTATGGAGAAACCACATCTATCTATAGTAAGTGGGGGCTTTCCAGGGGCAGTGTTTTGGAAGAAGACAATATATTTCTTTTATCTCCAATAGTGCTACCTTTGGTAGCCAGGAAAATTAATGATAGTTAAGAAAATTTAATGATTACAACCAATCTCTTATTACTAATCTTGAATTTTCTTTAAAGGATTGTTGGACATTTCACAAATCAATGTTGGTCATCTTTACTATTTTGTCCCATAAAACACATAGTTTCAAACAGGCCATATAACTAGTATATTTAAAAATAAATGTTAGGGCTCGTTTTGTGAGCCCTATATATAATGCTGCTTTCTTCTCTCCATTCTGTGCTCCATCTTTTGTCTAAGTTTAATGGTATATAAACTATGCTCCCATCAAAGGAGTTCTTTTAGATAAAAGCATTGATTCTTTGGATCTGAGCTTTGTGTCACTGGTTCTGCAAAGGAAACAAGAAAAAAAAAAAAAAAACAAAAAAAAAAAACAGCAAAACCCAACCAAACAAAGCAATGGTTTTGATTAAGTCTAGAACATTTCTGGAAACTATCCCTCAGAAAATGAGGACAAATTATCCTGGATCTACAAAATTGCTCTTACTCTTTTACAGGAAATATCATATTGGAATATCATATAGCACAGTTTACAGTGTCACCTAGCACACTGAGGTGAAGAATCAATGGATATTTGTTGATTGAATGAATACATAAACAAGTAATAACTGACTGTGTATATCAACAGTTTTCCCTCAGAGATCCTAAAAGAATCCCTCTCTTAGTGCTAGCACCAATGTTTAAATGTCAGTTATATTAAAAAAAAAAAAAAAGTTTTTTTTTTTGTCTCTAGTTTTTTTTTAAGCTAGAAAAGAAATAATGTCCAAACACAAGTAATTTTCATCACCCTAATTTCCTTTTGTTTTAGTTATAGATGAAAAAAATTAAATATCTTTTAGGAACAAAGCACAATTGTACAAAGTTACCACACTTTTGTCAACCTGAATCATAAGCTTCTATTCTTAAGAAGTAAAATCAATCCAGTGTTCACTGCAATTTGGAACCATGAGAAGGCACAAAATTATAGGTGAATACCTCAATGTACAAGATACAAAATGCTGCCTGATCATGTGTCTACTACATTTGTCTCTATGTTTTCAACACATATTATTTATCTTGAATGATGTAAAAATTTTCCATTAAAATTCAATTTGGTAACAAGTTGGCAAAACAAATACAGCTACTTTGGAACTCTGGATGTGTGCTGATTGTGCCTCACAGAATCACAGGGCTTTAAAGCATCTGAATGAACCCTCCTCCAACAAATCCCTGTAATTTTCCTTGTCAACAGATGTACATTTAATCAAGAAAAAACTAATAACATGTTTTCATTTTTAACTTTAAAAGAAAGAATTTCACTCCAATATATTTTCGTACTTAACTATTTTCATTATGAACAGATTTCACCATGAGATTATGCAAAAAAAAATCACATCTGACTACAACTTTAACATATCAATTTTTGTTAGTGTAGGGTACATTTCTTACATATTTTGCATCTGAACAGTCTTAAATTATCTCAGTATTTTCTTCTTAGCACTATGTATTTATGCTTTCTTTAAAATGTCTGAAAATTGTCTTAACTCTAGACATTTGCTGTTTAACTTTATTAATATAATTTTAGATTCTGCAGAGTTATTTTGATGAAATACTAGTATTGTTAGAAGCCTATATCTATCTTAGTCAATGCTATTAATTTTATTTGGATAATTTCTGTAAAATCTCATGTAAATCCAAATCAAAACAGATGAAAATGGTATTTCAGAACCTAATATTCATTGAGCATTCAGAACATTATAATTTTGTTTTTAGGAAATGTAAAAGGGAAAAAATATTGTTAACTAAAAACTACTTGATCTGCTAAACTTCAATTATTCTAAATGTGAACATCTTTTACATCATAAATATATGCCTCTTACCTGTGCTGCTGGATATATTAACATCGATACTGATATCAGATATTCCTCCTCCCTTCAGAGATGCTACACATGTGTACGTTCCAAAATCCGTGAATTTTAAATCAATGATGTCCAAGTTTGTTGTTCCTGGAGAGACATCAGGATCAGTCTGTGTAATGACCATCCGCTCAGAACTTCTTAATGGACGACCATTTTTAAACCAACTAAATGTTAGCTCCTCAGAAGGAACAGCTTCTACTTGGCAAGATATTTTCACCTCACGGCCAATCTGGATGTTGTCATCTTTGTGATAAGGATCTGGTGTGATCCAAAATCGTCCTTTTTTTAATGCTACAACATAAAAATTCCATAAGGGGTTAGTGTTACTTTCATAATTTTAAGGATTCATTCACTCTAGATAATCATCTCTGAGTTGAAATAAAGTAAAACCAAACTTGGTTATAGCCAAGTAGTGTGCATATCAGTAAACCTCATTTAGGTAATCCAGAAATAATCTTAAAAAATCTAAGTCGATTAAAGACTGTAAACACTGATTTTTATAAATTTGGTAATATTTTCCAGTGATATCAAAAGTAATGCCTTAGGCCTATGTGCAATTATACTTAAATATTGACATTTAATTTTGAATAACAGATTCTATGTAGTCATAGGGTATTAAAATTAAAAGTAAGAATATGGGTCTCTGGCCGAGCGCGGTGGCTCACGCCTGTAATCCCAGCACTTTGGGAGGCCGAGGCGGGCGGATCACAAGGTCAGGAGATCGAGACCACGGTGAAACCCCGTCTCTACTAAAAATACAAAAAATTAGCCGGGCGCGGTTGTGGGCGCCTGTAGTCCCAGCTACTCGGGAGGCTGAGGCAGGAGAATGGCGTGAACCCGGGAGGCGGAGCTTGCAGTGAGCCGAGATCGCGCCACTGCACTCCAGCCTGGGCAACAGAGAGAGACTCCGTCTCAAAAAAAAAAAAAAAAAAAAAAAAAGAATATGGGTCTCATTTAATCTAATTATTTCCCTATGTCATTACTTAATTATCGTATAATTTTCCAAACAACTCAAAAATTACACAAAGGACATATGAACATTCTCCTAAGTTGTATCTACATGTTGACCAACACTAGTTTGGTAACATTTGAGTCCATTCACATTCATGAAACATTTTCATATATTGAAATAATCTGAACTGGGGAAAAAAAAAACCTGGGGCAAAAAGCATTTTCGAAACATTTTCTATGAACTTTTCTATTCTACCATACATAGATGTTTCCAGTTAAAACTGTTTGTTGGCTCTCTAATGCAGATGACCAAAAGAACCTCTCCACAGATAGCTTAGAAAACAGGTTTGTATGCTAACAGAAGTGTTTTCTAGGTCTAAATGCAGTGCTGTTTTCACAAGAGATCAGTAGTAATGATTACCAGAAGGCTGCCAAGGGAGCATCTATAGGCTTTCTAGTAAGGGCCTGAACGTTGAATGATACTACAGTACTCAATATGGAAAAGCATTTTCTCTCTATTGTGATAGTGATTCTCTTATGCACACATTTTTCTTTTTTTCATCATCTTCCCCATTTCCCTCTCCTTTAACATGACTATCCCCACATGACAAAATGTAGCATAAACAGTGAAACACAATTATCAGGATAAAATATTGGTCATTCACTTTTACCATGAAGCCCAAATATGTAATGATATTGTCAAAAATGCCATGAATTCAGTGGACCTGCAGACACTAGAAGGCTGCTAACAGCATTCTGGATAGCCCCTCTTTAGTTTAACCACATTTTTGTCAGTTAGTCCAATAAAAACCAGTGAGAACTATGAAAATCTATAAAATCATGCAGAATGAACTGGAGAAGAATATACTTTTAAATGTGAAAAACTTTTCTAGGTTTTAAAACTCTTTAGCCTCAAATATTTTCATGTGCTTTCTTGTTGACATCTTAATAAGATATAAATAGATATCAAAAACAAAGTTTGTATCTTTCTTTTTCATTTATTTGAAGGGCTCCTCCTCAAGACTAGCCACTAGGCTGGGTTCTGACTACAGGACATGAACGAAATAGACATAACCATGGCCCTCATGTACTGCAGCTTGCAGATTCATAGATTAGAGGCCAACTTATTCACACAACACTTATGATACTTATGTCTAGAGAAACCACAGACATATATAGCGATGAAATGTTTTATATGCCTGAAGAAGTTTCAATCTCAGAGGATAGTCTCTCTAAATTATTGTTTAGAAAATGCACTAAGCTTTAATCTTAATGAAAACATGAGAAGACAAATACTTAAATCACATTCTCATACTGTCATTTGTTACATTTTTTCATAATAAAATGCAACTTATGAATCTTATTTACCCCTAACCATATCTTTATCAGTAAGTTGCTCTAGGGTGAAATTAGGATACATTTTGGTATTCTGTTACCTAGAATCATATATTTATATTTTCACAGGCACTGAAGTATGACTTTGCATTGTATTAGGGAAGGGAAATGTGATGAAAACGTCCATATCTGGCTGCTATATTTGGTATATAATAATCGTGCTCATACAATGTCAACGTAATGGAAGTTTTACAGTACAAAGCAAATTATATGAGTAAAAACATATTTTCTTTTAAAAACAGATGTAAAATTTAATATGTCAGGAGCATTTACTTTTATTAACACCGTAACACTTAAAGGAGAGTTTCTTTTCATTTGCTAAGAATTTTCTTTATCCTATTTTTAAAGAGAAATTTTAGTCATAATTTTGAAAGTTTTACTATTGCATATATTAATTTATTAATAACCATATGATTAATATCAGGGTTCATATGGGATACCTTTTAGAATAGTTTTCACTACAAAGATATATGTTGGTTGCATATGTAAACACACATAAAACTGAGATGTTTAAGTGGTTGTCATTTATTTACCATGCAGCTATTGTTTTCTAGTTCTGTGCTCTGCATAGTGACATATTAAAGTGACATTGAGAGAACTGTAAACTTATCAAATTAGATTTAATGTACTAAACAACTCAAAAAACACTGATAAAAATATGAAATCAATATCTGTATTATGTGTTATAGAATATAACAATTTTAAAACCCAAAGTAAAAATATTAGAGATTATAAACCCATAATCAATTAATACCTAAGATCATATATAATATGCAATTATACAAATTAATAAAACGTAATATAATCAAGCATGCTTTTAAGAATGAACTCGCAGCAAAAAACATTGGTTAATCTTAGTATCAGATAATTCTTTTTTTTTTTTTTTTTGAGACGGAGTCTCGCGCTGTGTCACCCAGGCTGGAGTGCAGTGGCGCGATCTCGGCTCACTGCAAGCTCCGCCTCCCAGGTTCACGCCATTCTCCTGCCTCAGCCTCCGAGTAGCTGGGACTACAGGCGCCCGCCACCACGCCCGGCTAGTTTTTTGTATTTTTAGTAGAGACGGGGTTTCACCATGTTAGCCAGGATGGTCTCGATCTCCTGACCTCATGATCCACCCGCCTCGGCCTCCCAAAGTGCTGGGATTACAGGCTTGAGCCACCGCGCCCGGCCCTAGTATCAGATAATTCTATGATTTGGCCTAAGTCAATTGTACTAGTCTTCCAAATGACACAGAATCTAAAGTGAAAAAGAGAAACAAGTCTGCTAAGTGAGTTCAAGTTAAGAAATATCAGAATAACTAACATAGATTATTTAATAGAGAGTCATTTCTCTGTTTATGTTGTCCCTCTAACAAAATAACGTAACTGATTTTGCATACAAAAAAGAAATGTTCAGATAAAAGATGTGTGTGTGTACTTATATATAGTAACAGAGGACAGAGAAATTTTGTTTTCTTATTAAGCTCAGAAAACTAAGAGCATAGCTTTGTAAACTAGGTCTGCGTACATTGAGAACTTGCAACCTAATTCCAGTTTTTCATGTCTATGTAGTCCAAGATGGGCAATCTCATTTTTATGGATCAAGCACATCATTTATAAAAATAGAAGGTGATAGAGTTAGGCTCCCTTAGAGACACATTGTGAGAAATAGCTTATTAACAATTGTGCCTGAGTTTTGAAAATATAGAGTATTTAATATAGTTAATCAACTGGGCAGCAGGTTCCTTCGTTTATAATTAAACACTCTCTTTTTCAGTGAAGAGTTTATAGTAGTTCACGTAATGTTAATTTAAAGCCATTTCCTGCTACCAGTTAAGATTTCAAACTTTTAAAATCAATCTGTGATTAGTACTGGAGTATAACAGAGGTCCAATAGACTTAACGAGACTCTATAGAACTAAAGAAATTCTATGGAAAAAGGATCGGAGAAATCCCTTTCCCCAGATGCAATTTCTCAGTCTGAATATTGAAAATCCCCTAACACCAGCCTGAGACAACATTAAATTTGGCTTAATGTATCATAAATCGTGATGGATGAACCTTAAAAGGTACTTGTTTAGTCTGGCAGTGCATGTAAAAGATTGGCATCAAGTTGAACCTCTGTTCTGGATAATCAGTTTGGAAACACTGCAGTGTAACTATAGCCTCCCTTTTTTTAATATTGTGAATTGAATGCAGGCTTGGCTCTACATTCATTTTTTAGCAGTTTACTTGCAAGGACATTCTAATTGCACTTACTGAAATCCTTCTTCTTCAGGCTATACAGATGTGCTCTGTAAATGGAGTGAAACCCATGTACTGAAACGGAGGCCACTCACTGCAAAAATTTGGGTAGGGTTTGTTGCTGACCTTCCCTAGAAATAAGAGTCCATGCCTGTGAATGTGAATGCCAATGGTTCAATGGAAGACTTCAGTTATGTAAAACTAGATTACATCTTGAACTTATGCTTGAAAGAGGGAACACTGCCTTCAGAGAAGTCTAGGCTTGTGGCTTCCACAAAGAGGAGGCTGAGGGATTGTATCTTGACTGTAGTTATAGATTTAAAATGATAACGTACACTGTTTTGTTGGTCAAATGTTCCATGAAGTATGCAATACATAGTAATTCAATAATAAACTAAAATTTATTGACAGAACAAAAAAAGACAACAGTCTTATACTTAATGTGAAAAACGTCTCTTTGGAGATAATAAATATGAGGTGTCAGCTTTTAAGCTTCTGTTAAGTATCTATTTCAGAAGAATGATAAGATACAGAGTGACCACTGATCACCATTTCAGGTTGATAAATTGCTGAAAAGAGTGTCTTAATCGATTATGTTTTATAATCAGGTTGTAGGATTCTGGACAACCTGAAGAACTGACAAAACCTTGTTGAGATCTGGATATAGAAACCATTAATAGTGTAATCAGATAAATAAAAATCAATTTCCTATTTATTTATTCTTTGTTGAAGAAAATAAAAATATCTATGTGTGAAAGATGAAGTATTTTCCTGACCCACCGAATGCCAATTAAATAAGCAGTTGGAAATAGGTTATATCAGCAAAGCAACTTAAAAGATAGTAAATGATAGTACATATAATCTGTCCTACTATACCTAGCAATCTATCTTTCTCCTCAATAGGACTGTGAACACCTGGGGTTGGAGTGGGTACACCTTACTCTTCTTCATTGCCCCCAAATCCTGAATATGGTGCTTTGTTACAGTTGGTACTCAATACACTTTATTGAATTTAATTATAATTGACATTTCAAAGCATTAACTTTATAGATGCCAACAGTATGATAAGTTCCTGTTAATTTTGATTTTGTGTTGCAGTCGTATGTTCTGAGATGCATCTGGGGAAATAGAATAGGAAAAAAGAACAGATTTGATGTCCTCAAGGATTCAGTGATTTTGTTGTGGGAACAGAATAACACTTGATGAACAAACAAACAGCATCAACATGGGAATATATGTGAGGAAGAGAATTCTGTACACAACACAAGAAACCTCATTCTAGCACATCCACTGACTAGTTAGCTATGTGTATGGGACATCAACTATCAAACAACTCTCTTTATAAAGGAGGATTTCATCCAAAAGGGCTTGTTTATATGCTTCAGATAATAATCATTTCTGAGCAAATATAGATAATTACTCAACTGATAATCAGTTGATAATCTGAGGAAAGATGGAAGAAGGAAAAAAAACTGACATCTAAGCAGATTTACATTGTCTGAAATAGTATTTGCCAAAATCTGTTTCAGAAAAAGGTTAATAGAGGTTACATTAAAACAAAGTGTAGACCAGGTGTGGTGGCTCATGCCTGCAATTTGGGAGGCCGAGGTGGGCAGAGCACCTGAGGTCAGGAGTTCAAGACCAGTCTGTCCAACACAGTGAAACCCCGTCTCTACTAAAAAATACAAAAAATTAGCCCGGCATGGTGATGGGCACCTGTAATCCCAGCTACTTGGGAGGCTGAGGCAGGAGAATCTCTTGAACCCAGGAGCTGGAGGTTGCAGTGAGCCGCGATCACACCACTGTACTCCAGCCTGGGTGACAAGAGCAAAACTCCATTTCACACAAACAAACAAACAAACAAACAAAAAACCAAAGTGTAACAAAGTTTGGAGATTGACTATATGAATAAAAGTTTGCATTTTTCCCAAACTTTTCAGCACTTTGAACATGCTAACATGCACATTGTCACATTACTAGAGAGGTGATTGCATCTACCAAGGGACCCTTTATTTATGGAACATCTCTTTGACGACTAGCATCCCAGAAAATGAAGTTTGGGAAACAATGACCTAAGAAAATCTATCAGTCAAAGAGAGTCAGTGAAAAGACACTAAAATTAGATTCCATTCTTAATATTGTAGGCATTTCCCTTATGAACATCACGAAATACTCAACAAGGTGTGACTCTCTAGTGAAAATAATATTTATTATTTAAAAAGCTAAAGGGCTTGGCAATGATCTTAATTTTTTAAGTTAATAAGTAATGGTACATTGAAGTTATAAAAATATATTTCAGAGTCATCTAATAAACTCAGCTACATAAGGGCCGCATGCCTCTTTCTTTTCAACCAACAATTTAGAAAACAAAATTAACTTATCAATTTGTTCCTGTCTCTGAAATGTACATTTTGCAATATGCAAACAGCATTAAAAAGAAGATAAACACATCAGCTTTTGTACAACTCCAAGCACTGGTGTCAACAAGACTTAATCTTTCTCATTCGTTTGAAGAAATAATAATTTGAGTTAATTTATTTATATCTTATGTTATTATTAAAAGTATATGCAGTGTTAGTCTTAAAAGTATTAAAGCTTCTAGAAAATGGATATGAGCAGGAAGGTCTTTTAAATTTTTTTTCTCTGATAAGCTATTAAGTATTCTTATATTCACTTTTCTGTATCTAACAACTCCAATTGCCAATCTAGTCTGAATGGAAGTTCATTAATAATGCAAGAACAAAAATACATTACACCCTTTCCTAAAAGTGGTTTAACATAGCACCCCTGATCATCAAAATGTAGAATCAGATGATGAAATGAAGTTGGGGTTCTATTTAATTATAAAGTATCAAGGCTTTATTTATTTTGTGAATTTACTCAAAGCTAATTAGTACAGTTAATCATTTAAATTGTTTAAGCATAGTATAGTTGAATTGAAAGTGCCTTTTGAATGTCCTTTCTCAAAAGAACATCAGCAGGTAAGCATTTTGGGTAAGAATTAAAGAAAGAAAGGACGTTTTAGACAGGCACAAATTATGCTTTTTGGGGTAAATTCTTAAGAAGGGGGAAAAAGGGAACTAAAATAATAATAACATTATTATCATTATTATTTTGCCATTCCTAGCCCTATTTTGCCATTTTAGCCCTATTTTAAGTAGGAAAAAATATATATATTGCTGATAAATTACCAAAATGTCTATACTAGTGTCATAAATAAAAATCTTTTACATGTGGCTACCATGTATATGGTATTTGAATTAGCATGATACCTAAGCACCAGTTATTTGAATAGAAGATTATCACTTTGCTGGTCCTATAATGTTAAAAATTAGTGGGTATTTTGAGCTCACCTTTTCTATGAAATTTAATAATACTTTTTCACTATGAGAAATGAGAATGTGTTCAGGTATATTATATTTTTTATTAGTTGCTAAAGACCTAGGACTAGAAACAGCCATCAGATGAATGGCAGCTGAGAAAGATTGGTACAAAATATAATTCATTTGAAATCCTTTTGAAAATAGTACATCCTTAATATTTATGAAACTGATCATGTAGTAGTGAAAATTAGATGAGATAATGAGACTAATTTAATCTAAAATCTTTCATTACCTTTACTGAGCTTTTTTATTTTCTGTCTCATAAGCAGTGCTCTTTCCCTTTCTAAAGTGATTCTGCCCCTCTGCCAGCCTCTCTCATGGGACCCTGAGGCCCTACATTCAGTTGGCCACTTCTTTTGAAATATCAATATTTCCTTTTCCATACTTTATTCCCTCAGACTGGAAACTTGTTTAGGTCACATCTAAACTTAAAACCCTTCTCTTAACCCCAATAATCCCTCAAACCATTTGTGGCATATTGCTTGATAAAATGGTGACATACCAGTTGCACTCACTCACTAGGATATCTTATGTGCTGGGTTTCACTGGCGCTACTCTGGCAGTGAGGGTTCAAAATTAGCAATGATCTCCTAATCAATTAATCCAATATTTTCTAGCTCCCATTCATGTTTGTATTATTCACACTTTCCACTTCTTGTCACTTTACATTATTGGCTCTTCTTTCTTGAACACCTCTTTTATACTGGCCTCTATAACTGGTAGGATATAACATTTAAGAAAACAAATTAATGGAATGTTCTAATTCACATCACAATTGTCAGGAGAGTCTCCCTTGTTCATTTGAGTTCTGTCATTCGAACAGTTCATTTCAGTTTTATCACTTGAACAGTTCTAACATTAGAAAATAAATTAGTGAACTGTTCCCATTCACATCACAATTGTCACGACATTCTCCCAGTTCTATCATTTGAACAGCAGTTGTAAAGTCAGGCTTGTTGAGAAAGGTAGGATTTTTCTAAATTATTTTGCCATAATTGGAAGCCATGGAGTTTTTCCTTGATGTTCTCTCTTTCCTTTTGCTGCCCATGTTAGAACATGAGATAGTTGTTTGTTTGTTTTGTTTCTTGAGCTGTAGAATATTGCAATCATATTTGTGCATATTTCAATTTAAAAGAAAAATGTGTTAAAATCATTTTAATATATGTTTTCATTTTAACACTACAAAGCAAATAAAATAACTTAGATATATTGAATGACTAAATGAGAAATATCTTTAATTACTAAGAATTTATATAAATTATCTTAATTACCTTATCTGATAAGAAGATGAAAAGTGAATACTATTGACCTGGTCCATCTAAACATTCCCCTTATTTTAACTAAACTTTAGACAGATTTATTTCTTTTTCTTTTTTTGGGAGGGGTAGGGTGGGGTTATCCATCCCTTCAAGTATTTATCCTTTGTGTTACAATTCAATTATACTTTGTTATTTTTAAAGGTACAATTAAATAATTATAATTGACTGTAGTCCTCCTGTTGTGCTATCAAATACAAGGTCATACTCATTCTTTCTAACTATTTTTTTATACCCATTAACCATGCTCATCTTCCTCCCCCCAACCCCCGCCACCACCACTCTCCTTCCCAGGCTCCAGTAATCATCCTTCTCTTCTGTTACATAGATTTATTTTTTACTATAGGCCCCTGGTCCTCATTTTCACAGAGCATTTATGCTAGAAAACTTGAAAATTTAGAGAAATTGTAAATTCTTCCTCTGCTCCATCGAGTTGTAAATAATCTGAAACTCAAAAATGTTTTTTCTCAAGTATCTGGGAGCCACCCCTTTGAAATACAATCATCATCTTTGAAGTCTCTGAGACATCGCCCCTATCTCCCATTCTCTGAGGAGGGTAAGAGCTTAACTTTGAAATGTGAAAAGAGACAAATAGCAAAGACAGATGTCTTAATCACATTGACCAACCTCTCCCATAAAGTCTTTCAGTACTTTTTTTTGTTTGTTTGTTTGTTTTTACATAGTCTCGTTCTGTCACCCACGCTGGAGTGCAGTGGTGTGATCTCGGCTCACTGCAACCTCTGCCTCCTGGGTTCAAGTGATTCTCCTGCCTCAGCGTCCTGAGTAGCTGAGACTACAGGCGTATGCCACCAAGCCTAGCTAATTTTTGTATTTTTTTGGTAGAGACTGGGTTTCACCATGTTGGCCAGGCTAATCTCAAACTTCTGACCTCAAGTGATCCACCTGCCTTGGCCTCCCAAAGTGCTGGGATTACAGGTGTGAACCACCACACCCAGCCTATTCCAGTACTTTCTATTAGTTCACCCAGGATTTAAAAATCCTCCTGCTTTTATTTCACCTGAGTTGAGTTAAATATCTCCCCCCACTGTAATGGTTTTAAATATTCCTTGTTATTTTTAACAAGCGTCCAATGTAATTTTTCTTTCACAACATTAAATTTAATCATGTGCATTTTTAAAATAGATGAAAATAGGATCAGTCTAGGAAATTCGTTGCTACAAAATTTCAAATGTCAAAGAAATACTTATGGTTACAACACACACACACACAGACACACACATACACACACACACACACCCCCCACAGTATGTTGCTCAAAGATGGAATGTCATATAAGTACAAGAGTATTAGAGAGTTAAAGACGTTAATTTAATCCCTTTATAAAGCTATCTTCTCCAATGTGGTAAGCTCTATTTAATCTTTAATGCCCTGCAGGTATAGAGTTTCTGATAATAAACCACAAAACAAAGATCTGAATGTGTTGGTTAATTAAAAGATGGCAGGACTGCAGAGGCATGAAGAGACTCAAAATTAAATAAATTTAATATGTTATATGTATTATAAATAGAAACGTATAATATACCCTACCTTTCTTTAGATGTGTTTAAAGTATATTTTTAAAATACATACTATAGTGTGTGTGGATTTTTTTTCTCTTTTTAATGAGAAAATTCTATCAAATAAGCAAATAAGATAGGTCAAAATGATGGTGGTATAGACATACTTTTCCACTCTGTACAATTGTTAGTTGAGCCACAAATTGGCTTTACTCTTTGCAGGAAGAAAGGCAAAGAGGGAAATACTAATTTCACAATTCACAGTATCTGGGACTTAAAAATACTCTAATTCCTCAAATAAACAACAAACAAAAATTACTATTCCTGTTTCAGAGATCTGAATTGAATTTATTTTCTGCACCTGCATAAAGGAGACATGCAACAAGTAGCATTTTTACTCACTTCTTTATAGTAATCATAACAATGAAATTCACAATCCTAGTTGTCAATCTATACCTCAAGGTGAGCTAACTACTGTAACTTTATACAGGAACCAAATGAGTATGTTATCACCGTATAGTTGTTCAGGCTCAATTTAAGGAAAACTCCAAAGACATTGTCTGGGTAAATATTAAACAAGAGTGAATACAAGTTTATGTTCTATGAAAATGACCTAGGAAGGTTGTTGGTTGTTGTTTGGGAGGGGGTTTTGCAGATATTAAATGTTACAGATACATGAAAATATATTTATTAATAGTTAACTGATAAGAAATAAGAGTCACATAATCTTAGAAAGGAGAAAAGACAAACTAGGACCTAGATGCTGTAGTGAGGTAGATAGAAGAATATATGTGGAGGGAGACATTATAGAAAGCTTATATTGTACCTATACACAGTAAAAATACAGTTTTTTCAGTGCAAAAACTGTGAGCACCTCAAGAAAATATTTTGCATTCAATTGTTTGCATTTCTTAGAGACTTGTTGGACATAAGCCAGTCTAATGTTAAGATACATTTAACAGAAACAATGACTATTATGTTGGAGGAGTTGATCTAAACTCATTCTTAAAGAAAAATGAGTTGATGGTAAGACCAGTAATCCACTAAAGTTATCTCTACTTTTTGAAAGTAAAACTATGATAGCGATAGTTTGAAATATTGGTTCTCTAAGTATGGACCCTAGTCCAATAGCAGCAGCATCACCTGAGAATTTGTTAGAAAGGCAAGTTCTTGGATGACACCCTGGACTCAATCCTCAGTTTTGGGGATAGAGTTCAGCCATCTGTATTTGAACAATCTCTCTGAGTGATTCTGATGTACTCTCAGGTTTGAGAACCTCTGTTATTGAAAACATTTATGCTACCATTCTTTAGAAATACAGAGAGAAGGCAGGTCATCAGCTTACCCAGAAGGATTATTGAGATATTAAAGCACAAACTAAAAAGTGCCATAGAATATCTTTTTACTTTACAGGGTCTTCAAAAGCCTGTTAATCCTAATTATAACATTTGAAATATTATTTTAAAAAAGCTCCCATAATATCTAACAAAAGAGTCTAACATTGTCTCACATAGATTAACATGGAACTACTTCCTTTCCACATGGCCAAAGCTTGAGAAAAATTTCACAAAAACACTTATTATTTCCAGATTTCTTCAGAAAATGATAAAAATGTAGAGTGCTCAATATTAAGCACCTTAAAGTCAATCTTCTTTACCAATGAATTTCTAACACTGAGTATTAAGAAGGTAACCAATCCTCATTAGGGAATATCTAAATACCTGATATGGTCATAATTTAGGGGTAAGCAATTAATAGTTTATTAAGTTTTTTTGTGAGTGGCAATGGTTTCTGGGAGAGTCAACACAGAAAACAGGGAAGAGCAAGTATTCTGGGGTCAGACTGCCTGGTTCTAATATGATTTCATCATTTATTGGCAATGTAATGTACGGTTAGCTCTATAGAGATTCAATCTCCCAAATCTGTAAAACAGTAGTAATTATGAAGCATACAATTGATCCACGAAGCTCTAGTATGCTAGTCCCAACACAGAATAACCAAACACTAGATGTGAGCTGCTTTTTATTCTGTATTTCTGAGCACTCACAACATGTCTATCACTATTCTTGCTGCCAAGGGTGCATAGATGAAGAGCCTAGTGGTGGGGAAAAGTATAGAAACCAAAAATCTTATAAAGACAAGGAGTGACAGTACTTTATTATAAGACAACTCATTATTGTGAAATGGTAAGGGAAGACTTCATGTATTTGGTGGCGCCCGAGAATTCAGGTAAAAAAGGAAGACAGACAGTTAAAGATGCCGAAAGGCCATTCCAGACCGTGGCAGCTTCATGGGTATTAGAACAGGAATTCTTACAGTACCAACCATTGGTTTCAGCTCAGCTTTCAATAACTCTAGACAATCCTCTCATATTCCTTCAAAATGTGTTTCTCTATGATTTCAAACATTCACTTTCATTTCCCTCCCATCTCTGAGGATGTGGGGTTAATCTTTCGAAAGCTGACCTTTTAAATTGTGCTTCTGAACTCAGATCCAGCTTTGCATTGAACATCATTCACACATCATCAATTTTCTCTTAAATTTTTTCCTCACAGGAAAAAAATCTTTTTTATACGAAAATTCTTTCTCATGTATTTATGAACATGATCAGAACCTCTTCATTAATTAAAACAAAGAGACAACTATATAATACAGAAAGCCTTTCCTCAACTTCTTTATCTTCTGAAGCGACTTCTTATTTACTCTTTATCTCTCACTCTCAAAATAGTAATATAGTAATATATAAACTACTCACTTTTAACCTCTTTCCATAGTTTTGATTCCCACCAGTAACAGAAGTGTTTTTTTTTTTTTTTTTTTTTTTTTTGAAACAGAGTCTCGCTCTGTCGCCCAGGCTGGAGTGCAGTGGCGCGATCTCGGCTCACTGCAGGCTCCGCCTCCCGGGTTCCCGTCATTCTCCTGCCTCAACCTCCCGAGTAGCTGGGACTACAGGCGCCCGCCACCACGCCCAGCTAAATTTTTTGTATTTTTAGTAGAGACGGGGTTTCACCGTGTTAGCCAGGAAGGTCTCCATCTCCTGACCTCGTGATCCACCCATCTCCGCCTCCCAAAGTGCTGGGATTACAGGCGTAAACAACAGCGCCTGGCCCAGTAACAGAACTTTTAACAATTGCCAGGGAGAGTATGTTCTAAGGAGCGACAGCTCAGTCCAAACTCCTGCTGCATTTGCTGTATACAACCTATTCTGACTTTTGTTTATAGCTCCCAGACTAATTAGACTGCCATTTCCTTTGTCCTGAATCTGGGCACCTCTTGTCTTCTCTCCGTCTACACTATCACTTCTTCACAGCTTGCTTTTACATCCATAGTTTCTATCTCAGCACAGGTGCTACTTAAGTAAAACCCTCTGGTCTCAACTCTCTGAGATACAGTTGCTTATTTCCCAATGCCTGTTCAATTTTTATGTGATGCAGCACTTCAGTCAATGTTCCTCAATTAAATGTCTTGTATCACTAAGGTATGTCTGATCTTTTTTTTCCTTCTCACTCTTTCATTTATGACACATTCTCCGCATAATTAAACCTTTCCCCGCCTTTTCTTTTACTGTTTTCAGTCTCCCAGAATCGGCCCTTACTGTTGGATTCACCTTGTATGACATCTTGTTCATGCTCTCTGTCCACATTGGATCCAGTCACTGAAGCCCAGATCTAATGTCATCTTTTTTATAATGCTTTCCCCAATTCATGTAATGAGTCTGAAGAATTGCCACTATTCTTTGTCTATAAGAAAACCCTCTTCCAGATATTTTATATTCTATGGACTCGCAAGCTTCGTGAAAACGGAAGTACTTCATATTACTGTCTTCCTGAGCGCCTTCTCTTCCACAGAAAAAACTGTCACAGCACTTAGGTTGGTGATGTGGAAGATACAACACATGTAAAGCTTTTCATCCACAAGGGACATATCTGAAGCTATTACCAAGTAGTCATCAGATTGATTGTTGACACCTAATAATTAACCTGAACGAATTTGTTCAATTTTGTAAATTATCACACAACTGACAAAATTTGAATAATGGGCTATCGATGAAGTAGTATTTTGTCAAGGTAAAATTTCCACATTTTAATAACTATACTGTGGTTATACAGGAAATGCTCACTAATGTGTCTTGTGTAAAGGGGCACTATATCTCCAAGCTACTCTCAAAGGACTCATAAAACATTTATACATGTATTTATAAAAAGAATGATAATGTTAATAGAAAAACTCTTAACTAACAGTGAAGCTGGATAAAGGCTGTATATGAGAGTTTTTTGTACTATTCTTGATATTTAAAAACATTTTTCTTAAGAAGTTGAGAAATTAATATTAAAAAATCAACTGGTTTGTTGTTGTTATTTATATCTACAGATACAAAATCTGTACCCTCCAGTGATAACAGTGGAGTATGTTACATTTCTAGATTATCCTCCTCCTATTAAACTATTCTCCTCAAATTAAGCTTAACATTTATGGCCCTTTGAAAATTATCACCAATATAAAAAATTAGTATCGAATACTGACAAAAAAACCAAAAGAATAACAAATAAAACTAGTGAAGAAAACTGACTTTTACTCAATAAAATATTTGTCAAGCAAATAAATTAATCCTTCTTATACAAATGGGTACAATTAGTGATGTTGCCTGATAAATACTATATACTTTTTGTAAACTACTACTCAATATCTCATAGAAACTTATACAACATTTTTTTAGTTTAATTAAAACAAATGAACTGTCATTCTGAAAAACATGCAGAGAAAAAAAACTGTTAATACTCTAACAGTAACTTTCTAGATATTTTGGAAAAAAAACAACAACAATATAAAATATGGAGCCATCCAATATATACCATGTGTAATATTTTTCATTAATATTCATAATTTCTTAAGATTAAGTCAAAAGGATACATTTTTCTTAATGTTTCCCACACCTACGCAGCCACATATGACTCTGTGAAAGCTCAGTTAGGCCAAATGAAGATGTATAAATGGGGCTGCTGAAAGTACAATGCCATGTTCCATCACATTTTATCAGGGTATGACGTATTTCAACATATGTGTATGAGTGTGTGTATGTATGTGTGTGTGTGTATGTATTACCCAATGAGCATTATTTTTAAAAAAACATCTTTAATTACTCTGACTCTCCTTTTTCACTTCATATTTTATCTACATATTTGAAATCATACTATATGAACCATATACCTTTATTTGGAAGTCCACATGAAACTTGGGAACAAACCAATGAGAATTTTATAAAGCTATTATTCTGAAGATTATATCAGAATTAATTCCCTTGAATCCACTCCCTTGACCAAGACGATAGCGCAATACATTAGCTTCCTATGTTTTATTTCATCGTTATTATTCATGGAAACAAAATAGAGTTGTAATTGAAATTTATCTGACCTGGAAAACATTTCCTTACGTGAACATCCTGCACATTTCTACTCATCCATTTTTTATAAGATAATCATTTCTCATTTAATAGGGCTTTGCAGCAAAGTTAAAACTTGCCCGGTTGGCAACTCATCATGAACTTGTAACAAGTTTTTGTTTGTTTGTTTGTTTGTTTTTAGTATCATTGAAAACATCACTCTAAAACCATAACTTTAAACATTAAGCATTTTGAGGCACCAGCATCATGAATTTACACTACTGAACAGCACAGTTAGGCACTGGATTCCTTTTGATTATGACAGAAACACTATTTTTTTCCCCCTTCACTAAACGGCTACAGGCAGGCATGCATTTTTTACTTTGTGTCAGTTGCTTTTGGTTTTGGTCACTTTCTTTGCTAGTAACTATCAGCTCTTATTCCTTACAATCATCATAGGGTTAGTGCAAAAGCTTTATTCCTTTCCTAATTTGCTATACCGCCTCTTTTGTGAAAGATGTATGTGAACTTTATCATATGCAACTTTATCATTGTTCTCTACCTTTTCATAGTTCTATTACTGTTATTTTTTTGTTTTCTTTTGTTGTTTTCCAATTCTTAGTCGTGTCCTTCTGGGCTCAGTATGATTGCTGTATATGTGTGATGTTATTTTGTATTTTCTACATAATGGGACTTAACCCAAGTTAGAAGCTGAAACTAATTTACTTATACCTAGCCATGTTCTAAGAACATTTTGCCAGGCGTTCATATTTATTGTTAACATAGTGCATCCTGCAGAAAAACAAAAAAAAAAACACACACACAAAGAAGCAATGACAATATCCAGTTAAGAAAATAAGACAAAGCCAGAACTGACATTGATTAAAAAAAAAAAGTACAATAAATTCTATATATTTTACAGTGGTAAGTCATATATTACACAATAAACATTACAGCAACCAAAATAATAAGGAAACCATGGTCAATTATAAAACGGACAGTTTTTGCAGATTAAAAAAATAGTTGTACAAGAGAAGTACAATTTCTCTTTTATGCTTCTCAGAAAAATGGTATAAGATAGAGTGATTAATAATATCTTTGAAAACTTTCTTACAACAAACAAGAAACAATTTTGGGGGACTATTTATTTAAAAATTGCTTAGTGTACGCTTAAAACATCATGTCAAGAGAAATGAGCAAAAGGAATTATAATACGTGAGGGATGAGGAAATATGATATAATATGATAGGATATGTCAATTCAGGGACAGATTTTAGTGCATTGAGGCCAGTTGTTCTTAACAAAAGGTAAACATCAGACCACAATGTCTGAATTACATCCCTTATTGATTCCAAGTATGTTATTTTAGAGTAGAGACTGGATCTAGATTTTTAAGGTCTACTAAAGATTCTGATTCATCCTTCAGAATGAGATCTACTGACCTAGAAGAATAACTGAAAACATATAGTACATGCTTCTCTTCCATATATATTGATATCCTGAATTAAGGCTTTGAAAGATATTTGTAGCAATAACTGAGTTTATACTCCCCGACAAATAACTACAGGGCAACTAATCTGAAATGACAGTTAAGTACAGAATCATGTGCTTCAACAGTCAGTCAAGCTGAGACAGCCTCCCATAAAAACCAAGGAGCTAAAATCTCTCACAAACTCATTAGAATGTCAATATATCAAAGAAAACATCCATATCAAATTTTTGAAATATAAATCCAATTTAAACATTAGGACAGCACAACCCATCAACCTATGTGCCTGTTTTTTCCTTCTAAAATTTGGGGGGAAATTATTAAGAAAAAACTGAGATAACTTCATTCACTAGAGAAGTAAAATAATCTTTCAAAAATAAACTCTTGGAAAGAAAATGTTGTTGACTACTAAGCACAGCAAATATATAACATTTCCATCTCTACTTTCTCTATCTATAACAATTACTGAAAAATGATCCTAACAGTCCTTCCAATCCAGGCCAGATAACACCTAGAATTTATTTAGGACATAGTTCTCTAGGAAGCTACTAATATTTGACCAGCACTTGCCTTGCCAAAAAGACCTCTCTGGGCTTATTCCTCCTACCTGAAATTTTGTATCCTTTGACCAACATCTCCCCAGTACTCTCCATGCCCCCAGTCTCTCGTAACCACCATTCTACTTTCTACTTTTGTGAGTACAACTTTTTTAGATTCCACATGTAAGTGAGATGAAAAAAAAAAAAAAAAAAAAAAAAAGGAAAACTAGGATGGAAGGAAGAAAGGAAGAGAGGGACAAAGGGAAGAAAACTTTCTGAACATCAACAGTTACTTAATCTTCACTTGACATAAACATTCCTTAATAAAATACCCTTTGTAATTTACAGATTGCTTGGGTGATATTTTTAGTCATTTAAAGAAGGCATAAATTAGGACAAGTTATTATGTGGATAAGTTCTCATTAATAGATTGAGAGATCCACAACTACTCACTGCTCAAAACAATGGAGCCAAACATTTAATTTTGTCCTTGATTCTAACATTTCTGTTTGCAAAACTGAGCAAAACCCAAACATTGATGAAATGTCATTACTTCAACCTTTAGATATCAGAAAAATTCAGCATGGAATTATATTTTTATTAAGTATTCCCTCATTCTTAACACTACTTGGGGTACAAGCTAGAATGAAATAATATTGGAATGCAGGCAAATCAAATATGAAAAATACAGATAATTTCTGATAGCATTATTTAAAATTTGGCAATACATTTTAGTAATAAGAACAGCCAAATTATCCCTTTGCACTCAGTTTTACTTTAGAAAGACATTTATTGCATCCAAATGTCAGTAGTTATGTGGTAATAAGTAGTTTTAGGCTGTGTTGACAAAATATTAATGTTGCCAAATATACTGTGTTATTTGATTCAGCTGATTTTCTCCTAAATTCTATTTGTCGTACACCTGAAATTCAGTAAAATAGAATGAGTAAAGTATAGGAAGGTGAAAGTTAACACTTTGTCTAATTCAATTTAACACATACTAAATGTCAATTACATAATTCAGGCATTAGTGGGATATAGGCCTATCATTACAGATAGGGTAGAAGAAATGATTGTAAAATCAAGCTGGACATGCTAGAGACTGAGAGTAGTAAAAATAAGTTTACATTTCACTTACGTTTAATTCAATTATTTCTGGAGGAGATGTCTATTCAATTTATAACACAAGATCAAGCTAATTTTCTTCCACCGAGATTTTGGAAAGGTTTTATTCAATGAGAAAATATAATTTCTGACCGTCAATTAAAAATATTTTTCCATAAAACAAATCTTGAGATATATCTGAGTTAGTTTTAAGGTATTTTATTTGTTATTAATAAATATTAAGAACATGGCCACTTAATATGCAACAATCTCTCTGTTACTCAGTGATGTTTTGTGCATCCTCCCTCACATGCCCTTATCTTTCCTTCCAGAATCTGTTCTTATCCTCAAATCCATACCTGAGCCTACTGGTCACAGTCAGCAAAAACTATGGCCTCTTACTTCACTAAAATGGCATTAAGTATAAATGCCCAAAATGAATTGCATACCACGTCAAAGCTCATTTATAGTTCCACCTCTTTCTAGCCTTTTCCATTGTGTCTCATAATGATTCATTCTTTGTCCTATTGCTATTGTACCTGGGCCTGGATCTATCATGCTCCAGCACTCAGCTCACTTCTTCTTTTCAATTGTCAGTCTCCATCTTGTGCTAATTACTTAACTCAAGCTTTTGCAAGTGCTCAAGTCTCTGTAATATTAAAAACCATTCTTTCACAAATCCTACTTTTACTTTTATTTACAGTCAACTTCTGCAAATCATCCAACTTCAGTCTTTATTTCTGAAATACTAGTTACTTCCACGCTCTGCCAAAATGTGCTTTCTTACTCATGTCTCTATGTTACAGTATACCAGCAGCTTTATTTTCATGTTTCAGTCTTCATCTACCTTAACTCATTCTGGCATTTTACATTGTTGACACCTTCATTTTTAAAATTTCCTTTAAAAATATTTAAAATAGTATTACTTTCTGGCTCTCATTTTACCTCATAAACAACTCTTTCTCATTAAAAAAAAAATGTAGCTATTAAATGTATACATTTTTCAAAAGTTCATATCCAGGTCATTTATACCATATTATCTTTAGTCTATAGATGGTGAAACAGAAACACGAAAAACTTAGTGATAAGATGTTTCTAAGTATCGAAAGTATCAAGCTTATAAAAATCAAATATTTTCCAATTAAGTAATATTTTAAATATAATTTCACAAAAGTATTTTTGTAAAACAATATACTACCCACTTATAATGCAACTTCTAAACATATAACATCTGTGCCTTTAGTTTTTTTCTCCAAGGTCAGGAAAACTAGGCAGAGAATTTGGACACATGTGCTTTTAGAAAAACAAAACAAAAACACTAGAGTTTATTCATCTAGAAAATACTATTATGAGCTTATTTTTGGAAATGACATGTAAATAAAATTGCTGTATTACCCACAACCATATATCATATGTTAACTGGTAATTATGAATGGTTCCTAAATTATCACTGGAAAAACACATATCCATTACCATATTATTTTTAGTATGCAGTGACTGCAATTCAGACATAACCAATTAGGGAAGAAAGAATTCTGAATTTATTGCTCAATTTAAATGTTGTCGTCATTTTCTGATGGAACCATTTGCCAATTATTGTTTCAGGGCTGTTGATCATTACGTTGTAAAATTATGCTACTGTTATCACCTTTACTATGTAAATACATCAGATTATAAGTCTTTTCAGATTTTGTTACATTTTTTGCTACTCAAATTTAAGAGATAGCAAAAGCTCCTTTAACTATAGGAGTTTAAGGCAGTATCAGATTTATGCTGGGAAAAATGAACCAACTTAAGCTACTCAGTTATGTTTTATTTTACTCACTTATAAAATTTGAGTTTTCTGTGTTCTATTATCATTGTTCTTCAAATACTCATACAAACTTAGTCTATCTCACTACAAATACATTCTGTTCAAAGTACACTGAATTGCATTTCCATTTCTGACTTTTCTGGGGTCACTGGCAGCTGATCAACACTCCCATAGAGAAAAAAGAAAAACCAATGAGATTTTTTTAAGTCCTTTTTGAAAGTATCAGATATCAGTTCAGGCAACCTCAACTTGAGAGATCTAATTCCAGAGAAGGAAAACAAAACAAAACAAAACAAAAAATGAGCTTCGCATACTATAGCTACTTTTCTTTCAAGTCATTGTCTATTTCAGGTATATAGCTGTAGGCTGAAAATGCAAGCAAAAATCTGCAGTGAATGACCCAGAGTATTCGTCTGGAAACACTGAAAGGTTATGTCCTAGGAATAGGGCAAATAGCAGACAAATATAGCATTACCAAGCCAGTCTTCAATATGCTCAGCCCCTGATTGGAATGAAACAATAAGACTACTTTATCTGCCTAACATAAGATGAAGTAATATAAAAAAGAAAAGAAAAATATTTCTGAAGAAAGATAACCTAATCCTGAGCCAGTTTTTCATACAAAATAAATAGCAGTCAGTAAAAAATAAGATGTGTCAAGAGAGAAGACAAAGAAAAATAGAGCAAAGTCAACAGACCACAGATGATCAAAACAGGTGTTCTCAGATAAAAATAGTAAAATAGCTATGATAGAAGTGCTTAAGAACATAGGATACAAAGCTGGGAAAAGCTAAATGAAAAGATGAAAAATTTTGCCAGATAATTGGAACCTATAAAACTAAATCAAATGTAAAGTTTACAATGAAAAAAATTAAATAAGTGAAATGAAGAATTCAATAAATATGTCTAGTAGTAGATTAGAAACAGGAGAATACAAGACTGGTGAACAAGAAGATGGGGCAATAAGCAATATGTAGACTGAAGCACAGATGGAGAAGAACAAGGAGGAAAAATTAGGAAACAGCATAAAATATGTAAAACTCAGTGAAAGGTCTAACATAAGTAAAAATTGAATTAATGAAGGAAACAGGAAAAAGAATGAGAAAAAGTAAATATCTGCAGAAATGCTGGTCCAAGATTTTCTAAAACTTACACAACTGTAATCCACATACTCAAGAAGCTCATAAAAATCCAAGCACAATAAACACACAAAAAAATCCACATTTAAGCACTTACTATAAAATGTCTAAAGATACAGAGAAACTCTTAGAAATATAGCTAGGGCCTAGGTGGGTGGGGTGGAGGGTGGAAAGCTATATAAAAACATACACTTAAAAATACTATACATCAAAATGTAAAACAGAACTCTTGGGATACAGTTAATAGTACCTCTAAAGGAACATTTACAGTCTTAAGAGGCTACATGAGGAAAAATAGAAAAGATAAAATCAATACTCAAATCATTGCTTTAAAATGATTACTTAGTGAAAGGAACAGGGAAAAGTACACTACTCCATATTCTAGGAAGTTCTTCATGTTCAAGAAACCCATAGGAGGTCAAGACAAAGAAAACAGAAATAAGAAATAGAGAATTAGAAACGAAAGGTAAGTTGCAGACAAGCTCTAATATTTCAATAATTATACTCAGGTGTACATTATCTAAATACACCGATTGAAACAAGGATTGGCAGAGTGGATTTTAAAAACTTGACTCACCTATATATTATCTATAAGAAATTCATTTCAAATATAATGATATAGGTAGATTAAAAGTAAAAGGACAAAAAACATATATCATGCAAACAACCATCAAAAGTAAGCAGGGTGGCTAGATAATGTAGACTTTAGGGCAAAGAAAATTGCCAGATTCAGAGAGGGACATATGTAATGACAAAAGGTCCAACCACTAAAAAGTCACAGCAATTGTATATCTGTATATACCCTTCCCCATCCAAAACAAGCAGAAAATATGTGAAACAAAAACAAATAGAACTGAAAGGAAAAATAGACAAATCCACAATTATACTTGGAGACTTGGACATTCCCCCTTTAAATAGATGGAAAAACTAGATAACCAAACAACAAAGATTCCATAGAACTCAACTAATAGTATCAAATCAACATTTATAGAGCATTATTCCCAACAACAGAAGAATGCTTACTCTTCTCAGGTTCCCATGGAACATAGGATAGACCATATGCTGCTTAAAAACAAACCTCAACATATTTTTTAAAAAAACAAATTGTACGGAGTGAGTTCTCTAACCACATTAGAATTAAAAGAGAAATAAGTGACAGAAAGATTATAGGAAATCTCCAAATTCTTGGAAACTGAATAACACTCGTCTAAATAATCTATGGGTCAAAGAAGAAGTACCAAGGGAAATTAAAAAACAAATACACTTAACTGAATGAAAACAGAAGATACCAAAATTTGTAAGACAGCTAAAGAAGTGTTGACAAGGAAATTTGCACTGCTAAATGCATACAGTACAAAAGAGGAAAAGTCTCAGGTAAATTATCTAATTCTCACTTCAAGAAGCTAAAAAAACAGCAAAAATTAAAAAAATAAAGCTGACATGCTGAGTCATAAAGTAAAAATAAAAGTAATTCAGTGTTATGGACTGAACGCATGTGTTTTTCCAACATTTCTTTTGTTGTAACCCTACTTCCCCACCCTAACCCATTTGTAATAGTATCAGGATGTGGGGCTTTTCAGAAGGAATTAGGATTAGACAAAGTAATCAGAGTGGAGATCTCATGAGTGGGATTAGCACCCATATAAGAGTTACAGAGAGAGCTGGCTTTCCCTCTCTGCTGTATTCCATGTGAGGATATGAAACGTTTGCAGTGTGCAGCCCAGAAGTGTGTCCTCACTAGAATCCAACCATGCCGACGCACTGATCTTGGACTTCCAGGATCTAGAACTGTGAGACATCACTTTTTGTTGTTTAGAAACACCCAGTCTATGGTATTTTTGTTATAGGAACACATGCTAAGATATTCAGAATCTAAATTCTGATCAAAATGAAATTAAACAATAACAAAAATATAATTAGAAAACCCACATGTTTGAAACTTCAGAAATAAAATTCTAAGTAATCCTTGGGTCAAAGAAAAAAAAAAATCACAGTGAAAATAAGAAAGTCTTTCAAACTGAATAATAATAAACTTATTACATATCAGAACTCTTGGGATACAGTTAATAGTACCTCTAAAGGAACATTTACAGTCTTAAGAGGCTACATGAGGAAAAATAGAAAAGATAAAATCAATACTCAAATCATTGCTTTAAAAATTAGAAAAATAATTAGCATTTGAAATATAATGATATGGAAGGAAAGAATAATCAAGGACAGAAATCATTATAATAGAAAACACATGTACAACAATCAAGAAAACCTAGAATTCAAATGTTGGTTCTTCAAAATAACTAAGGAATTTGAATAACCTCTAGCAAAACTAATAGAGAAAAATTGAATGATATTGACACAGATGATCAATATCACAGTCTGGTCTCACTACAGATTACAACAGTGGTTTGTTGGAACCACTTCAGTCTTGCTTGTGACAGAAACAAAGAATTATGTTTGATTAAATATATTTAGAAATAATTGGAAGCATTTAGAATGAGCACTGAATTGGAAGAGAGCAGATTATATGCATCTCTTTCCAACTACAAAACTTGGATATTGGCCATGATCTGATTATATATGCCATGAAAATTGGTAAATACTGTAAATCAAGTCTTTTTTTTTTTCCAGAGAGCTGGTTTACCAGCACACCCTGGACCCTCTTCCCCGCAAATTAAAAAACATAATTACAGGAATTACAACAACTTTATATTAATAAACTTGACAACTGAACTGGCATATTCAGATTCCTATAAAGACAAAACTAAGATGTAAAAATGTTTATTCCTGAACATTTGGCTAGTCTTATACTTATTATAAAAAGTAAATCTAAAATTGCCAATCTTTGTACAAAGCAATCTGTAAGCCCAGACGGCTTCTCCTCAGAATTATTTCAAACAACTAAAGAGAAAGTAACACTGATTTTACATAAACTTCAAGATAGCAGAAAAGAATATATCCCAATGCTTTTAAATTAATTATCTTATTTTGAATACTGAAATATAATTTACATACATTGAAATGTTCATGTCTTAAATGTATAGTTTAATCAGTTTTAACTACTGTGATTATGGACTTTGAATGTGTAAGTTTTTTTGTTTTGTTTTGTTTTGTTTTAAGCAGTCACTAATTCTTAGTTCATCTTAACAGATTGTTTGGCTAAGATGGATTTGAATTACTGGGTTGATGATTTCCATTTTCATACAGTTTTCAGATAAGTATATTTGTTGAGCCAACAAAGTAAAAAGAAGATGAGAAGATTCTTTGAAAACTAAAATTAAGAAATTTTCCTATGGAATCTAGAAAATAAACAATTAAAGAATTATATTTGATTAAATATATTTAGAAATAATTGGAAGCATTTAGAATGAGCACTGATATTGGAAGAATTTGGACAGAATTCAAAAAGAAACAAAAACACGGCAAATGGAAAATTTGTCAGGTTGTTATTTCAATTAAAAATTGTATGTAAAATCTCATGCAATTCAAAATTGCAAAAATAAGTTTTAAGCATTATTTTGAAATCAGAGAATAGAATGTATACTTACTTTTTGAAAAGATTCTATTATTAAAGATAGAAGTTAAACATAGATATTTTTACTTTAAATAATTATCAACAGTTTCTAATACTTCATAAATAAGAAAATGAAGTAAGTTAAAAAAAACTAGTTAATGTCACCATTCTGGGCAGCAAATGAAAGAGATATTTTATTTCTGAATATGTAGAGACTCTCATTTTTCAAAGCCCAGCTAATTGGAACCATCCTCTGAGGAATTTTCTCTATCTCCCTAATCAGAATTAATTGTTTCTCCATCTGAGATTTGAACAGCACATTGCCTATGCATCAGTTGTGATGTTAGTTTATTCTTTTGCATGCTATATGGAGAGAATTGCCCTGATATCTCTGTCACATAAGCATATGAACTCTATGGCCTCAAGGACTTTTCCCTTGTAGCAACTAACACAGATATAGCAAAGAGGAGAAATTATTAAAATACCTATTATAGCATCACTTGCATTTATTTTCCTGGTTTAATATCCTGACATAAATAATCTATACATAGTTTTTCAGAGTATAACTTCATTAGGAAATTAGTGTTCTTCAATAATTATATGTTAATACATGTAAATCCATAAAGACACATGTCCTCTTCCATTTGTAATGAGTATGGATCACGGAGCATTTTGCTCTTATAAAATTATAGACGGTTGGCTGGGTGAGGTGGCTCACACCTGTAATCCCAGCACTTTGGGAGGCTTAGGGGGGTGGATCACCTGAGATCAGGTGTTTGAGACCAGCCTGGCTAACAGGGTGAAACCCCATCTCTACAAAAAAACCACAAAAAATTAGCCAGGTGTGGTGGCAGGTGCCTGTAATCACAGCTACTCAGAAGGTTGAGGCATGAGAATCACTTGAACTTGAGAGGCAGCGTCCATCTCAAAAATAATAATAATAATAATTATAGATAGAGCAAAATCTATCTTAAAGCTTATGTACTGCAGTTTCTTAGTATCTCAGAGAAGTAACCAAAGGCCTATTTACATATCCATGATGTGAAAGCTAATTTAAGGCAAAACCACAACCAGATCACAGATATCTTGCCCGATATCTTCCTGCCTATAGATCATTTAGTCCAAACTAAATCTGGTAAGCCAGTGAATCTGATTAAGTACGTGCCATAACAGTGGTAAAAATGCTGAATTATGTGTTTTCATATTAGTATTCATTGTCTTGGCACTGTTTTACAACTGTAGGAGTAAAAACTACCAAGGGTCTCAAAGAAACTAATTAAAACATTTTAGAAATGTTGTTATTTGAATAAATTCCCCCTTTTCTGGACACTAACCAGTGCTGACTTTTAGAGTACTACTATCATTTTTAAAAGAAAACTGGAAGATTTTTTCTTGGCTAGAGTAACTATGACAAGGGAGACTCAATTTACTAAGTAGGAAAATTTAAAAGTTTTAATAAAATAACCATGTATAACTAAGCTGCCTGAATATCACTACATAAGTAATTATAAGATTTTTCAATATCTAGACAAAATTTTTTATTCAAAATTGTATTTATGATAATTTTCATAAATTATTTTAATTAACAAGGATAAGTTACATTTATTTTATTTACAAAAGGAAACTGAGCTACCTAAATTCAGATGAGAACTACTGAATGATAATTTTTAGATTTTATATGGCCTTGATTAATTTTTAAAAGATAATAATGAAACCATTTTTGAGCTACAAAATAATACAATAAAATTCGCTCTGGTGTTTTGGGAAGGTGTAATTACTACAGAATATTAAATTGGGAAAAGAGAAATAAGCACTTAATCTGCATGAATAATTGGGACACCTGCACACAGCAGACAGTTCTGCTTTTGGGGAATATGAAGGCATTGGTTTTCTACAATTTTAGCCATCATCATTATAGTTTTAATAATGAAAGATTATGTAACAAAGCTATTGACTAAAAATTAAATTTGATGAATCTAAATGCTTGGGAAGAACTACACTGGCCCAGTAACTGGAATTTCACCACTAATTTATATTCAGAAATGGATATGCGCATATGGGCTAAATTTTATCAAATCATTCTAGGAAATTGCCAATTAACTCTGATTGACACTCCGATTAATAGCTTAAGATATATACCTTTCAACAAAGACAGTGAATACACATTTGTAAGTATACGTTGTATTTTCTTGCTTATGCTAAATGTTTTAGTTATGCAAATATTTTGTTACGTAAATATTTGTCTTTAGTGATCCCATTGATCTCTTCCAGTAACTACAAATTCTTTAAAAACTTTGTACAGTCATTTATAAGAAAGCCAGTGAAAGTCAGTCATATCAAGTTCTTCAAAATATAATGATATTCAGAAAATCATAAACTGTAAACACTGTGATAGTTAGAACTTGACATTAAGTAAGATTATGTCCACCATTACTGGAGGAAAAATACTGATTAACAAAAACAGAATTTCCTTCAATTCAAAGAGTCTGTATATATGGGAAAGAAAACAATGTTACTAAGAAAAATATCTGAAGACTCAGTATTGTTGAGATTTTTTTCATGAGTATAAAAAGAAGGGACTCACAATCTAGAAAGAATCCCTAGTACATCTTTGGCAATGCAAGAATAGAGGAAATAAAAAAGGACCATTATCAGTTCAAATATTTGGGAGAAAATTAAATATCTGTAAAAACTTGGCTAAAATTTGAATGGCTCCTTGGCTAAGAAAATGGCCCTGGAAACTTATTGTGTGATCTTTGAATCCCAGCTCTATTATTTAAACAAAGCTTGCTTTGGGGAAGTTACCTAATGCTCTTTTTTTTTTCTTTCTTTTTTTTTTGGAGATGGAGTCTCATTCTGTCTCCCAGGCTGGAGTGCAGTGGGGCGATCTCAGCTCACTGCAGCCTCCGCCTCCTGTGTTCAAGCAATTCCCCTGCCTCAGCTTCCCAAGTAGTTGGGATTACAGGTACATGCTGCCACGCTGGGCTAATTTTTGTAATTTTTAGTAGAGACGGGGGTTTCCCCGTGTTGGCCAGGATAGTCTTTTTTTTGTATTTTTTTTTATTATTATATTTTAAGTTCTAGGGTACATATGAGCAACATGCAGGTTTGTTACATATGTATAGCACATATACACCATGGAATACTATGCAGCCATAAAAAAGGATGAGTTCATGTCCTTTGTAGGGACATGGATGAACCAGGATGGTCTTAATCTCCTGATCTTGTGATCCACCTGCTCAGCCTCCCAAAGTGCTGGGATTACAGGCATGAGCCACCGCACCCGGCCTTCTGTTTTACTTTTGAAAAAAAATGGGAATAATAATTTTTTACCTCATAACTGTGTTGAGATGATTAAAAAGCTTATGCATATAGTGTTACTGGTAGCCTGGTACACAATAAGTGCTCAATCAATGTTATTTATTACTATTCTCTAAACATACTGATACACTCAAATGTCAAAAACTTTTAATCATAAAACTTTGGAATTATAAGTCTTTCTGTAATAAGCATAAAGATAATTTAGAAATATTAGCAGTGCTAATATTTTACATGTTTTAGTCAAATATATTCAGAATAAATTACTTAATATTAAAATTCATATTTTAAAAAATACAGTCCTTTCACGTCGATAAACTAGAATTAGTTAAATCATCACTTTTTGGAACAGAGTTATGATGTTCCTGGAGGTTACAGGATATTTCTGTGCAGTTAGGAAAGTATAAATTCATGCCTCACTGAATACATATTGACTTCTTCCACAAAGGTTAACTCTATTTCAATATTGACATACTTCTTTACTTCTTTATATTAGGACTCTTAGATCCTAGCCAAAAAAAAAAAAAAGCTGAAATAATTCTAAAATTAATAAAGAGCACATTTCATTGATTCTAAAATCATTTACAGTGTCATTTTGCAGAGGCTATGGGTTCAAAAATGGAAAAAGTAAAGGTCTAAATGAGTATCAAGGCATCATGGGAGCATGATGTGAAGAATATAGTTTATGAAGTGTACTGCATACTACAGTGGCTTTAAAACGTGTCTGTTCCATAACAGGGTAGAGATATTTGACCCTTCCAGGGACTGGGTCAGACTTTGTCACTGCACTGAAGAATGGAATACAATAATGATACTGCATTTCTTCAGAAGCTACATTACAAAAACCCATGCAGTTCTTGGAACACTAGGTCTGGTAGTCTTATAGAAGTCTGGCTACCTTGAAGCTGCCATGTGAAGAAATCATGTAAAGAGAAAAGAATGAGAGAGAGACAAAGAGAAGAGACAGACTGCCCTGAGGAGCCCAGCTGTAGGAGCTTCTTAGTACAGGCACTAGATATTTGAATAAAAAAAACATTGAAAATTACTGCAGACTTAACCACCCTCTAGCTGCAATTATATGGGATACCCTGAATTTTTTAGTTGAGCCTCTCAACTCCCAGATTTGTGAACAAAACAAATGATTACTATTGTTATAAGCTACTCTTTTGGGATGGTTTGTTACATAGCAATAAATAATTAGAACAATGTGGCCTTTCAAACAAGTTGGTCACATCACACAAATTATTTAATGATTGAGTATGCACATGGAATTTTCTAGTTTTACTTAACATCATTTAATACATACTTAGGCTATCAAAGAGTCATACCCAGAAAAGAAATCTAATATGAGCCGATGAACTTAAAAAAGAGATTCTCTCACTAACCACATGTCTATTGAGCATCTACTATATGGTGGGTAATATTCTAGGCTCCAAGACTACATCACTAAATAAGACAACAAACAGACAAATTCTGTACCCCTATAGTCCTATTAAAAAGACAGATAATAAGTGAAGAAATATGGATAAAATAATTCCAGGTAGTGATGTGATAAGAAGCAATAAATCATGGTATGGAAATTAGAGATACGCTATGTTAAGATAGGGGAGTCAGAGAAGGTGTTTACCAGAGGGTAGTATTTGAAAAACAACATTCAAAGCAGAAAGACCAATGTGTCTAAAGTAGAGCAACTAAAAATGGGAGGCATATGAAATGATGATGAGGAATTTTAATTCCATTTTGGGTGAGATGAAAAGCTATGGGAGGAATTTGATCAGGATAATGAGATTTTTAAAATTATTTGAGTGCATAGTAAGAATTTTCCAGCCTTCAAGTCATTGGGTATGAGCATGTGTCTGAGTTCCAGTCAATAGACTTGACTGGAACTGATGTGTACTTCCCATAAAAATCTCCCATGTGTGCTCATTCAAGCTCCGTCCCATTCCCGATGACAGGGATGGAGGCAATACCCATAGCAACCTTAGCAGCCACTGACTGAAGATGGCAGAGACATGATGAGCCTTGATACCTGAACGACCACATGGAGCAACCCCAAGTACACTCAGCAGCAATATGAACTAGTAAACACTCTGTACGCTTTCATGAACAAAATCTGAAGTTCTTTTCTTTTGAGAAATTATGTGTATGGGTATATTTATTAACTTAGCGCAGGCTACTTTATCTAATATGGCAGGTGAATTTCTAAAAAAGGGGTACAGTGGAAAGAATAACAATAGAAAGCTATTTTAATCAACCAGGAGAGATACATCGATGATTTGGACATGTGTGGTAGCAGTGAACATGGAAAGGTAGGATCAGATTAAAAGTATATTTTGAAGACAGAACCAGAAGGACTTGCTGATAAATCGCCTTCAAGAATGCCAGTTAGAAAATCTGAAAATTCCTCTAATCCTCCTACATTTTTGTAAAGCTAGATGATAGAATAGACTTTTACCAGCTCACTTTTACCTGAAAATAGAACACACAGAATTCCATAGTAAGTGCAAAACAGACCTCCCTCTTATGTAGAATTTTTGGAGAAAGTGGAAGAAATCTCAAGCCATGATTCTTAGACTTTACAGACAATTAAAGGTAAAAGAAGAGTAAGAAACCAAATTTAATTAGAAGGATATCTTTAGAGAAAACTGTGAGATGCAACTTCTTCCAAACCCAAGGTGGAGAAAGGAGACCCTGTCTGTTTCATTTCAGTCCTACTGAGGAGCTTTCCATGGGACCTGTCAGCTTTGAAATATTTTCCCTCCAATGTTGCCTGACTCATATCTGAAGAAACTAAAACTGGTGTGGCAAGAGAACAGAGGTAGTACACTGAAATTTATGTGCTCTCATAGTCTATTGGTAAGCATTTCCACCAGACAGATGTGAGTCTCACAGGGAAGGGACATGACCATGTCTTGGGCTCTGTTTAGTTGGCTGCTTAGAGGAAAAAGGAAGCCATCAGCAGAGAGGGGGTAGGGGTACAGCACAAGATGCTCAGGAAATGTGGCATATCCATGGACTCAGGGAAACGCCCAATCACTGGATACCTCGCTTTGATCTACATAGATGCATATATTGTCTGGGTAGAGAAACTTTCTAAGGGTCCATTAACATATCACCAAGGAATTGGGAAAGCTTTGTATACAGATCTTCATAGCTCACTCTGAGCTAGGGTGGTCAGAACCTAGCTATCAGGCTGGGGTTGGGCTAAGTGGAGAGGTAGGTGGAGAGATAATAGACAAAAAAGCCAACTGTGCTCCATCTCCTTTTCTTACTTCAGGTCTCCAGCCCAAAGTGGACCCAAGTTGGGAAGGGGAGAGAATTTTGCATTAAATCAGGTTTAGAGTTATTACTATTTTGGACCATGAATCCAAAACACTGAACTAAATGTGTTTGTGATTTGAATATACTACAGAACATTCAAAGAGGCCACTGTACACTAAAATACAGTAATGTCTTGATATTTTGAACTATACATGTTCAACACAGCGGTTTAATTCACGACACAAGAGAAATGTAGGCATTTCTACGTAGAATGAAGCATGAAAACAGAGACCTTTACATGGAAGTGTCATATCTAACAGAAGTTTGGAAAGCATTGAGCTCAGGGCATGGAACATGTGGATAGGAAATCAATGCAACATTCCTTTCAGGTGTATTAGGCAACTGCTTTTCTCCTAACTTAGGAGAAATGTAGCTCAGTCACTGCAATTTAAAAAAAAAAATGATAAGAAAAGGCATTGGTGCTACGTTAATAAATGTTCTCCCAAAGTAGTAAACCATATGAGATTTGTATTCAGTTTTCTACTTCTTATCTACATGCAGTGTTATCTCCATTATTTACTTTACACTGTTCTCTATTTTTATAAAAGTAGAATAAAGAATTCAGAAATGTTTCTTGAATTTTATTTCTATCAGCACTCTACACTCTTATTCTGTGCATGGACCTTCTTAAATGAGGATGGGAATTCCATGCACAAAATATCTTTGTGCTTACTCAGAAACCTGGTCCATGGATCCTGATTTAATTACAGAGAAGAATGAGAGGAGATAAACCTAGGTTTCTATATCTACTGTATCCATGACACAGTTAATCTAAGACTCACAGAGGTCTATACATTCAGAAGGCTTGAAAATAATTTCTTTGTGTAATAAAAAGAAAACTGTTTTCCTTAACTGAATTTCTTGACTTCTGTGGACCAGAAATCAGATGCCTCATATTATTGCAGCGGTTTTTGTCCCCACAGTTTAATCTAGGATCCTTTAAAACCAACGCTACTTCTATATTCACTACGATTATACACAAACTTGATTTTATGAATTACGTGAATGCCACTGCTGAGAAGTCCCACTAGCAATATAATACGATTATGCAAATGTACACATCAGACAAATTAAAGGCATAAAAAGAAATCATAAGATTGAAGAAATACGTTTTTAAGGCTTTGTTGATTTCAGGTCTTTCATGTCAAAGTTGGAAACTTTCTTTTGTAAGAATACAGGTGAAACCTGTTAGGTGGGGTAGAGAGGAGAAAATCATTCTCTAGGCACATATTTGCTGTTCACTGGGTTAGTCCCTTATAAAGGGTGTATAAGCCACATAGATATTTTATACTGGACGTTTTGCCAGTTGTATGTGGGTTCCATATAGTTGCAAATGATTCCATTATGAAAATTAAATTCAATTCATCATTTTTCACTTAAGGACAGATGTTGCGGTACTTTGATATTACACTTTCGTCATTATACTTCAATACTTCAATGCTTTAATCATCATACTTCAATACTTTCATAATTACAGTAAGATTTGGTAGATTATTTTATGCCTACTTAGAAAAACAAGTATTTTAAAGCAAACAAACAAAAAATAGAAATAAAACAAACACCGAGGACAATACAATTTTTCTATTTCTTTTTTTAAAAATGGGGTAGAAAGAGAACAGAATCTGGTTGCTCACTGACACAAGGCTTAAAATGTGCCCCATTTCTCAATACTAATATTTTTAAAAATAAAAGTTGGATACTTCCATTGTGAATTATTTGTTTTCTATATATTTCTGTATACAATTCCTTTGTATTTCTATATTCCATAACGGACTGTAAACTCCTTTGAGGGCAGACGTTTAGTCACTGATCTTTGCAGTCACACTCATGCATTCCTTACATTTGCTGCATCCTTAGCATATGGTAGTTGTGCAGTAGAAGTTCGTTAAACAATTGAAACAAAGAGCACATTTCATTGATTCTAAAATCCATCTTTATTTTTATATTTTAACAATTCTGAGATCAGAATGCCTCTTACATTCAATAGTCTGTCATGGTTGCTATTAGTAATCATGACCTGACTTAAAAGAAAATCTCAGAGACAGTATTTCTCTATAATTTGGAATTATTAATGCTCTTAATGACACAAGAACAATATCGTATAGCAAAGCATCATCATCAATGACCTTGTAATAAAAACTAATTTAGAAGTCGAGTTCTGAGTGTGAAGTGTTATGAATAATTTAATCAATTTAGTTTGCTTTTATTGGCCTTTTTATGTAGGCTAATAAATGTTTTAAAAGAAACATTTTAAAAGCATGTTTTAAAAGAAAATCTAAGTATAAACAAATTTAGAAGAGCTTTTTCAATAATCTTCTATCTCATAACACATTATGGTGGTTTAACTGGCAGTATGTTTTATTTTGTATTGATATGTAAAATAATTGTACATGTTATAATTACTAAATATTGTATGGTATACAATTTTGTGGCAGATGGTATGCTATTCACAGTGTTTTGATTTACACTGTAACTTGAAATGTTTTGAATAGAGTATGCTTTTGTCAAATTGCATATTTCTAATAATTTGCATAACAGATAACTAAAACCACCACAATCTATATTCACATGTTTATCTCTATACACTTGATTATGTTTTGCTTCCATCATAAGTAATTTTCATTTGCATGTTCAAAAGGTCATCTTCAGCATATGGATGTCTATTTTAACTTCAGAGGCATCAGTGTCCACCCTCCACTTCCAACCCAGGACCATACCAGGTGAAGTGAGACATGAAGAAGCATATGGTCTCTTTGTACATCTGCCTCAGAACTTCTTTCCATCTTCCAAAATGGAGGGAAAACATGCCTGCGTGGTGCCAGCATACTAGCTGGTAATGGCCACATTAGAACAGCATTGCTACTTTGACTTACTGACTTACATTTTGCTTCAGTTCCTCAAATAAGCATTGCATGTTCTATCTCTGAATTTTCTGTCTTTTCTCAATTTCAATCTGTCAAAACACTACTCAACTTATAAGATCTAGTACAAATGTCATTAGATATTCCCTAATAACCTCAGCCTGAAGTGGCTATACATTTCTCTTTAATTTCTGTATCTTTTGTTTGTTCTTTTCAAACACCTTATCATATGACTATTGATAAATATTATTTTCACTATCTGACAGTGAAATCCTGAGTACAGGGTAATAATGTTTGATAGATCTCTATATAACCTCACAATTTAAAACCATGATTGTAATAGGGGCTGAATGAAAGTTTATTAAATTGATAAATTTACTGAATTCCTAAACTATGTTACAATCCATATATTTTACACAGTGAATGTTTTAAGCTGTATGCCACATTTTTTGTTTCAATTTTTTTAACAACATATAAAAAGCATTTGATGGTATCACTAAGAATGTGTTATGAAAGCTATTCAATGCAAATATAAAGCACTGTTATTAATCTTTAACCTGTTTAAGTTCCACTTATAATTACCCACCATTATGATTTATACATGATTTTCTCCGTAAAGATATATGCAATATTTGAAGAGGTAATTTTGTATCAAGCATTATTCGCTTTTTGAGAGCCTAACCTTGGAATCTATGTTGTAATATCCTCTCAGCAAACTTACCTCTCACAATGATGTTGGTGGACTTTTTTGCAGGGTTTCCCACATTATTATTGGCAATGCAGCTGTAAGTACCAGCATCATCTGAGGTGATAGCAGGTATGGTCAAAGTTCCTCCATTCAAAACAGTCTTTTCAGGCAGAGTCCCAAAGGACCTGACCCAGGTGAGAGAAGGTGCAGGCTCTCCTCCTGTTGTAACACATACTAATGTTATGGCCTCTCCAGGATTTACAACTATAGGATCATCCACCAAGAGTTTAATTGACGGTGATGCTAAAAGACATAAACAAAAGAACATGCACCTATTTAGATATGCTATAACTAGAATTCAACAGCATGCATTATATTGGTTCATTCAAGAAATTAAAATGAAATACAGTCCTCTGTTGCCAAAATCATACTGTATTATACTCTCTTACTCAAATTTAAACAAGATTTAATGGTTTCTTATTTTAATTAAGTGGTATAAACATGTAGAACTGTATTAAGAATCTTACACATAGAAAGTGGAAATAAAATTTATATTTCCTGGATTATTGTTCTGAAATTGGAATAATAAGCATGATTAAGGTTTTAAAACAAAATATCCCTTTCTTTTTTAATGCTGACAATCGTCTTCTGTTTTTATCATTCCCAGTACAGATACTGCAGATATTCAGTCCTTGTATTTTCATGGTGAAGATGGTTAATCATTTATTTTTTGGATCATTCTGAGATGAAATGATAATTTTTTGCAATCTGAATACAACCAAGTGACAGATAAAGTCATGGATCACCCAGGCTTTTACCATTCAGTGAGCCTGATTTTTGTTCTCAAAAGAAAACATAAAATCATCTAATTCTAATGCAGTGTCCATACTTCATCTCTAACCTCTTCACTTACAAAGGTCAAGGCAGTGAGCTCCTATAAACACTGCTTTAAAACTTATAAACAAACATTTGAGAGCTCAAACAGCCACTAAACCATGCTTGCCACTACTGTTTGGGTTATAATAATCCCTTACTAAAAACAAGTCTTTTGTAATCTTTTAGGTTAAAAAATACAAAGATAAACATTCATTCAATAGAAAAAGCTGTGTGCAGCCTTTTCATCAAACACTCCAAATAGAAACTGTACAAAAACTTTATTCACATATAGCACTTTTTTTTTCTGCTTCCACTGCCGTGCTAGCCTAAATAATGCATCCCTAAATAAAAACAGGGGAAATACATTATAATGACATTTCAAGTCACACATTCAGAAATATTTTGTCAATGTTAGAGCTGTATTGTATGAAATCAATCTATATTAGAAATATTTAAACTATTCAATTGTACTGTGTGATTTTTTAAAATATATTAACTTCAGCTTAGAGTTGAGTGTTTTACTCAGAATAAAAGTTAGACTACTTGTGAAGTTCAAAATTGTCTGCCTTATTTGAAAAAAAAAAAAACAAAAAAAAGCCAGAAGAGCCAAGAAAATAATTCCACATTATAGTTCTATGGGAAAGGCATGAAGTGCCTGTATGACCTTTTTAAACATCAATGTTTCATGTTGACTCTTCCAACATCACTTTAAATAATATGGGAATTTTTAAAATGTCATACTATTAGCCCTTCTGAAGAGTTAATATGAAATTATAAATATTTATGATTGAAAATCTGTTGGGAAATGCACATCATGAAAAAGTATGCAAAAGTTGCCATATTTTGGTGAAAAAAATCTCAAAGAGTTATTTAATTTTAAATTGATGGAGGACATTACTAATTAAATATTCTGAAAATAGACATTATACTTAATTATTAACGTATTGTCATGAAGAGGTAAAGAAAATCTCTATAGCCTGACTTAAAGTAAATAGCATAATCATAGAAAATTATTTGATTAAAATATAACTATAGAGATCTCAACATTTATATCATATTAACAAAAAATTATTTCTTTTACATCACATTTTAGTCTAATTAAAAGACCCAAGGCCTAAAGGTCATAAACAGCTTATATTTGGACTATGGACACACACAATGGTGACATTAAGTCAAGGAATATTTGCCCCTGAAATTGATTTGTATCGGATGAGTTGTTTTCTATTAGACATTATTTAATGAACAAAGCTTAAGATAATTTCAAAGTTTAAAAATAATGCATATATAACAAGATCACTGTTCTAACTATAATACATTTTAGAACTACCTTCACAACATTATTAAAAATGTTTTCTTCCAAATTTGACTTGAAAACACAGTATTGCTCAAGTTACTTTTATTGATGGTGGCACTTATTTTATCTGATTATACCTGAAACTAAAAATAGCCCAGGTAGAGCACAAAACAGATAACAATTTCAAGACTTTTAAAACATTTATATATATTTTAATACCAAAATTTGCTAGCTTTAAATTTCAAAAAAAGAAAAAAAAAAGTTGAAATCATTGTCATTTTGTTCTAGTATTTTACTTTTTCTTTCATAAATATCAGCTTTTTAAAACTGTAAGGCTTTGCTTAAGAACCAGAGACATTAGGATTTATCAAGCTTCAGTGTAAATCATGTCCTTGAGTAAAAACTGATATAGGAAAAACATAAACATATTTTTGTCTATTAAAATATTTTAAGGAAAATATCTCATATTGGATGAATCATTTGCTAATTTGGGGGTATACAAAGAGTAACATAAAACATTCTAGGTTAGTCATTCCCTTTTTATAGGTTTCCATAGCTACCCCTGTCAATTTTTTCTTCATATTACCTTGTATGTTAGCCAGGCTACCACTATAACTCTTCAGCCAGATGAAAAGTGTCATGATTGCATTCTGTGAAGTATTATATAATGTGATAGCTAAGTGGTAAGAGTACAAATTCCAGAGCAAGGTACCTGGTTCAAGTCTTGACTCTGCCATTTAATACCTATGTGAACTTGAGTAAGTTCTTTGTCTTCAGTTGAGGGTCTCAATTTTCCATTGTTGAAATGGGGAAAATAATTGTAACTATCTTGCAGCATTTAGATAATTTAACATGCATAATCTAAAGCCCTTTCAATAATAGCTAGTACAAAGGATGCACAAAGTGATAGATAGATAGATAGATAGATAGATAGATAGATAGATAGATAGATAGATAGATAGATAAATTGGTCCTGGAGAGGCATGGCGAAGTTGAATGACAAGAAAATAAGAGAAGAGAGAAAGAAAGCGAAAGAAAGGAAGGGAAAGAGGAGCAAAAAGTCTGTGGTTTCTATTTTCCAAAATCATAAAATCTTAATAGAATTTCAATAACTGCAACATAGAAAGTATATTTTAGAAAATACCTTTGAGAAAAAGGAATTCTTCCTATGTCCCCATAAGCACCTCTTCTCCTGGCAAACAAGGTTTTCTTGGACTGAGCAACAGACATTTCAAGAGAGGAATAACTGGCCTCTTGACCCACACCAAATCCCAAACATTTGGATATTCAAGATCATAGGAGATCAATTTGTCCCTTCCTATTTGAGCTCACTGAGTGTGGCTGCCTATGTAGACAAGGACATAGTCATCTCATGGAAAAGACTCCCATGTTCCAGGGAAACAGCTCCCAGTCCACAGTGGTGGAATGGAGGGAGCAGAGAGACCAGCTAGCACTAAAAAGTGCCAAAACAATAGGGATGAGAGAAGTCTCAGGAAATATATGCCTGTCAAAGGATTCAGATCTCATGCTCCAGGCCTTGGTACAACAGCATCTCCTAGAATTTAAATTAAGTGGGTATTCCAAATTGATAAAGTTTTCTGAGGTTATGGCAGAACAGGGAGTTGAAAGAAAAAATAATATTGAATTATGAAATAGTAGAGACAGATACATATTTTTCAAACCCAAGTTTGTATACTGGGGTTCATGCCCACTAAAAATTATAGTGATTCAGTTCCTCATGATGTATTCTGGGTGTGTGATGCAAATATTTAATTTAGGGGTTAACTAAGAATACATTATATAGAAAGAAAATACTATTTTAGCAGAAGTCATTGACTTCTTAGGTGCTTTGTTTTTGTCGCTACCTAACATAATAGGTAAACATGAAGATAAGCATCTTTTTTAAAATCTGAAAGCAGGATACAGTGTTAATCATCTTTACATTCTTACAGACTTTGACTCTCTGTAGATCTGGAGCACTTAATTATGAAAAAGGAACCCAGCTTTCCATCCAGACTCCGAGCAAATTAGAAAGCAAACAACTGTATAAACCTTCCAGTTGCCTTAAATTAGAGATATTCTAACTTAAGCTCAAGACTTTCTTTTTTTGAATGGAAATAATCTAAGTATTATAGAGTAACCTAATTCACAGAGAACATTGTGAGGAAGGAGAAACACACGTACACACACACACACACACACAAATAAATAATAATTAAAAAAAAAAAAAAAACAGAAAAAAACTACAATTTTAAAATGCTCAGGTAGGAAATATCTGCTTAGTTTGAATCCCCTTAAAAGCAGGTCCTGCCACAGCAGTTCATTTGGGCTGAGATCACAGGAAACATTGAAGAAGCAGAAAAGGGCAAACGAAGGATAGAAGAAATGCCAGTAAAGGGGCACTAATGAGCAGGTTATCACTGTGGGGAACTTGGCTCCCTGCTGCTAGGAACCCTCTGAGAGACCAAGTTGAGGGCACCTCAAAGCTCTCTATCTAAAGAACAAGGAGCCTGACTCAGGTGTTTATCCGTCAACTCCTGCTCCTCATTAATTGGGCCTTAACTTTCCCATCTCATGTTCTGGCTGAACACATTCCTGCATTCAATGAAAGTTGCCAGATCGAATAATAAATATGCAATCTGTCCAAAGAAACTGCAGTAACCTCCAGGTCAGGACAGGAGGAAAGGCAAGACACACACAGTGTCTGCTATGACTTTTTTTCCATGTAAATCCAGTGATCAACGAGTGGCTACATGGAGACAATGTGTAAAGGGTAAAGAAAGAACAAGGAAGGGGTAGGTGGTAAGTGAAAGCACCCTTATCAATCAAGATATAGTTGAAAAATGAAATAATGAGAGCACAGTATGAATTTAAGAGAGATGAGGTAAAAATACACGATTAACTTTTTGCTTCTGTTCCATGACTCTACATTATTTAAATCATAGAACATATACAGATGCTAAACAAATTAAATCCAGCTTGTATGTAGAGAAACATGCTTAAACTGTGCTTACAGATTCAAGGAACAGAAAAATATTTCTCTTGGAGGAACTAGTCATTTCACTGCGATGAAGATATCACTGTATTTTCATATATTTCATTGAAATTCATTTTCAACATGTATTTCATTGAATAGAAGTAGCAATGAATATTTCACAAAATAAAGATGAGATAATATATTAGAAGTTGATATGAAAACTCAAAATAATCTACCCATTTATGTGGAGTTATTATTCAAATACTATCATTCACATATTGAATGATTCTCATTAAGCCCAAGATTGGTATCATGCTGGGAAATTCTATTTAAAATGATGCTCTAGGAAATAACAATATTTGAAATTGTATTCATAAACAGTTTTTAATGTAGGAGTAAACTTTTACTACAAATATTGAAGCCAACATGCATTTCTCATTACTTTAATATTCACAGGACAGACATTTACGGAAATGATTGCGAAGGCAGAGTAATTGTTTCTTTTTTGACAATTGTATAACTTTTAGGAAGAGATGTGATTCATATGACTATGGGTCCTAAATGAGAGATCCCCTAGATGGGTTTTGTTTGCCTGGCACAGTATCTATTGTTGTTGTTATCATGAGTGAATGAATGCCTTTAGGCATTGCTTGTTCTCCCTAGTACAAACGTTCCCTATCCATTCATTCAGAAGTATTTCTACAGCATCTACTATGTGTCCGGCCCTGTGATAATAAGCTGTGAGGTATCAGCGAACAAAAGAGTCAAAGAATCCCTGCAGTCAGAAGCTTACAACTTAACAAGAAGAGAAAGAGCACACTCCACATGACTCTCCTTGTCTTAACTGACTTTGTATGTTTACTTCACCTGCCTGTTCTCTAAAGTCATATGCATTTATCATGCTTGACTGGGATGTTTATGTCATCAGAGCACAGTGAGCAAAGAAAACTGCCAAAAGGTACATGCTTCAGTAAACTAAGACTTTACGAAATACAGTAAGTGACACTTACGCTGGAATCTAATCACTGAACAATACAAGTAGAAAATATAGAGAAATAGAACTTGTGTTCTAAGGTGAGCAAAAGTCAATGAAGCAAAAAAGATGATCCCCGTGTATAAGCTATACCAATAGTTGGGGTACTAATACCTAGCAGCTTGAAAGGTCTTTATAAACATTGTCAAGTTATGGTGAAGAAAAAAATTAGCACTGCATATATCTCCTTCCCTTGATCAACAGTCCTTTACTGTTCTTTCCAACAGGTGAGCCCCCGGCAAACTTGGTCTCATTCAAGTTGACAGGAAGCTGAGAATTCATTTGCTGCAGAATCCCAGAGGGTAATCTCTCATAGAGAGAAAAATCCAAGCTAAGCATTTCCAACTGAAGTATTTGTTGTCCATAAAATGTTCTTATTATTAATGGAAAACACCAGAATTTTAAGGACAGTACTAGATTGTAAAGACACTTTCATCACAAGATCAGCAAAGAATGAACTTTCTATTTCTTCTGCCTGGAATTCTCTTCCAGTGCTTGTCCACTCATTAAACCAGTCATCAGGAAATTTATCATGTTCAAATAACAACAACAATTCTTCCCTAAAATTTCCAGCTTTTGTCCAGACCAACTGAGTTGCTTCTTTCTTTGTGTGAGAATAGTTGTTTATGATACCCCCTCATTAGAACATTTGCCCCTATGCTTTCACTGTGAGATATTTAGAAATAGGACACCAGAGTAAAAAGGGTAGTGTTTTTCATCTTTGTACCACCAGCACCCAGAAGAATATCTGACAAAGAATAGGTGCTCAATAAAGTTTTACTGAATAAAAGAAAGTTGAATTTAAAAATTAGTAAACTGAAACTCCACCTAAGCTCTGAATATTCATCAAACTTAATTTAAAATGATGAAAAGGTCAGGCATGATGACTCACGCTTGTAATCCCACACTTTGGGAGGCCGAGGTGGGAGTAACACTTGAGGTCAGGAGTTCAAGACCATCCTGGCCAACATGGCAAAAATATGCCTCTACTAAAAATACGAAGATTAGCCAGGTATGGTGGCACAGACCTGTAGTCCCAGCTACTTGGGAGCCAGAGGCACAAGAATTGTTAGGACCCGGGAGATGGAGGCTGCAATGAACTGAGATTGGGCCACTGCACTCAAGCCTAGGGACACAGTGAGACTTTGTTTCAAAAACTAAATAAAATAAAATAATCAAAAAAACCTACCAACTGTGAAATAATGTGACAGATGATAAGAATTTCATGAGCCATTTATTGACAAATTCTAGTTATGACAACTTGCAAATTCTTTCATTGTTCTACCCATTTAAACTTACCTATGTTTTATATTATTAACAAGGAGATGACAAAGCATTTATCTATCAAAATGTAATGCACCACTCACAAAAAAGTAAATACAGCATATTGTTTGCACTCCTTTGTACTTATTTGTTCAGTTATACCATCGAACATTATTTTTAATAAACCATGTAACTCAGCCAAATGCTGACTCTGAAACCAAAATAAAGGCTACATGGCCTTTTTCACAAGAGGGCTAGTATGTACATACTTTAATAGGGATTTAGCAAATTAGTCAAGATTTAAAGTTCTTTTCTGAGTATGAAATAGCAACAGCAGAAGAGATAAAGACATCACCTCTAAGACCATCTGGTGTTGATCTCATAGCTATAGTTTTTACTTTTTCATTTTGTACCATATGGAAAGGTACTCTCCTATTGGGAAAAAGATTTTGTCTGAAAAAGATTAGTTTTCTTTCTCATAATCCATTCTGGGGACACTATCGCAGTGTAATATTTTGAGCACCTTTATGACTCTGTAATTTTATTTTATAGAAATTTCGACTAACATTTATTTATAGCCAATCTTAAAGAATAATGGCCTCTGTTTGCTCTTCTAAAAAATAAGACAATTCTGTTAAATAATTTCTAAAGGATTGCTTAGAGTAAGTTTTTATCATGATTAGGAAAACACCTGGGCATATAGCCTCTATATCTATGATATATCTATGTTTGGCTACTCAAATGTCTACATTGGTTCCATAATATGGCAAAGATTAAAAATCACATCAGGAGCTTAATTAGGTAGGCCAACGATTACTACCAAATAAACTCATTGTAAATTTAGAGATGTACATATGTTCTATTTTAAGAAAAAATGTTATTTCAACATATATTTATTAAGTACCAATTGCATACCAGGCATTGAGGATGTTAGAAAAAAAACAGGCCAAAATCCTGCCCTTGTGCAGTCTGTAATTAGATGGAAACAATTACAGCCCTTAAAATGTCCTAGACATTCTCCAAAAGCTTTGCATATATTAACTCACTTAATTATAGGAGATAGGTACTATTATTACTTTATTTTACTTTTTACCAAACTTGAGAAACCATTTAGAAACACTTTTGATAACCCCTAAGTCACACAGCTAGTGAAAGGTGAAGCCAGGATTCTATTCTAGGGAGGCTGGCTTAAGATGAATGTAAAGGGCTGTAAACTCTAATGCAAAATAAACAAAGTTCATAATTTCCAAGTTGGATTGAATATTTGACGATATTTTGGCCAGGAGAAGAATTAGTGCTGCCTCTCTAACAGAAAGAAGGAATAACATTGATGACCTCTAGTATATTATGAAAAAATTGGATAGAGTAAAAACAAACTTGATTTGCTAGTCAGAATTCCAGAAATATTCACCATCCAAAATAGAAGTTGAAAAGGATTTGTGAACCACATAAGTCATAATTACAAAGCCTAAATTCTGAAATGTCTGTGGAAGAGGTTCTTAAGCCATTGCTCTGGATGTGTTCATGTCTCACACGTAAAAAACTTTTTAATTGGCTCAGTGCTTTAAATTCTCAGAATCTAAGAGGTAACGAGGAGAAATTTAAAATGGAAAGACTTCTTGAGGCAGGAAAATGGAGAGCAACAGTTGCAGTTGGTAATCCACCAGCAAGAAAAGGGTAAAAGAAACAACTATCTAATATAGAATAGTAAATGGGGTCACAAAGAACAATATTAACCTAGCTTCCATATGTTTCAACCATCATCCCAAAATGCCACATTAAAAAAGATAAGAGGTAATACACTTGAGCAGCTAGATGTTGATAATAATATGAAGATTTTGAGATACAAAAATTTCATAGTTTTCCATAGAAGAGCCTGACAAGGATGTAGATTGTCTGACTGCAGAGCTCATGCTCTTACTCTCTGCTCAGGCTAACTCTGTATCATGGATGTATAATATGAACAATGAATGGGCTAAGTTGAAAGAACAGAGATGAGGAACCTGGAATGCAGAACAATGGCAAAGTTTATTCAACACTAAGAAAAGGGGGGAAGGAAAGAAAAAGACAGAAATGGGGAGAGAAGAGAAAGAGTGAGCAGAAAAAGAGAGACCGAATGAGAAAATTTTTTGCTTATGCTTTTAAAAAAATATTTTAATTTATTTTAAGCTCTTGGATACATGTGCAGGACATGCAGTTTTGTTACATAGGTAAACGTGTGCCATGGTGGTTTTCTGCAGCTATAAACCCATCACCCAGGTATTAAGCCTGGCATTCATTAGCTATTTATCATGATGCTCTCCCTCCCCTATGCTTCAAGACAGGCTCTAGTGTGTGTTTTTCTCCTCCCTGTGTCCATGGGTCCTTATTGTTCAGCTCTCACTTATAAGCAAGAGCATGCCGTGTTTGATTTTCTGTTCCTCATTAGTTTGCTAAAGATAGTGGCTTTAAACTCCATCCATGTACCTGCAAAGAACATCTTGTTCCTTTTTATTGCTGCATAGTATTCCGTGGTATATATGTACCACATTTGCTTTATCCTGTCTATCACTGATGGGCATTTGGGTTGATTCCATGTCTTTGCTATTGTAAACAGTGCTGCAATGAACATATGCATGCATATATCTTTATAAAAGAATGATTTATATTAGTTTGGGTATATACCCAGTAATGGGATTGTTGGGTCAAGTGATATCTCTGTTTCTACGCCTTTGAGGAATGCCAACACTGTCTTGCCACAATGGTTGAACTAATTTACATTCCCACCAACAGTGTAAAAACGTTCCTATTTCTCCACAGCCTCACCAGCATCAGTTGTTTCTTGACTTTTTAATAATCATCATTCTGACTGGCATGAGGTGGTATCTCATTGGGGTTTTGATTTGCATTTCTCTAGTAATCAGTGATGTTGAGTTTTTTTCATATGTTTGTTGGCTGCATAAGTATCTTTTGAGAAGTGTCTGTTCATGTCCTTTGCTAACTTTTTAACGGGGATATTTTTCTCTTGTAAATTTGCTTAAATTCCTTGTAGATTCTGGATATCCACTGACCCCACAGAAATATAAAAAAAATCAGAGAATACTATAAACACCTCCATTAAAATAAACTAGAAAATCTAGAAGAAATTAATAAATTCCTAGACACATACACCCTTCCAAGTTGAATCCCTGAATAGACCAATAACAAGTTCTGAAATTGAGGCAGTAATAGCCTACCAACAACAACAATAAAAAAAGCCAACGACCAGACGGATTTACTGAAACTATTCCAAACAATTGAAAAGGAGGGATTCCTCCCTAACTCAGTTTATGAGGCCAGCAAGATCCTAGTACCAAAACCTGGCAGAGATACAACAAAAAAAGGGAAATTGCAGGCCAATATCTCTGATGAACATCCATGCGAATATCCTCCATAAAATACTGGCAAACTGAATTCAGCAGTACATCCAAAAACTTTTCCACCACGATCAAGTCGGCTTCAACTTGCAAGGTTGGTTCAACATACATAAATCAATTAATGTAATTCATCACATAAACAGAACTACAGACAAAAACCACTTGATTATCTCAATAGACACTGAAAAGGCCTTTGATAAAATTCAACATCCCTTCATGTTAAAAACTCTCAATAAACTACGTATTGATGGAACATACCTCAAAATAATAAAAGCCATTTATGAAAAACTCACAGCCAATATCATACCGAATGGGCAAAAGCTGGAAGCATTCCCCTTGAAAATCAGCACAAGACAAGAATGCCATCTCTCACCAATCCTAATCAAAATAGTACTGGAACTTCTGGCCAGGGCAATCAGGCAAGAGAAAGAAATAAAGGGTATTCAAATAGAAAGAGAGGAAGTCAAATCGTATCTCTTTGGAGATGACATGATCCTATATCTAGAAAACCCCATCGTCTCACCCCTAAAGCTTCTTAAGCTGATAAGCAGCTTCAGCAAAGTCTCAGGATACAAAATCAATGTGCAAAAATCACAAGCATTCCTATACAGACACAGTAGACAAGCGGAGAGCCAAATCATGAGTGAACTCCCCTTCACAATTGCTACAAAGATAATAAAATACCAAAGAATAAAATAGCAAAGGAATACAGCTAACAAGGGAAGTTAACAACCTCTTTGAGGAGAACTACAAACCACTATTCAAGGAAATCAGAGAGGACACTAACAAATGGAAGAACATTCCATGTTCATGGATATGAAGAATCAGTATTGTGAAAATGGTCATCCTGCCCAATATAATTTATATACTCAATGCTATTCTCATTAAACTACCATTGATATTCTTCACAGAATTAGTTAAAAAACTACTAAATTCATATGGAACCCAAAAAGAGCCCATATAGCCAAGACAATCCTAAGGAAAAAAGAACAAAGCTGGAGGCATCACACTACCAACTTCAAACTATACTACAAGGTTACAGTAATCAAAACAGCAGGGTACTGGTACAAAACAGACACACAGACCAATGGAACAGAATAGAGTTCTCAGAAATAAAACTGCACATCTACAACCATCTGATCTTTGACAAACCTGACAAAAACAAGCAATGGGGAAAGGATTCCCTACTTAATATATAGTGCTAGGAGAATGGGCTAGCCATATGCAGAAAATTGAAACTAGACCCCTTCCTTACACCTTATACAAAAATTAACTCAAGATGGACTAAAGACTTATATGTAAAACCCCAAACTATAAAAACTCTAAAAGAAAATCTAGACAATACCATTCAGAACATAGGCATGGGCAAAGATTTCATGACAAAAACATCAAAAGTAATTGCAACAAAAGTGAAAATTGACAAATGGGACCTAATTAATCTAAAAGCTTCTGCACAGCAAAAAAAGAAAAGAAAAAGAAAAAAGAAATACCTATCATCTGAGACAGCCTACAAAATGGAAGAAAATTTTTGCTTATGCTTTTAGGGTGTGCTATAAAATATAAGAAGTGGACAAAAGGACAAAAGTGATCAACATTTTGCTGAATACACTCTAGACTAAAGGGCAGATAAAATAAATAAAAACTATTCAAATTACATATAAATTCATACTTAACACATTCGAGCATTACAATTGTCAATTACTTTTAATTTTAGAAGTAATTTTATAAAATATAATAAGAATATCATACCTTGATTTCTTGAGTTGGGTCACAACTCAGACAAGTACAGTGTCACGTATCCCTTAAATCTCACCAAATACTCATTACTAGTTCATGTCTGGGATTGCTGCTCTACCTTCTAATGGATATGTGTGCATTGAAGATGTCCAGATGAGGAGTCTAATTCTAGAAGGCAGAGATGCCTCAATAAATTGAGGCCTTCCCTAAGAAACCCAAGAAATAGATAGATTTTGTCTTATATGTTTGTGTGAGATATTTGCTTTTCAGGCACAGATATATCAAGTTTTTTATTTTTATGTTTATATTGATATGCCTTCCACATGACTAATTAAATTTAAAAAAGCGGGGGGAAGAGAAAGAAAAAGATTCAGAGCGTCATTTGTTAAAGGTATCATTCAACATAAGAAAATCAATTAATATGATACACTACATTAATAGAATAAAGGATAAAAAACACATGATTATCTTAAGAGATGTAGAAAAAGCATTTGTAACAGTTCAGCACCCTTTCATTATAACATTCTCAACAAATTAAGAATGGTAGGAAATTACCTTAAATTAATACAATCCTATATGTAATTCCCACAGATAATATCATATTCAGTGTGAAAATCAAAAAGGTTTTCCTATAAGGTCTTAGGATGCCTGCTTTCACCACTTCTTTTCAACACAGTACTGTTTGTACCAGTCAGTGTAATTCAGCAAGAAAAAAGAATAGGAGGCATTAAAACTGGAAAGGAAGGAGTGAAACTGTCCCGGTTGGCAGAACATATGATCTTATTTATAGCAAGCCCTAAAAACCCTATGAAAAAATACGTCAGGAAAATTGCAGGATACAAAATAAATGTACAAAAACCAGTTCTGTTTGTACTATTAGCAACAAACTGTCTAAAAAGAAAATTTGAAAAACAGTCACATTTACAATAACACCAAAAAAATAAAATACATGGGAATAAGCTTAACTATGGAAGCAAAAGGTTTGTATACTAAAAACTACAAAACATTGGTGAAGGAGGTGAACCAAGACCCAAACAAATGAAAAGACATACCATTTTATGGATTGGAAGACTTAATATTGTTAAAATGTCCACACTGCCCAAAGTGATCTACAGATTCAATGCAATCTCATTTATTATTCCAATGGTATTTTTTACAGAAATAGAAAAAAAAATTCTAAAATTCATATGGAACCACAGAAACCACAAATAGCCAAATCAATCTTGAGAAAGGAGAACAAAGCAGGAGGTAGCACACTAGTTGATTTCAAATTGTATTACAAAGCTATAGTAATCAAAACAGTAGAGCACTGGCATAAAGACAGACAAATAGACAAATGGAGCAGAATAGGGAGCCCAGAAACCAATCCACAAATATACGTTTGACAAGTGGGTCAAGAAAACACAACAGGGAAAAGACAGTCTCCTAGACAAAGTCAAGAGGTTTTGGAAATACTGGATTTTCATATGCAAAAAAAAAAAAAAAAAAAAAAAAAAAAAAAATTAAATTAGATCCCTAATTTACACCATACACCAAAAGCAACTTAAAATGGACTACAGATTTAAATATAAGACCTGAAATTACAAAACTATTATAACAAAACACAGGGGAAAAGATTCATTCCATTGATCTTGGGAATTATTTCATAGATATAACACAATAAGTATAGACAATAACAACAAAAATAAACAAGTGGGACCACATAAAAAAAAAAAAAAAAAAAAAAAACTTCTGCATAAAAAAAAAAAAAAAGAGAGTGAAAAGACAGTCTATTAAGTGGGAGAAAAAAAAACTGCAAACCATATATCCAATTGAGATTAATCTTAAAATATTTAAAGAAATCCCAAAACTCAATAGCAAAAAAGAAACAAACAAAAAACAAATAACCTGATTCAAAAATGGGATAAAGATTGGAACAGACATCCTCCAATGAAGACACACAAATGGATAAATATATGAACAAATGCTCAGTGTTACAAATCATTAAGGAAATGCAAATCAAAATCATAATAAGATACCAACCCACACCTGTCAGGATAACTACTACTTTTAAAGAGAGACAGTAAGTGTCAGCAAGGATGTGAAGAAATTGGAAGTGTTGTGCAATGCAAAATGGTCCAGCTGCAATGGCAAACAATATAGAGGTTCCTCAAAATATTAAAACTGTGTCTACCATATGACCCAGTAATCCTACTTCCAGGACTGCTTATTTTTCCAAAATAAATGAAATCAGGATCTCAAAGATACATTAGGATTCCTATATTCACTGCAGCTCTGTTCACTATAGTCAAGAGGTGCACACAACCTAAATGTGCATCAACTGATGAATGAATATAGAAAATGTGGCATGTACATATAATGGAATATTATTCGGTGTTAAAAAATAAGCAAAGTCTGTAGCATGTGACAAAATAGATGAGCCTTCAGAACATTATTCTAAGTGAAAGGAGCCAGAAAGACAAATACTGCATGATTGCATTTATATAAGGTACCTAAAGTGGTCAAATTCATAGACTCATAGAATCAAAGGATGGAAATGTGGCTATCAGGGGTTGGGTGAGGAGGGAAATGGGGAGTTACTAATCAACAGGTATAAAGTTTAAGTCAAGCAAGAAGCATAAGCTCTAGAGATCTGTGGTACAACATTGTAATTATAGTCAACAATAATGTGCTGTGCACTTAAAACTTTAGAAGCATGTATTTCATGTTGAGTTCTTACTGCAATAAAATAAATTTTAAAAACCATATTTTAAAAAATAAATGTGCCAAGGAGATGGATTTAGTTCCAAGTTTTGCATGCAGTTAGAAGTCAATTTAATGAACTGACTTACAAAGCCATAAAAAAGTGTTTTACCTTAATAAAATGACAATTTTAAACTACAGAACTTGTAGTAGGTGTCACTACTTATTGACTTACCATAAATACTTAATGCTGCTTAGTACTGTTATTACAGATCTAATTTCAACAAGAGCCAATTCAAGCCTAACTATTCAACTAGCTACATTTCTTATCAAGGATTTCAGACAGTCAGAGCAGATTGTTGCCATGTTCTAGGACAATGCTGCTACGTGATAAAGGAGGTATTTATTTTTTGAATAAGATAATACTGTAATGAAATACATATAGAAGAACTAAATAGGTTACTACACAAAATGGAATATTGTTTTTTATTTTTGGAATATTGTTTAAGGAAATATTAAAAAGCAATAAAATCTTTTTAATACTATTTTTAAATGAAAGATAAAACATTGGCTCACCTCTGAATTCACTTCCTCTCTGTCAATATTTTACTTCTTGAAGCTACTGAAAATACAGCTTTCAAATTCTAGTTCTGGTATTTTCAATATAGATTTTGGTACCATCACATTTCTCTTTTTTATATGATTTATGAGCTACTAAAATATCCTTGTAGAGCAAAAACAAAAATACCATTTGTTTTCAATATAGAATTATTTTAATTTACGGTTTTCAAGTTCTTAATGTCTGTTTGTGTTGATTTGCCTATTTAACTCTCCAATGACTTGAAAGTTAGACCCATATTATATATGCTTTTTTTTGAAAAAACAAACAAACAAACAAAAGAGGTATCTCACTCTGTTGTTCAGTCTGGAGTGCAGTGGCGTGATCAGAACTCACTGCAGCCTCGACCTGGCAGGCTTAAGTGATTCTCTTGCCTCAGCCTCCCAAGTAGCTGGGATAACAGGCACGCACCACCATACCTGGATAATTTTTAAAAATATTTTTCACAGAAATGAGTATCACTATATTGCCAGACTGGTCTCAAACTCCTGGCCTTAAGCAATCCTCCCGCTTCTGCCTCCCAAAGCAGAGATTGGGATTACAGGTGTGAGCCACCATGTCCAGCCTACATATTATCTTTTGTTTGTTTGTTTGTTTTTTGAGACGGAGTCTTGCTCTGTTGCCCAGGCTGGAGTGCAGTGGTACAATTTCGGCTCACTGAAAGCTCCGCCTCCCGGATTCACGCCATTCTCCTGCCTCAGCCTCTCCAGCAGCTGGGCCTACAGGCACCCACCACCACTCCTGGCTAGTTTTTTGTATTTTTAGTAGAGACGGGGTTTCACCGTGTTAGCCAGGATGGTCTTGATCGCCTGGTCTCATGATCTGCCCACCTGGGCCTCCCAAAGTGCTAGGATTACAGACGTGAGTCACTGGGTCCAGCCCTACATATTCTTTAACTGTGGATCTGTATGCATACAATAATGCTTTCTTAAATGTGTGTTAATATCTAACATTTTGCTTAAACACACAATGTTTAGTGTGCAGACCATGCATATTCACTGAATATTTGAGTTCCTTAAAATGTAGTATCTTTGTACAGTTCACAGTATCATAATTTTATATGGCTATCACATCAGATTGCTTTTTACTGATGATTCCAGAATGAACAAACAAAGCCACAAACATTACAGCTTTCTTCACATTGAACTAATTTAAATTTGAAAGACAATATGCAGTAAGGCAGGACTTTATTAAGTATTCCTGATCAAGGGAATTAGAAAGGTGTATTAAGAATATAAGGAATTTAGTCTCTGTTCCTCCTTTTTTCTGCTTCAAGACAATTGTCTTTGTAGATTAAATTCCAGATAAATAAATAACCCATATTACCTGCTTGCTTTTCCAATAGTTTTGTTTATGTCTTTTCTGTGGTACCTAATATTTTCTCTTTTCACTTTGGACATAGGTATTTTAATTTGCACTTAATATGTGACAATCATTTTGAAGGACTCTCATCTACTGTTACCTGTTAAATCAAGCTATATAAAATTACCTCTATTTGGTCATTTCAGAACTATAAACATTTGCCAGCAAAACAGTGAAAATGGGTTTTGATGAATTTTCTAAAAAGATACAACACTACCCAGTGATGCTTCATCGGGAACTACAAATCCTACCTTTTCCTCGGTTGAGTACAATGTCATAATGCCAAATCAAAGTAAAAAACTTTAAGAGTAGCTTCTTAAAGTAAAAACGTAAAGAGGAGCTTCAATTGTCACACCTATTTGTGCCCAAAATCTAATACCTTGTTTCTTGATAATTTCCATGCTTATGAAACCAAGGCAATAGGTACCCAGAACATGAGGGCAAGGTTCCAATAAAAAAAATTCCTATGACACACGGTGCCTATCAAAAATCAATACTGCTGACTAACTGCAGATTTATTGGATAGAATATGATTGAAAATGCAGTCCATAAATGATTAAACAGTAGAATAGAGCAACTAAAGCAGAATGACTAAGGAGGTAGAAGAAAGAAATACCTTTGAAAAATATAAACAAAAGCATATTACTAAACAACTGGACATACCTATGTTCTTCAGCAACAGAACAGTAGCAAGAAGAGTATGTTGTTATCAAGAAAAAAATAAATATAAAGGTGGCTCTTAGAAGAGACTTTGCAGAAGATGGAAATTGAGGGAACCCCTGAAACTACTGTGATGCTTTGGAAATAGATGCCACAACTATAGACCAAAAGTACACGCTGCATCCAGATGTACAGTCAAAGGTTGACGCTAATATATCTCTGATACTCTGCCTGTTCACTATTGCCCAGCGTACCAATCTTCTTTCCTATTAGTCCCTATAACAATGGACTGGATACACTATCCCGGCAATATGGACTACCACATAGAGTCATTTTTTTCTGATCTAATTAAAAGCTCCATGTAAACCAACGTGGACGTTTTAAATCATGCCTAGTTGTGGTACACATGCCTCTGTAATATTAACAGTGGCCCCAAGGCTACGTTTAGCTATACCGCATTATTAAATCCTATGACTGTAGTTAACGTCAGAAAATGTTTTGAAAGCACAAATATTTTAGCATGAAGATTTAACAAAAACGTGTTTCATCATATCAGAATATCAGAGGGGAAAAACCCACTCATTTATGACTGAGCCAAAGGAAAGCTGTTTGCATTTTGCCTTGTCTCTAACTTGGAAATGTATCCTATAAGTGTTCTTTGGAGAGATAAAAACCAGTTTCTATTTTCCTACTAAAACATTTTTTACAATTGTATTTACCTGGCACTGATTAGTACACTTGGTCTTCAGACACAACAAGAACATGTTTAGGTTTCTTCATTAAGTAAACATAGAATATTCCAAAAAGGCTTTAGAAAATTCAGCAGAACTAATGTAATAAACATACTCTAACATGCGTAATAATAATATAATTTACTTTTAATGGATATACAATTTTTATATTTACTTATTTTGCCAAATATTGACAAAATCTTGGAATTTAGCTATGATTTAATATTAGTTCTGAAACATACATATTAGTAGATAGATTCTATCATTAATACTTTTCACTAAATAGGAAGGAAAAAGGAAAATTGATGAGCTAGATGATATTTTAGAAAGTCTCTTTGCTTTTTTCACAAAGGATATTTTCAGTACACCCACTACCACCACCATAACTAAGAGCCTACTATTTGCCAGGCACTATAAACATATAATTTAATTTTATCTTCACAATATCTGTAGTGAGGTACAAATCTGGGGAAACTGGTACTCTAAATGACTTACAGCTTGGAGAAGAACAGTGGCTAGGTGTGCATCTTCTCTTAAGTTAGGATAAAATCTTCCTGACAGTGACTTTTTCTATCAGAAATATTGATAGCACAAATATTTGCAAAGATTCACTCAAATATGTGCATTAGGTCAAGAAATAACTTGCCAGTTAATTTTTAAGAAATAATCATGTAAGCCCCATGTATTAAAGGATAACAGCACAATCAGGTAATAATCTTCTCAGATTCCGTACGACTGAACTTTGCTTGCATGTACCTTGGGGCTCAAGGGCAGCTGTGTACTTATGGGCTGCATCTACCCCTTTGTAGCAATCTTATTTCCTCTGTGTTTTGTTATTGTTGTTATTGTCATTATTTTGCTAAATAAATGTAAAATTTTATTGTGAGCGTTCTCTTCCCAACATTATGTTACCTACCCGAGAGCACCTCATAAACATGATTTAGCAGAAAGCAAATTCAAAGAGTTGAAGGAATTGATCATAAGAGAACCAGAATCCACACCCAGCTCTTGTTCAATAATGCTTCTTTAGGTAGAGTTGTTTAAGGCTCCATATGCACCCACATTAAAAATTGACATTAAGACTTGAATCTTATATGGAGGTAGGCTGGATAGTTGATTAGTTCATTGAGTGACCAATTGTTTTGTTTTGGGAGAACTATTGGGTTTCCCAGGATGTGGGACTTCCACTAAGTCCAAGGCAAATTGGGATGGTTGCTCTGCCTAAAGATGACATTTTGACATAATCTATCCTAGTATTCGGAGTGAATAAGCAATATGACTGGCTACATGCACTTAAGAAAATAATATTTTGTATTTTATTGGATCTCCTTTGTTAGAGCCAGTAACCTATAAAAGCAAATTGTCAGTAAATGATCATGGAGCTATTCTTAGCCACAAGTTATATATGGCTAGCTCCAAAACCATGAAGAAATTGTAAAATGTATTTCTACCAAATGAATTATTGCCTATGATAATGCAATTCTTAGTATTTCACTAGACTAGTGAAACTCTGAAAAGAACCAAGGTTGGTCTACAAATCCATAATCTAGGAACAGTTTGAAAATTAAAAATTAATTGTTTTTAGTAGTATAAAAATCCTATTACTTTATTTTAGCATATCCTCGACCCAATCTACTGAAACAAATATAAAATACATGGTCTGAGCTTTTGCAAGATTTTCTCATGAATAACTATTTTAAATTTTGAATTATAATTATAATCTAAGAGCATATTAAAAATAATAAATACTTAAAGTTAGAAAAATATAATCAATGACTATCCTAGATGTTTGCTAAAACACAGATTATTGGATATGGTCCAAAGTATTTCTATTGTGAGATGGCTTTTAGTGTTGCCTTTCATTTGACTAAGGTTGTTTATTGTATCTGGATTATGATATCTTCTGGGAGAGTTACTAGTTTTTGGGGTATATTTATGTACGAACCCATAGTTTCCAGATACATTTGAATAAAGAAATACAAAAATTTCATTGCTAGGACAACAAAATGCACAGGTGTAGGGAGATCCCAGCAACATGCAAACTTCCTTTTACGACAGCAATAGAATTTTGAAAAATCTGGATCATCTTATTGCTCTATATACTGCCTTAGGAAAACCAAAGTTGAAACCTCACAATGACCATTGCTTCTATTTAAGATGTGCTGACTTATCATCATCTATATTCTTCCTCTCTGAAGTTACATTAGTGAAAATAGGTCATATATATGCTTGATTACCTCAGGAAATGACAGAGCACTGAAATGAAGGATCTGTTGAATATCAACAACCTTGAAGTTTCTTCATTTCCTAACAAACCACTATCAATTTCATAAATAATATTTTGTATTTATGTTAAACATTTGTTCTCCTAATAGGTTAGATATAAATATACTTACAATATGAATCATTTCTATAGATTTTAGTGGGAAATACTAGTATCTAACATATGCAGTGACAAAAGTCATCCATAAAATGATTGTGAACTTATTTCAAGATTAATCATCAATGATTGAAGCTATACACTGTAGGCAGAATAATGCTCTCCCCAAAAGATGCCCATGTGTTATTATTTTTGAAAACAAAAATGTTTTCTTCATTTTTAAGAAGGTGAAAAATAAGTTAAGAGAAGCTAACTATTAGTAACTTCCTAAAAGATTTGGGAACCAAAATTTAAACCTTAGACTTTTGAATGCTAAAACGTATGCAAAAGAGCTATAGGGAACATCTTATTCTCTATATCTACAATATTCTAATAACATTTGTTGTGTTCCATTATTGGCTGTAGCAGTAAACACTGTTGTTCAGATAACCTGGATTGTTATCTATGATAAAAAATTATTAAAGCACCCATATTTCCAATATTTTAGCACGTGAAACGTGAAAAGTCCAATGTTTTTTCTTCCATTTCACATATTAGCTTTGCCCTCACTGAAAAAGAGACTCAGGGGAAAAAAAATCCAAGAATAATGCACAAGTTCACTGACTTATCATTTATGTCCCTGCTGTAATCTTTTGACCATGCTTTTAAAAATTCATGATATATTACAGGAGTGATATCTGTCTCTCCCTAAAATTTCATCTTACTTTCTTCTTTTAGAGTTGCATTCTTCATATTTCCTGAAAGCTAAGAATACAGGGCCATAAATGCTATCAATGGAGTCACTTCTTTAATTTGAGTTCCCAGTGAGGAATAGGCTCTTTAACACATCTGACTCATTTTCTTGCTTTGATTTAGCATATATTATAAACTTATGTCTGAAATTTTAAGGAAAAGCAATCCTAAATGCGAAGTTCACATTCAGTAATTTGGGAGTATTATAGACTGAATTGTGTCCTTCCCTCCAAATTCATATCCCGAATCCTGTCTTCCAGTGTGACTGTATTTGAAGACAGGGCTTTTACAGAGAGGTAACCAAGGGTAAATTAGGTCCTAAGGATGGGACTCTAATCAAATACAGCTAGTGTCCATATTTGGGACACTAGAGGAAAGGACACTAGAGCTTTCTCTCTTTCCCTCCATGAAAGCACAGAGGAAAGGTTATGTGAAGACACAGCAAGAAAGCTGTCATCTTCAAGTCAAGAAGATAGCTTTCATGAGAAACCAACCCTGATGGCACTTTGATCTTAAACTTGTGGCCTCTAGACCTATGAGAATTTAAATTTCTACTGTTTCAGTCTCTCAGTCTGTGGTGCTCTGCTATGGCAGCCCAAGCTGACTAACATAGAACATCACCATATGTATACCATCTATTTTCACAAATCTAAATAGTCCTTAAAAACTGTTATTGATGGTTAACTAGCATATCTAGATTCTAAATAAATGATTCTCTTGATTATCTAGATGCTATGAAGATCATCTAAACCCAAGAGGCTAGAAAAATTCATATGACTAAGGAAAATGGCTGATGTTAGTATTAAGGTGCAGGTTACGGCAAAATTTTTACTGTTACTTCCTCTTGCACTTACATTGGCTGTCTATGACCATAGGTGTAGCGTATCACAAGACAAATTGTTTTTGTATTTTGTTTCATGCTCACAGTTATCAAAAATTCTATAACTAAAATATTTTCTTTTTCATAAGGCTTAAGTAAGTTACTTAAATTCCTCTAAACATGAAGGGAACTATCATGAATAGATAACAGTATACAAAATGTGTTTTTTTTGTTTGTTTGTTTTATTTTTATTTTTTATTTATTTTTTTTTTTGAGATGGAGTCTCGCTCTGTCACCCAGGCTGGAGTGCAGTGGCCGGATCTCAGCTCACTGCAAGCTCCGCCTCCTGGGTTTACGCCATTCTCCTGCCTCAGCCTCGCGAGTAGCTGGGACTACAGGCGCCCGCCACCTCGCCCGGCTAGTTTTTTTTTTTGTATTTTTTAGTAGAGACGGGGTTTCACCGTGTTAGCCAGGATGGTCTCGATCTCCTGACCTCGTGATCTGCCCGACTCGGCCTCCCAAAGTGCTGGGATTACAGGCTTGAGCCACCACGCCCGGCCCTACAAAATGTTTTATACTGAAATTCACAACAATTGCTGGGCATTTATATTACAACTTCCCTAAGAGCTACATAAAATAATAAAAAGAGATAATAGCTGCCTAACATAGGCAGCCTAACAAAGCAGCCTAACAAAGACATTTCTTGACCTCTATCTTCTTCCATGATAATTTATTGAGACAAAAAGAAAAACAAAAACAGAGTAGAAGAGAAAGGACAAAAAATTGAAGAATAAATGAGAGAAGGAAGGAGGAGAAAGATATATATTTTCCCTCTATTTCTATAGCCAGTAATACTTTTATGGCTTGGTTCCTTGAATTAAATCCCATTTAAAGATGATATCTTAATTAGATAACGTTTATAAATGCTAAGGTAGAGCAGACTAAATCAAGGGACTTATATAATTAGGCCAAATGAGCCACACCTATCCCTTTTTTATACACTTCATCATAACCTCCCAAGCAGGTAAAAAATATGTTTTTCATCCTAATATAGGTAACGTACTTAATTCTTATTTGCCTTTGAAATTGTGAGACATCAAGTCATTAAGTGCTTGAAATTCATTAAAATAAATAAAATTTGTTTTATCATATTCTATGTGTCCTAGTGTTGGTAACACACATAATATGAGAAACTTAAAATAATTTATACTCAGTTATCCTAATTATGATAATTTCAAAATACACCTATATTACCATCTAAACTTATAAATTTTAACAGGCTTATTTTAATAAACTATGAGAAATATAGCTACATTAAGAATTTACCAATCAAGGATCAAGGGAGCATATATTCACGACAATTTGAATTTATGCTCCCAGGTTAAATATATACATATATATACACACACATGTTTTAAAGATAATTTACCAGTCAAGAGGTGATACCCCTTTTCATCCAAATATGAGTAGGGAAACAACCTGAACAACTTCTAGACCCTCCCAAGCGCTGTGTCAATTGATCAGGGTGCACGACAATAAATAAATAAATAAGTCACTTTATCTTTTATAAAATTCTATGCACTGTCTCAATAAATTTTAAGACAGCTAGATTAGGTGTGATACATAATGACACTTCTGTGGCAGGAGACATTTTCATAGCATGCCAAACAAGAAATGGGAGCCAACAAATTAATTAACACTTTCTATGGCTGATAGACAGTTATGAGTTCCATCACAATGCTATTTCATAGTAGGAAAGTTAAGAAACCACGTTATTGGTAATTCTACAGATGACATTGACTTTACCATGACACCCAGACACTGCCTTTCGAAGCAATTCTAGAAAATTAATTTCTATTCACAAAATGGAATGGGCTCATGGAAACAGTAGGATAACAAAGACTACATATTACTATCATCCAAAGTAATTATTTAAACTTGTTTAAAGTGTACACATTGCAAGGTCACCTGCCAGAAAGTCTAATTCAGCAGGTATGGGATGCAGCCAGAAAACTTACTCCATGGTGTAACTGTTCCACTGTAAGAACATTTTAGAAATTTTTACTTCTATTATACATTATTTCCATCTTTACATCCTGTTTCATTTGGGCATTGTGCAAATCAGGTCCAGAGACTAATTGCAATTAAAAAGTTGATGTGATTGTGGAGATGTTCCAATGGCATTTTGTCTCTACCAAAAGTACATTTATTAGCCAATTATTTGACATTAATTGTAAGAATAATTTCTAAACTAAAGTAAGACTTTTATAAACATAGTGGCTTACAAACAAGATTAACCAAACATATTTCAATATTTATAATTTTCTCCTGTCAATAAGGTACACATTTTCCTTGACATTTTGCAAACCAACAGTTTAAAATATGGTACTTTTACATACATCACTTAGAGATTCAAAACAGTAAGAATCACTAGGAGCAACTGACATTCACGTTGATTATAGCAATGGTAACTAATATTCCTCTTTCTCTATTAAAAGAGCACTGAAATATCTTGCATGCAATTATTTGTAGTTTACAGACCTATTTGCATGAGGATGTTCTAAGCTTAATTTATGCCCTGTGTACTTTGAAAGCTACCTCAATAATTTCACCTATTTGAAATTCATAAACTCTTCCAACTATGAGCACCACCAGATGGAAAAATTTCTGAAATGAACCCAGTTTGAACGTGTAAAGTATGAGGCATATGACATGTCTGATTACAGTTACTGAAGACTTGAATGGATACTAGCTTATATTTTTAAACTCAATTACTTACCATAATTCTAATACTTATTTTGTAGTGAACATCAATCAACATTTTTGTGAGATAATTTATAAAGGTGAATAATAGGTTTTTATGTTTGCCCAGTCTAGATACATATTAGCTGAAAAATAAAAAATGCAACATAAAGCTGAAAGGTTAAATAAAATATCTCTAGTTATAGCACTACTGTGCCCTCCACAGAACAGGTATTCAATGACTGTTTTCTGAGCCTTTTTTTTTTTTTTTTTAATAATCACAGAAATAAAGTCATCCAATTACTTTAAAAGATTTCAGAAATTCTACCACTTTTCCCGGTAATCTTCCCCTTTTGGCTTTAAGGTATGAAGTCCTTATTTATTCCTAACAAAACACTCTGGATGAGATTTAAGTTCATTTTCTCCATCTCTACGAAAACTAAGAAGAGCTGTCAGCCTCCTATTTAGAATAACTTTTCAAACATTGGAGTCAATCTAGTCCCCATTCCTTATGAGCTGTGGGACCTTGGAAAATGATAAAAATCACATCTACAAGATAAATATATTAAATATAATTTTATTGGTTATCTTTGTCTTTAAAGAATTTTTGTGTATGTCAATTTAGTTCATTCTCAAAACAATCCAATGAGGATGTTTCATTACTGCAGGACAGTTCATTATGTGTCAGATGATAGAAAAAGACCTGACAAGAAAAATCTGTTTATGTTCCTATAGTTATAAAAATAAACTGAGATAAAAAACACTAAAGACTTTAAAAATTAATAAGGCACTGCTAAAGTGCAAGGTGGTAACTTAAGTAATAATATATCTCAGTGTTTTATTCTTCCTCATTCCAGAGTAATGCTTTTATTCATCCCATAGGTCATACTTTCATTTTATTTTTAATTTTCTCTCTGGATCATATATATTTCAAGAAAAATATCAAAGAAGCTAAGAAAAACAAAATTAGTTATAAGGCACAATGCATTTCATGCCAAGAAGAATAACATAATTACAACCAGTTCTTATGTGTTAACCTGTTTATTCTTGTTTCTCAATATCCAATTTCCCCTTTTTTAAGTCAGATGATATTAACTTTTGTAAGTCCCAAGTCCACTAAGATTTTATATTTCTATTTTTTTTCTGCAACATAATTTCCATCAACTTTTTTTGGGGGGGGGGAAACAGACTCTCGCTCTGTTGCCCAGGCTGGAGTGCAGTGGCACTATCTTGGCTCACTGCAACCTCCGCCTCCCAGGTTCATGCCATTCTCCTGCCTCAGCCTCCTGAGTAGCTGGGACTACAGGCGCCCGCCACCACGCCCGGCTAATTTTTTTGTATTTTTAGTAGAGACGGAGTTTCACCGTGTTAGCTAGGGTGGTCTCGATCTCCTGACCTCGTGATCTGCCCACCTCAGCCTCCCAAAGTGCTGGGATTACAGGTGTGAGCCACCACGCCCTGCCTCCGTCAACAATTTCCTACGATTATTGATAAAGTTTAATTTTCTCTCATTGTTCTTGTACTTTAATGACTTTTAACTGATATGAAATAGAGCATTCTCTAGTTTAAGACAATTTAAATCTTAGCCAAAATCAGTGTTCCTATCATTGCTGAACCATAGGAGGGTCTCAATACGTTTGATGAATAGAAAAATTAATGTATAAATGAATGAACATTTCAAAATCTTGGCAGCTTGATGGAACATATGTTGATGAACCAATGCCGTAGCTGACTTTTTAAAATATATTTTACAATAAAGTCCTAAGTTTCATCTTTTTACCAACTAAGTTGGTTGGATTTGCTGACCAGCTCTTTGTTAGAAGAACTAGTAAAGTGTGTTCCACATGCTTTAGATGTATCCACTCTAATTCTTTCTACAACTTCATGAATTTATGAGGAAATCAGGCAAAGAAGAGTTAGGTGACTTGCTCGACAAGGTGCAAAAGCTAGTAAGTGGCACAAGCAGAGTCTAGACCCAGACACAAAAAAGCCCATACTTTTAGAGATTTTTGTTAATGGGAAAAGGGTCTTTAAAAATCTTTAGTTTAATATAGTTACTTAAAAGTAAAAATTTATATTAATTGACACAAAAAGTTGGAGATTCTCAAGACCAGTTCAAATTTTAATTTATTAAGGTGATTGTTTAAGCACAATCATACAAAATATGTTTTACTCATATACTCTCTCTTTGCTCTTTCATTCATCAATTTATCTTTAAGATGTTTACCATTATTCTAGGGTCTATATTATTGAACAAAGGCTAACTTAAGTTTCAATCCTATTAAGGCTTTAACTTTTATTTTATTTTTTTTGAGACGGAGTTTTGCTGGTGTTGCCCAGGCTGGAGTGCAATGACACGATCTTGGCTCACCGCAACCTCCGCCTCCCTGGTTCAAGCGATTCTCCTGCCTCAACCTCATGAGTAGCTGGGATTACAGGCGCCCACCACCACGCCCAGCTAATTTTTGTATTTTTAGTAGAGACAGGGTCTCGCCATGTTGGCCAGGCTGGTCTTGAACTCCTGACCTCGGGTGATCCACCCGCCTCGGCCTCCCAAAGTGCTGGGGATTACAGGAGTGAGCCACCGTGCCCAGTCATTTTCTACAAAAATACTGTTTTAAAAACATCTATCTGAAATTACCTATTAGTTTTCTTGACTTGACACAAAGCAAAAGAAAGATTATTTTACTTAACTCTGAAGGCACAAAACTCATTTAGCAACTTCAATCATGAATTTTTATATGAAGCATCTAGTATTTCTCAAGAATATTTTTGAACAGGATATACGCTCATTAGTGACATTTTAGAATGCAATACTTTAAAGAGCTATAATATTGTAGGTTTACATGTAAACATATTACATGGAGTATATTACAATGACATTTTACTGTGTCCATGTATGAAGCTTTTCAGATATCCCAGGATTTTCTGGGAATAAAGGTGCTTATTCCTACATACACCATAGAAATAATTTGGTCTTTAAAAAGTTAAAGAGAGTTTTTAAACATTAGTTGTAGATAAGATACATGTAACATATGGAGATAATTCCATACCTGTTTTATTGGACAGTCTAAATGACACCATCTTATCAGGAATATTACATACGTTCCTCACTGAAGCAATGCAGCTATAATTAGCATAGTCCTGAGGTCGAAGATTCTTTAGTTTTAAGATCTTTGTTTCACCCTGAAAATGTAAAAAAAAAAAGCATTAGAAAAAGCCAACACAACCAGAATGAATGAAACATCACATTACATTGTATTAAATCATATTATTATGAAAATATGACAGGCTGTCTTTTTTTAAGGGACATGCCCTAACTTTAAAATAAGTTATAAATGAATTAACTTTAAAATAACACTGCATTTGAAAAAAATACTGTAATATTAAGTATGCCTGGAGATAAAAACTAACAGACTACAATGAAAATTCATAACATTTTCTTTGCAAACTAGTTTCCCCAGGGGAAAAGTCTATTTCTGGTGGTAGTTACACAAATTATTATACAAGGATCAGAACAGTGTACTTAATAATGGAGTGCATTCAACAAACACTGCAATCTATTCAGACACTGACGTGAGAAGACAAAGAAAAGAATCTGAAGAAGAGCCAACAAATGAAACACAGTTGTTAGAACAAAGTTAATTAAGTAAATCTAATGATAGATAATTAAATTTATAAACATAAATATTTTGTATATGGAGCAATGACAGGTGACAGATCTAAAACTGAAGGAAAGAACCATTCATGAGTGTTTCTATATTATTATTGTTCTTGTTATTTCATGTTCAAGAGTTTAAGGGCTAACCCTCCAGGTAAATCTGCACAACTGTAGATAGATGCAAATCAAGCAAGTGGCCAGAAGTATCTAACAAACTCTTGATGAGCCAAGAAAAACTTTGTAAAAACATTGGATTGAAATTGCTGAAGGGAAAAAAAGAACATACAACAAAATTTAGTCTCCTGCCCAATTCAAATTAGGTCCCCTGGACTTTCTTTGCCTTCTAAAGTTATTAATGCATTATCTCAAAACAGTTCTTCTTGTAAATAACTTACTTATTTTGATGGCAAAATAGTGTCCCAGTGATTTTATAGTATTAGGGATACTATAAAAATTCAAAATGTTAATTTTTTTCCAGATAATGTGTGTATGGAACAATGTGCTTCATCACTTTACCTGGGTAACATGTGTCGAGTTCTAAAACTTGTAATACTTTCATATGTTACTGAGGAGGACTGGAATACTTAGTGACTTACTACATAAAAACACTGCTGTTCATTTGCAAGAAAGCTTACCCAGACATAGGCACACAGTTTTGCAAATGTGTCAAATGAATCTCTATTCTAGTGTGCATGGAATTATGGTCATAAGTATTTTCATTCACTGTCCAAATTGAGTCTTAAATCAGTCACTCCTTTAGCATTTCCCTCAGTGGTATAAAAAAAAAAAAATTACCTTTCAACTTTTGTTTAGAGGAAACACTGAATTTTTAACATACAATAAAAATAAATGTATCCCGTACAAATATACACAGAAGTCTATGTGTTTCTAGAGTTTATATATAAAACTATTATCTTGCATTACAGAATTCCCATACACGATATAAAATGCCTAGAAAATGTGCTTAGCTAGAAAGAATAGTTGAAAGAAAATGATATGCTAGAATTAGTCAACTCAGATAATTTTTGAATAAAGTGATACATCTTACCTCTCCTACCTTTGTCACACTTATTGCTCAAATTTCTTTGCTTTTATTTCTCCTCTCTATATGACTAGTGTTATTCCTTGGAATTCTACTTGTTCCATAGTTAACCTCACTTTATAACATTTCATTAGGTGGCATTATCCTTGCTGATGAATTTCTACTACAAGCTCTATTTCTTGCCCCACTCCAAAGTCTGAGCCCCCATTCCAGAATTCTCCCTGAAGTTTCAGATACACATAACAAATGTTTGTCAATATGTCCATTCTGATGCTTCAGACACATCTAAACTCAACATATCCTAAACTGAACTTCAAATCTGTTCCTTTAAACCTACTCCTATTTCTGTAAAAATTGTAATTTACACCTCAGCAGTTTAGACCTTATCAGTTATAAGTACTTTACCTTTCTTTGGAATATCCACTGCATCTTATACTATGACATATATTTGTAACTCACTATTTAGTGTTTGCTTGTGAGTTATCATTTGATGTGTTGAGTTGTGCTCTTTAACTGAATCGTAAGCCCCCTAGGGGCAGAGGTATCCTGTATGTCCCACAACAGCTAAAAGAAAGCATTTCCTATCCATAGCTTAATAAATATTTGGATTAACAAGACATACTTAAATTTTGGTCTTTCTGACAGGAAGACCATTTGACCCGGCCATACTATTATTACTGGGTATATACCCAAAGGAATATAAATCATTCTATCACACAGATACATGCACACATATGTTTATTGCAACACTATTCACAATAGCAAAGACGTGGAATCAACCTAAATGTCCATCATGTTAGACACTGGATAAAGAAAATGTGGTACACATACACCATGGAATACTATGCAGCCACAAACACACAAAAATGAAATCATGTCCTTTGCAGGAACATGGACGGAGCTGGAGAACATTATCCTTAGCAAACTAATGCAGTTAAAGAAAACCAAATCCCACATGTTCTCACTTAGAAGTGGGAGCTAAATGATGAGAACACACAGACACATAAAGGGGAAATCATACACACTGGGGCCTATTGGAGGGTAGATGCTAGAAGCAGGGAGAGGATCAGGAAAAATAACTAATAGATACTAGGCTTAATACCTGGGTGATGAAATAACCTGTACAACAAACCCCTATGAACACGTTTACCTCCCAAGTAGCTGGGATTACAGGCATGCGCCATCATGCCCAGCTAATTTTTGTATTTTTAGTAGAGACGGGGTTTCACCATGTTGGCCAGGCTGATCTTGAACTCCTGACCTCAAGTGACCCATCTGCCTTGGCCTCCCAAAGTGCTGGGATTACAGGCATGAGCCTCTGTATCCGGCCCACAATGATGTTATAATAATAAAAGATACAAAACATAAAATCTATCTATACAAATTAGACATCTTCATTCTTCCTCATTAAACAACTCTGCCCTTAGCTTATGTCTGCTGTACTTCTTACATTATCCTCATTACTTTATAATTTTTTGCCCCTTTTACAAATATTGTCATACTAATAATCAGCTGGAAACTGTCTGATTTTTTCACTGTAATGTTTCTATATTTAAATATTTTTACTTGAACTACTAAAACCTGTACATGGCCAAACTGTCTCCATGTTCCCTGTAAAACATAAAAATCATATCAAGGAAACTCAATGATTTTAAATGTTATCTTGCCATGGCATGTCCTATCTCACACTTTAAGAAATAGTCAGTTGTTTACTTTAAATTAACTAAAAACAAGGAGGGGATGAACTCCTCTAATGTTCTGTTTCTTGATCTTCAAGCTACTACAAGGGGTGTGATCTCTCTAAAAACTCATCAAGCTGTACACTTATGTTTCATGTGCTTTTCTACACATACATTTCAATAAAAGTTTATGTAAAATTAACTATAGCCTTATTTCAACAAACAGACAATCATTTAGTGTATACTCTGTGCCAATTACCTTTTGAACGCTGGGAACACAGCGGAAAGAACATGGAGCATATGTGTGAAACAATAAATGTCTACACAAATACAGAGGATGATTTAAAAGAGTATTAAATACTACCAAATCAATCAAACAAGAGAATAGATAGAGAGAAATGAAGATGTAGTAAGCTACTTTAGATGGAACAGACTGGAAAGCAGCTCTCATTAGGTCTTACTTGAGTTGAAAGTTGAAGGGCTAGAAATACACTGGAGAGATGAGTGATACAGAATGACACTGGGACCCACAACCGTGGAGACCCTGACACAGCAGTAACGTTGGCATGTTGGAGAGCTAGAAAGAAAATTAATGTGACTGGAGTGCAGCACAATAAAGAACATAAAATGAGGCAAGATTTCAAAGCTTGGAAAAGGTCATATTAGATGGCTATGATTGCAGATTTGTATTTATTCTAAAGTTACTTATTCTGTGTTTAATGCTACTAGTCTCTTCCTTCTAATTTTTTTCACCAAGGATTGCTTTCTCCTCTTGGAAAATACTTTAAACTTGATTTCCACCATCCCTAATTCTCCATTTCACCAAGCAACTCTACTCATAGTCTTTTTGAGGTATCATTGTATTATTTCAGAAAGGTTTTCTCTTTCTTTTTCTTTTTCTCTCTCTTTCTTTCTCTCTCCTTCCTTTCTTTCTTTCTTTCTTTCTTTCTTTCTTTCTTTCTTTCTTTCTTTCTTTCTTTCTTTCTTTCTTTCTTTCTTTCCTTCCTTCCTTCCTTCCTTCCTTCCTTCCTTCCTTCCTTCCTTCCTTCCTTCCTTCTTTCTTTCTCTCTCTCTCTCTCTCTTTCTCTCTCTCTCTCTCTCTCTTTCTCTCTCTCTCTCTCTCTCTCTCTCTCTCTCTCTCTTTTGAGACATGGTTGGCTCTGTCCCAGAGATGCAGTGGTGTGACCTCGGCTCGCTGAAACTCCGCCTCCAGGTTCAAGCAATTCTCATGCTTCAGCATCACAAGTAACTGGAATTATAGGTGGCGTGACATCACACTGGGCTAATTTTTATATTTTTAGTAGAGATGGGGTTTCACCATATTGACCAGGCTGGTCTGGAACTCCTGGCCTCAAGTGATCTGCCTGCCTTGGCCTCCCAAAGTGTTGGGATTACAGGCATAAGACGCTGCACCAGCCTCAATATGAAGAGATTTCAACCTAAAAGTTCTTACTTCTGATCCATCCTCTAAAAGTGTATTCTTCCTATGGGTATTCTCCTTTACTTTTTGAGTTAATGCTTTTTGTCTATTTATATCAATCACATTTGAGTATATATTTATATATGTTTTTATTGTTTAAATTATGTCTATGTATTGATCCTGCCTTTTCATTTAATGAGATCACTTCAAATTCTCTTCCCTACCATTTGGGCAGTGTTTTGCATGTTGTCAACTCAGAAAAGATTGCTGACTAGAAAGGAATAGAGCCAGCTCATCATATTGCACATAGTAAGTTTTTAGTAAGTTTCCTGAACCATGTTGACTCTAATGGTAGTAATGGAAATTTTAAAAATCTTTACATTAGGGTAGCCTGCAAGATAGATTTATGAAGCTGCATTTGGGGCCATCCATAGGAGAGCTGAACAGTCAATTATGGAAAAGAGAATGTAAAAGAAAGGTAAGCCCCAAGGAAATATATAAATTAATCAAGTACAGAGAACCAATATCAATGCAGCTCTGGCCATTAAAATGCAGAGGTGGTTTTTGTAAAGGATACATTCTTAAAATATTTTGTATACCTGAATTTTTGTGATCAGGGACACTGCTAGTATTTACGTTATCTAAAGGTAAAAAATATGAATTTGGTGGTAATATTGAGATTACAAAAGAGAATTTGTGCTACTGTTTGAGATGATTTCTATTCTTTAAAGACCTACAAGTATAGCCCTATAAATACAACGGTATGCATATGTATATCCTAGTTAATTCTTATTCAGAACACAGCAGCAAAATGGACACATGAGAAGGTGCTGTAGTTTAGATGTTTGTCCTTAATCCTCATGTTGAAATTTAATCCCAATGTTGGAAGTAGCGCCTAATGAAAGATATCTGGGTCATGGGGGTAGATGCCTCATGAATAGATTAATCTACTGAGGGGGGCTGTGAATGAGTTCTAACTCTATTAGTTTCCTTGAGAGCTGGTTGTTAAAAAGAAATCTGGAACATCCCCCCTTTCTCTCTTGCTTCCTCTCTCATCATGTGATCTCTGCACATACCAGCTCCCCTTTGCCTTTTGCCATGAGTGAAAGCAGCATGAAGCCCTCACCAGATGCAGATGCCATATCATGCTTCCTGTACAGTCTGCAAAACTGAGAACCAAATAAATATCTTTTCTTTATACATTACCTAATCTCAGGCGTTCTTTTATGGCAACACAAAACGGACTGAGAAGAATAGACAAAAAAAGAAAGAAAAGCCTCTAGATGCATGATTTCCCAGTGGTTCAGCTATCATGGGATTGGAGAGTTGTTCTGGGTGAGCTAAAATGATTACTTCTTGCAGTCAGAAAACAAGATACCAAGATATGTGAAACTAGAGGAGCCAGGTAACATGGTCTGTAAGTCAATATATAAGATTAATGTATATACCATGTCAATGGGTAGAGTGGGTAATTCAGATGAAGTCTGTTAATGGAATATTTTTTAAAATAACAGAATTATGGAAAACTTTGAGGCTTACCTTCTTAATTCATGACAGTCAAGATATAATAAAAATATTTTAAAACAACACGGCAGAATGTGTAAGAAAGCAGAGAATATATGCACACACAGATTAATGTTATCAAATGGCATATATGTGTACATGTGGTAATGAGTATCATTTAGGCTTTACTATTTATAACTACTTTATCACATAACATTAATTTCATTTTGTTGATCATTTGAGTTTGATATTTTTGGGTGTTGGGAGGCTTTTTGTATGTGAATTTTCATGATTTGTAAAAAGGAATTTTGAGTTGATTATTGTCTAATTGTATAATTAGTCTAATTAGACTAATTACAACTAATTATGTAATTGATGTAAACATGTTCAGTCTTGTAATTAGATGGTGTAATTACAATACACAAGATGATGTCATGAACATCTTTACAAAAGTTCTAGACAAACGGAAAGTGAATTTTCAATTTGTAAGATTTAAGTAATTGTTTAACATTTCTTAAACAATTACAAAATTATCTGCAATATATATATTTAACTTTTGACATTATTTTTTAACAAAAGAAATAAAAGGAAGACATACAATGTATATTAGTTAGTGGCCCTTACCAATGCTGACATTGCTCTAGTGAAGGAATACACACAGCCTCAAGCGGTATTTCCATATTACTTATAAAATAAAGTAGGACTTTAAAAAAATTATAATCATTCATTTTGATACTTAGATATCAGTAAAAACTAAAGCCTGTCAAGTTAGATTCATTTTATGAAGCTCTAATGACTAATTTATTACAAACTTATAAATAGAAAATTATATATGCTAGCCTATGTCTTTTAGTAGTAAGTGAGTGGAAGTACAAAAAAATATAATTATTCCTCCTAGAAATATTGCATTATGTGCTTATGAATTCATACCAGCTTTAGGAACACAGACCAATTTTTTTCTGGAAACATTGTCTATAAAAAGGTATAAACAAGATTTTTGTCACTCAACAGAATTTAGGAATAAATATTCAATTCAAATTACTATAGTTATTAGCATATTATTAATCAGCATACAAAATAGATATATCTCATTATCTTAGAAATTCTATTTATTAAAAACAAGACGTTAGTAAATAACATTATTATTGAAAACATATCTTGAAAAGAAGTTTCATTTTCTAACATTAAAACTTCAGCAGACATCTGAACCCTTCCACCATATATTCCCAATATGCCTCCCCAGCTTCACAGTTCCCTGTCATCCACACCTACTAAATATTGTTCTAACTAACGAGAGACATGGATACTCTTTGGAGACATTGTCTTTCTTCTGCATTTCTTGCAGGTGCTAATGTCTCCACCTTGAATGCTCCCTCCATAGCAGTGTTGTATATCTCTATTTTGACAATGATTTTTATTTTATATCATAATTATTGATCATCTTAAGTTTTCCTTTATATATCAACAAACATCAGAGGAGGAGCCTTGCCTAGTACCTCTGTATTTCTGGCAAAGGTATGCCCATATCTTGAATATAGTAGATCTTAGTTATTTTAACTGAATCTTATTTACGTCATGAAGCCACAAAGGCCAATGGCTATCAACCTAAGGAGATAAATTTAAAAATTAAAATATTATTGAAGTGCCCCAATATGAACAATACTAACATAAAAGTTTTTTTCATTATAAAGTACACATGGCAGTATGGGAAACAGTAGTTCAAGAAATCAATAACATCTAAGAAGTATATATGTATATGTTTGTGTAAAGTTATATATACATATATATACACACACGTATGTTTTGTCTCTCCCTACATATATATATGTATACATATATACATATATCTCTCTATATATATATGTATATATATACATATATATAGAGAGAGAGAGAGACATAAAAACATTAGCACAATAAGCAAAAGATAAAGTAAACAGAGAAAGAGTAACCCAATATGGAGGTATAAAGAAGGAAGGAATGAGACGTTGTATCAGCTTTTCAGAGACAGCTTCCCTGAGATGATGAGTCTTCAGTGTTAAGAAGGCCTCTGCCATATTATCTAACTAAAGAATACCTAGAAATAAATTTAACCAAGGAGGGGAAAGATTGATACAATGCAAACCATCAAACATTGATGAGAAAAATTGAAGAGGATACAATTAAATTGGAAGATATCACAGGTTAACGGATTGGAAGAATTAACATTGTTAAAATTTCTGTACTATCCAAAGTGATCCACAGATTCAATCCAATCCTGTTAAAATACCAATGAAATTCTTCACAGATATAAGAAAACACAATCCAAAATGTGTATGAAACCACAAAAAATCCCAAACAGCCAAAGCAATTTTGAGCAAAAACAACAAAGTTGGCATCATACTATCTGACTTCAAAATATTCTACAATACTATAGTATCCAAAACAGCATAGTACTGACATAAAAATAGACATATAGGCCAATGGAATGGAATAGACAGCACATAACCAAATCAACACACTTACAGCCAATGAATTTTCAACAAAAGTGCCAAAATCTCACATTAGGGAAAGGAAAATGTGTCTTCAGTAGATAGTGCTGGGAAGCTTGAATATTCACATGCAGAAAGGTAAAGCTACACTTCTATTTCTCCTCATATACAAACAACAACTCAAAATGAATTCAACCCTTAAATGTAAGACCTGAGATAACACAACTACTAGAAGAAAACATAGGGGAAATGCTTCATGACATTGGTCTAGGGACAGGCAACTGAAACAGAAATAGAAAAATAGAATTATATTGAACTAAAAAGCTTGGGCATATGAATGGAAACAATCAACACAGTGAAGAAACAACCTACAGAATGGGAGAAAATATTTGCAGACTATGCATTCAAATTGATAAGAGGTTAATATCTAGAAAATACACAGAACTTAATAGCAAAAAAAAAAAATCTTATTTTAAAATGGGCAAAAGATGTAAATAGACATTGCTCAAAAGAATATATACAAATGACCAACAGTTATGTGAAAAAATGCTCAAAATCACTAATTACTAAGGACATGCAAAACAAAACCACAGTGAGCTATCACCCCCCTCCCATTCGAATGGCTATTATCAAAAAGACAAAAAATAACAAATTCTGGTGTGGATGCAGAGAAAGAGGAACACTTATACACTGTTGGCAGGAATGCAAATTAGTACAGCCATTATGGAACAGTATAGGGGTTCCTCAAAAAATTAAAAATAGAGCTATAATATGATCCAGCAATCCTACTGTTGGATAAATCCAAAAGAAATTAAAACAGTATGTTGAGGAGATACTTGCACTTCCATATTTATTACAGGACCATTCACAATAGACAAAATAGGTAATAAACCTAAGTGTTCATCAACAGATGAATGGATAAAGAAAATGTGGAATATGTACATAATGGAATACTATTCAGCTATGAAATAACGAACGCAGCTATAAAATAATGAATGTTTATTTTACCTAATATAATGTCCTCCAGATCCATCCACATTGCTGCAAATGATGGGTCTGTCCCAGAGCCAGCAACATGGATGGATCTGAAGGACATTATGTTAAGTAAAATAATCAAGGTACAGAAAGACAAATACTATATTATCTACTCATGTGTGGAATCTAAAGAAGTTGACCTCATAGAATTAGAGAGCAAAATAATCGTTAGCAGTGGCTAGAGAAAGGGAGGTAGAAGGGAGAATAGAAAGAGATCGGTCAATAGGTGCAAAGTTACACTTTGGAGGAACAGATTCTAGTGTTCCATTGCAGAATAAGTTGACCATTTAACAATATTGTACTGTATATTTCAATACAGCTAGAAGAGAATATTTTGATCATTATCATCAAATGTATATACATCATTATACATCAAATGTATCAGGTAATGGATATGCTAAATAACCTGATTTGATTATGATACAGTGTGCAGACATGTATCAAAACATCACACCATACCAGATACATATGGACAGTTATAATGTATCAATTTTTTAAAAGTTTGACTGTGCTTGTTTAGTAAATTTAAAATAAATCCTTAAATATTTTGATAGTATGAAAGATTTTCCAAAATCTGGACAAGGCCCATGTGTTCAATTCCAAGTGATTGGACCCATTTGCAGGTTAGAAATAGCCATATAGCTAGGCATGGTGGCTCACACCTGTAATCCCAGCACATTGCAAGGCCAAGGCGGGTGGATTGCTTGAGGTCAGGAGTTTGAGATCAGCCTAGCCAACATGGTAAATCCCATTTCTACTAAATTTACAAACATTAGCCTAGTGTGGTGGTGGACACCTTTAATCCCAGCTACTCAGGAGGCTGAGGCATGAGAAACGCTTAAACCCGGAGGCAGAGATTGCAGTAAGCAGAGATCATGTCACTGCACTCCAGCCCAGGTGACAGAGCGAGGCTCCATCTCAAAAACAGGCAAACAAAAAGAAATAACCATATAGTGAAAAGATGTTTAGAATTACCTTATTTTCTATAAATGTTACCATGTTTGAAAAGATTCTAGAGGAAAAGATGTTTTCTAAATCTTAATAATGTGCATATTTTAAAAATAAATTGACAATAGAAAAATAAAATACGTAATAGACGATCATTTATCTGGATAATATTTTAAACCAAAAAATCATTTTAGTAACAATTGAAGAATGAATTAAAGCATTACAGAAAGTATGGGGGAAAATTCAGTCCTACCCGTTGGCAGAGAACACTTAGTGTCACAGTGGCCTAAATCAAGAGACAATCAGATTAGAACAGGCCTCAGTACTATGTTATGGTGAACTGACTAGCAATGCCATGTGCGATGCTGATTTTCAGAGATTTATATTTTGGCAAGTTAAAACTGTTTTATACCTTTTAAAAAATAAAGAATGCATATTTTTATTTACAATCTATTTGCAAAACAGGAATATATATGACATGTGCAAATATTATATAATCACTGCATTAGTCCACAGTTAATGTCTAAATATTGGCAATTATATTAATCTGAAAGAGGTCAGGCCTTAGTTTACCATATAAGGAAATATATTCAATGGTGAAAAATGGGATGCCGGGATATTTACAAAGTCAAAGTAACCTTATGTTATTAGAGTTTAGATATGAAAGCTGTATTAATCTTTAAAACTGTGGAGTAAAATATTTATAATAATTAAAGATTAATTATACATTTTCCTAGTTAGGGATATATAGATATCTCAAATGTATGTACAATGTGTCAAATTCCTGCCTATTTTGTGATCTATATAATATCCTTTTTTTTTTTTTTTTTTTTTTTTTTTTTTTTTTTTGACAGACTCTCACTTGGTTGCCAGGCTGGAGCACAGTGGTGCGAGATCTTGGCTCACTGCAACCTCTGCCTCCCGGGTTCAGGCGATTTTCCTGCCTCAGCCTCCTGAGTAGCTGGGACTATAGGCACATGCCACCATGCCCAGCTAATTTTTGTATTTTTAGTAGAGATGGGGTTTCACCATGTTGTCCAGGATTATCTCTATCTCTTGACCTCGTCTCAGCCTCAGCCTCCCAAAGCACTGAGATTACAGGCATGAGCCACCACGCCCAGCCAATTTATATAATTTTAAAAATTATTTTTCATTGTCACAACACTTTTGAACATTCGTCCACATTTTTTTTATTTAAAACTTTTTCCTTGTTAATTTAGGTTTGTGCTTCTTTCTAGTCATCAAAAAACCTTTATAATAACAGCACACAAATATTCCCACAAATTTCAGTATCTTCCTGAAGACTTATTAATTCCTTACTCTTCGTGTATTACACAATAATATTTCATATTACATTCATTCTATGTAAAATTAATTCAACTTTTATTAAATACATTTGTAATGACTCCTTAAATATTTTCATTTTTAGCACAATTAAAGCTCTATTTCTAAACCAAGTCAAAAGCGAACATGACTAAAGGAAATTAAAGATATATCTCTCCTAAAACTAAAGCCAAATAAATTGCAAACAGGTTTCTTCATGTGTTTAATAGCTATTCACCATTTGCAAATGGGGAAATCAAAATCTCTCCTTTTGAGAAATACTTTCCACAAAACCCAAATCAGCCAGCAAAATGTATAACTATGTATGTTATAGTGAAACATAGGAAAACTTACATATTAAAAAAATATGTTAGGACATATTAAGTTAAAAAATGTTTTCAAGAGTTAACATTTTAAACTTAACCACATAAAAATAAGTTGTCTTTTATATTTAAGTCCTCTAATCTTTAAGGCAAGCACACATTGGTTTTTGAAAGGCCAGAATAGAGAAACTATGTTTTCAAATAGCTATGAATTCATGCTGCCTAAATTAGGAAAGTATCCTAGCAGAGTAGGGTGGAAATACTGTACCTTAGTTCATACCTGGGTAAAGAATGGTTCATAAATCTCAACTCCTTTATCAGATCCTTGCAGCAAGACCTCCTGGCCACGTCTCCAGCTATATCGAACAGGAGGATTGGAATTGGCAACACACCGGAGGAACACTGTTCTCTCATAGTAAAATTGTTCTTTAGCTTCACCTATACTTTGATGAACAGTTACTACTGGATCATCCAAATCTAGAAGAAATAAAAACAACCAAATGGCAATGTTATGAGATAGATGACTTTTAAAGAATTGTGCATATATGACCCAACCAAAAATGCATATTCCTCATTGACTGTATTACTTATCACTAGGTACTTTTTTTTTCACTCAGCTTATTGAATTCATTTGCAAAGATGTTTCCAATGATAAGAAGTATATTAGTATCTCTATTTGTTGATATAGTACAAATAATCTTGCATATTTCCAACTCTTTGTCAATAGCCACATAAAACAGGGTTCCATGATAGAGATAAAAAATTAAAATTAAAACACTCAAATTCAAGACCTTAGCCAAAACAACGAACCTCAGTGACCAAAAAATTTAATATCAAGCTGCCTGACTTAACTCTTTCTCTTTTTTTTTTTAAAACAGAGTCTTGCTCTATCAACCAGGCTAAAGTCCAGTGGCACAACTCAGAGCTTACTGCAGCCTCAACCTCCTGAACCCAAGCAATCCCTCTGCTTCAGTCTCCTGAGTAGCTGAGACTACAGGCATGTGCCACCATGCCCGGCTAATTTTTTTTTTTTTTTTTTGGTACATACAGGGACTGGCTATGTTTTTGGTACAGACAGGGACTGGTTGTTCTTAAACTCCTAGCTTCAAGCGATCCTCCACCTCGGTCTCCCAAAGTGCTAGATTACAGGCGTGAACTACTATACTAGACCTCTTTGTCTTAATATACTTCTTTTTCCAATTATTTATAACTGATATATTAAAAATAATAAAAAACTTTATAAATTATTAGACTATGTTTTGTACCAAAATATGATCTTGCACAGGACTAAATGTTATCTCAAATTTTATATTCCAGATTATATTTGTTAATTTGAAGAGTGCTAAAAGGCATTATTAAAAGGCACTCCTATTTCTATTACTGGATATTGGAACCAATTATGTGTCATTTTGCATGTATCATAAAGAAAGACTGTACAGCAGAGGCTCAGCATTTTCTGAAAAAGGTTGATTCATAAATACCTTGGGCTTTGGAGGTCAAATGATTGTTTCAACTACTTATCTCTACCATTGCAGTGTGAAAACAGCCTAACACAATAGGTAAATTAATAATGAATGTTGCTGAGTTTCAATGAAGCTTTGTTTATAAATACAGACACTCCTCAACTGGCTTTGGCTACAGGGCCATAATTTGCCAACCCCTGATATGGCATATTCCATGTTCTTTTCTTAAGAGAAAAATAAATTTTAAAGGTGTCCTTGCTTTAAAGCAGCAAGTTTTTAGTTCCATGTGCTAGTATAAACTTAGTATATACTTTAAGTATGATACTAAACCTGCTGTGTTCATTACCACCTTCACCCAGCTTTACCCCTTTGAATTATAACCAAGAAAGGTTACTTAACTTTGGAGTCTTCAATTTCCTTGTCAGCAAATCAGAATAATAATGATACCATATTACTTAGGCTGTTGAAGGATTAAATTAGATAGTCCACAAAGCCCTGGACACAGAGTTTTAAGTTGGTGCAAAAGTAATTTCAGTTTTTGTCATTACTTTTAATGAATGCTTAATAAAAGTTAGCTATTACTATTATTAATAATATTATTACTATCATTATTGGAGTCTCATTTAAACTCCTATTGATTCTACGCTGTTTTCTTGTTTTTATTTCACCAATTCATAATACATTCAACTCTTATTATAAATAAGTAAAATGCCACTTGTCCATTGTCCAGACTATCAAACGCTTCTACATGACAAAAACTTTTACAAAGGACTGGAAATAACCTACAGTATTTATGTGAACATAAGAATAGTGAAGTGTGTGAGCATATGCTACCCTGAATATTTAAAAGACATTGGTCCTTAGAAAAGATTCTGTCTGATGTGTTAACATAATAAAAAGCCAACCAAAGTAGTGAAGTAATAGCTACCCTAGAGAATCAAAGTAAAGAACAGAATCCAAAATTTCCCCATTCTTTAAAAAGTTTTTTATTTTTTTTCAAATGTGATTTGCTTGACAGTCCTACTTTGATTTCTAGTTTTGCAACATTCTGAGGGTTTTTTTTTTTTTTTCTTCCAACAGAATATTTTCACAGCTACCTCAAAGGCCTCTAATTTTAGTAGTGTAAATTTACAGAACAACTGCTGCTTTTTGGTAAAGCTTAAAGGAACTTTCCATTTAAATTCACTCTATTAGCTGTGCAGCGATATATGCTGTCAGGTTTTATTAAGTTGGGATATTTAGGGATACCAGCATCATTATCATAAAATGTTTTGAGATTTTAAAAATCTATCAAATATTTATTAATTTGGTGGTTAGCCTTTCATATATATCATATATATTGATTAACTGAATTTAGCCTTAGTGACTTGAAAAAAGATACTCTGATTCATTTGTAAAAAATTTATTTTTTTTCTTGTTCAAAACATAATTTCTTTAGTCACAGGCTCATTTTTAGAAATTATGAGCTGTATATTTTGTAAAGATTAAATTCTGAATTCAGAAAGCTCAGGAACAAAACAGAATTGGATGGTAAACAGTGTAACAATGATGACTTCCGAACAGTTAATAGGGTTGTACTTTCCAATACCCATTTATTGATGTATCCCCAGCTGTTTTCTTGTTAGGTGATAGTGTCAACAGACTCAGTCAGGAATAGACCAAACCTGTTCTTCCCTGGTCTGGATGACTTGTGGTTCATTGGTCTTCAAGATTCTAATTTTGTGACAATGGCTTATTGTACTGGCTAGGTTATCTGTTGAATTCACTCATGCTTAGAAATTTCTAAGTGTTTTTTACATTTCAGATTTAAAAACAACATGCCAGAACAAGATTTGTGTAAGACAAGTGAAATGGGAGCACAGCTAAAAATATATAATTTTAAGGGAGATTATATATGTATGTTTGTGTGTGCCTACATCTAGGCACACGTGTAGATACACATAATTATATATAATAATATATAATGTAAATAACACATATCACTTAATCTATTTTAATATATATTCTTTATATTACTAAATATATATCGAATATTTGTATTTGAGTTAGGACAGGTTTCTGAGAAAACAGATTCAGAGATGTGTGTGCAGAAATGGTTCTGGTAAGTACCTTATAGATCAACACATGTGAGAGAGTGAAAGAATTAGGATTGATCAAGGGGAGGGTTGAACTACAAAAGGTCTCAGTAGCCTTGCAGAACTTTCTGAGCTGTGATAGCCCCTCAAAGCTGCCCTGCCCTGAGGCAAAGGTGCTCAGCCTTTATACACCCACCCCCTCCCCTATCAACAGGTCATTCAATTTATGCTACTCCTCACTAGGAGACATAACCTTAGGAGGGCCTGCTCTGTTCAGCTTATTTCTAGAGAGGGCAGTTCTAGCTGACAGCAATCATCTGCTAATACTCTCAGCAGTGGGAGGAATGAGTGCTTCAGACCCGAGGAAGGGATGTGACTGGTGCACTGCAGTATCCAGGCAGATCTACTTGCTAGGTGTGATAAATCTATCTGGGAAAAGCTACTCCAAGACTCTGGTTAGTCTCTTCCTGGGAAAACTTTCAAAAGGAACTATAGTAGGACTATATCCATCATCTCCTTCTACTATTGCCATTCCAGATTCCTCTCACCCTGGGCTAGTACATTTTTTGGTGTAGGTAGCTTACCTTGTTGCATTACTAGAATTTTGTCAAATTTGAGCCCTTGATCATCATATCCTTCTCAAACCAAGGTTGATGTACTTGTCTGTTTATGACCAAAATTGAACAAGAGAATACCAAGAAATGACTCATTGCATTAACTGGGTATCAAACATATTGCTCCCTGCCTCACTATGTAACGACAGTCCTACCAACACAGCCTCATATAGGCTGGTCACTCCCACCAGGATAGTGACTCCTCTTATCTGCTGCTTCCTGACACAGAAGCCTAAAGTAGCTGAGCTGGTGCCATGGCTTAAAGATTAATGGGACTCTTGCTATGTCACTTAATAGAAGGTTTTTCCCTTTCTGGGAACTGGGACCTCTAAACTGGCAGAGCCCAGAGTTGCAGGAAGGAAAGCATTCCCCCAGTGGGTCATTGGATGTGATGATAGTGAGGTCACTTCTTGGTTCTTGGACCTGTGTATTCTATAAGGAGAAAAAGCAGCATATAATAATGGTCATTGATTTAGAATTTAACTGCATCCTGGAGGGTAGCACCCACCCCTTACTGGATATTTTCTCTGTAAAACTCAATTGCCCTCTCTAAAAGGCCATTTCATCTCTCTATTAGGTTGGCAATTTTAGTTGATGTAGTACATGATATGACCAGATAATCCATGGCAATGTGCCCACTCCGGAATCCTGATATCCAGGTCAATTTGGATCCTGTGTATGACATCTCTCAAAGTATCTCAGGAGTCCATTTTCCCTAGTGTATGATTATTCAAGTAAATGGATGTAGGTTTTTTGTAGAAAGAACTGAGAGAATAATTACCATATACATTTGCTATGGTGTTTCAGGGTTCTTTCTGGTGATTCAGTTGAAGTCTTCAGTTAACAAGCTCAAAGTCTGAAAACTGCCTCAGGTACAGTAGTTGGACAAGGATGGTGGCTTTTTATTAGGCAGCCATATGCAGACTCTTATTCACCCATTTTTAATTTATTTAAATTGTGTAGATTGTGCAATAGTTTGTTGGCTGTCCACTTACTTTCCCCTAGAGATGCTGTGTTCTGTTAACCGTCTCCATAGCTCTCTGTGATTCTGGAGTCTTAGATATATTTGAACAAGCCATTCATTAAGATAAGTGCACCTGGCTGGGCACAGTGGATCATGCCTATAATCCCAGCACTTTGGGAGGCCCAGGTTGGGTGGATCATTTGAGGTCAGGGGTTTGAGACAAGCCTGGCCAACGTGGTGAAACCCATATCTACCAAATATACAAAAATTAGCCAGGCATGGTGGCAGGCACTTGCAGTTCCAGCTAGTTGGGAGTCTGAGGTGGAGAACTGCTTGAACCTGGGAGGTGGAGGTTGCAGTGGGTCAAGATCGCACCACTGCATTCCAACCAGAGTGAGACTCTGTCTCAAAAACAAAAACAAAAAACAAAAAATAAGTGTGCTTACTTTTCTTGTGACAACTAAGAACTACCTCCTAGCCTCTATTATTTTGAAAATCTGTCATCCCCACTGTTATGAGAGAGGCCAATTCTATAATAGCATCTACTGCTATCAACATTTGCCTATAGAGAACAGTCCAGTCACCACTGAGCTTCTTAATGATGCTTGTGTCTCAGTCATCAGCACATTCTTACTGCTTTAGTCAGAGGTGTTCTCCAAGCCTTTACAAAGAAAAAGTGAGCTGATGATATTTCTGGAACTTATATGACATATTCACTTTAGCATTCCCACTTCTCTGAGTCATTTGGTCCTTTTTTCACTGTCTGCACAGCTGTTTGGGCATTTATACTTTATTTAGTGGAGACCACTGCTTTCCCCAAGTTTCCAAGAGCCATCCTAGCAGTGTATGACACTATTTCCTGCTGTCTTTGTCTAAGTGTTAAATCTTGTATCATGGTGGAATGTTCCCATATCAATAATCTGTGTCACTATCCTCACTTGATCCTATTTTCCATCCTCAATGTTATTCAGTCTCTTATTCTCCATCCCATCTCATCCAGCAGCCTCAGGATCTAGCTCCATACATAATTCCCTAACTCCAGGCTGGGGTCTACAGCTAATTTGAAGCATAATATTTTTCCTCTCTTAGAAGCCCAACAATTCCAAAGCCAAGTAATGTTATCTATTGGCCCTATATGGATCTGGTGGCCAGAATGGAGGTGGGGTTATTTCCTAAGAAGGGTGTGAGTTATCTCCAAGGGAAGAAGTTTCTGTGTCATCTTCAAGTAAGATGGAAATGACTGCCTCTAATTGGAAGGAATAGGCAAGTTCCGTAGGTCCAGATGGTTTAGGAAAATTTGAGGCTTCAAGGTTATAGAATCCATAAACCCAGTTGTAACCACCCCCCGTAAGATTCCCCTCGTTCCCAACCAGGATTCAGACTCTGGCATAGCTGAGGATGCAGGCCTCTCGAAATTCTGTTATACTTTTAAATAAGCCCTAAGCCTTATTATCTGCTGGTATGACCTTTGACTGCAGAAGATAAGAATCTCTTTGTATTTTTCCAAAGAGGTCTTATGCTCACATACCATGGTCAAGTGATGATTAATTACACTTAGCCTTTCATTTTTTTTCCTCCACTGCATAACAGGAATCCAGCAGAACCTAATTCATTGCATTGTCCTTATAATTATTACTTTCCTCTGAATTCCTCAGAAGCCTGAAATATTGAACTCAGAAGGCATTACCTTTCATCAGTACCTATCCTTATCACAGGTGAAGATTTTAACAACTTCCCACTATAGCAATCAAGAGTGGTTGGCCAGGCGTGGTGGCTCATGCCTGTAATTCCAGCACTTTGGAAGGCCAAGGCAGGCAGATCATCTGAGGTAGGGAATTAAAAGACCAGCCTGGGCAACATGGTGAATTAGTCTCTTCTGAAAATATAAAAATTAGCTGGACATGGTGTCACACGCCTGTAATCCCAGCTATTCAGAAGGCCAAGGCACAAGAATCACTTGAACCCAGGAGGTAGAGGTTGTAGTGAGCCGAGATCATGCCACTTTACTCCAGCCTGGGTGACAGAGCAAGACTCTGTCTCAAAAAAAAAAAAAAAAAAAAAAAAAAAGAGCTATCAGTGGCTACCCTCCAACAGCAACGGGGCCCTCACTACAGCCAGCTAGTTGGCTGGTGAGTGATCCATCTCTAAAGTTCCATTTTAAAGTTATCTTCCTCAGATCACCTAGAATGGGTTCTTTGGAAATCTTATTCTTTGATGAAGACATGCATTTTGGAAGATGTTGGAGAGTGACCTCAGAATCAACTCATGTGGTAGTGTTTTAAAAAAAGGATTAGGCAGTGGAATGAGTTCAACTGTGATGCATTACTTCCAAATAGGTCAGATGGAGCTGTTGAGTTGAGAAGGCCTTTCAGAGTCACCCTGCAGAGTTTTCCTACAAAGGATATTGATGCTTCACTGCATTAGCACTTCCCATAGTGAAGTGGCTTTTGCCAGCTGAGGACAATTCCATTAGAAGGACTGACTTCAGAGCCAACATCTTCCAATGCTTCCAGGAAGAAAAAGCACCTGCTACACACTTTTATCATAAGAACTTGAAGTTACTATTCATAATTTTCTCTAGCTTTTGAATGTAGTTCAGAGAGCATAAAATGTCTCCATATTTATTCAACAGTCAGTTTTCATACTCTATGACCCTGACAACATTACATAACCACACTGAACTATTTTCTGTTATTGTTATTTTATTTGTATTTATCTATTCTCTTTAAAATAAATTTAATTTTATAGGCTAAATGTGTTAAATTCAAATATATAAATATTAAATAACGACAAAATGTAATTTTAAGAGCATATGATTTTTATTATTAAACTGGGGCCAAAATTCTTCACATGTATATAGTAATGTACATAATTGAGTATCTTATTTGATATATGAATATTTATTTTAAATATATTTTGATAACATAATATGGTTTCCTATAAAATATATTTCTATGTGTATAGGACTCATACCTTAGTTATATTTATATTCTTAAAAACCAATATAATGGGCATAAATACTCAATAATAATCTAATAAATTAATATAAAGGAAGATTAATCTGTCATGAATATAGTCAATGTCAGTTTTCAGCAAGGAAACTGATATATATCATAATAATAGTCTAAGAAAAATTTGTTTTTTCATTTAAATGCAGTAGCTACCCCTTTATAACTCAACTAATTTTCTTGAAACTTTTTTTGGCTGATTAAATGTGACAAACACTGGTAGATTAAAGTCAGTTTAAGAAAATTAATGTAATGTATGCTGTTTTCCTTAACTCTAGAAATAACTATCTCCCAATTGTCTCCCAAAAGAATTTGTGGTATGAAAAAATTTGACAAAGGTTTTGATGTAATGCTAAGAGAAATGTTCCAAGACAATCTGAACATTTCCACAGTTTTTCTCTGTATACCTGTAAGAATTATCTTCTTAAGATGGCCGAATAGGAACAGCTCCAGGCTACAGCTCCCAGGGTGAGCGACATATAAGATGGGTGATTTCTGCATTTCCAATTGAGGTACCGAGTTCATCTCAGTGGGGCGTGTCAGACAGTGGGTGCAGGACAGTGGGTGCAGCCCACCGAGCAAGAGCCAAAGCAGGGCGAGGCATCGCCTCACCCGGGAAATGCAAGGGGTAAGGGAATTCCCTTTCCTAGCCAAGGGAAACCATGACACACAGCACCTGGAAAATCAGGTCACTCTCACCCTAATACTGCACTTTTCCGAGGGTCTTAGCAAATAGCACACCAAGAGATTATATACTGTGCCTGGCTCAGAGGGTCCTAAGCCCACGGAGCCTCCCTCATTGCCAGCACAGCAGTCTGAGATCAAACTGCAAGGCGCCAGGGAGGCTGGGGGAGGGAGACCCACCACTGAGGCTTGAGTAGGTAAACAAAGTGGCCAGAAAGCTCGAACTGGGTGGAGCCCACTGTAGCTCAAGGAAGCCTGGCTACCTCTGTAGACTCTGCCTCTGGGGACAGGGCATAGCTAAACAAAAGGCAGCAGAAACCTCTGCAGATTTAAATGTCCCTGTCTGAAAGCTTTGAAGAGAGTAGTGGTTCTCCCAGCAAGGAGTTTGAGATCTGAGAATAGACAGACTGCCTCCTCAAGTAGGTCCCTGACCTCCGAGTAGCCTAACTGGGAGGCACCCCCCAGCAGACTGACACCTCACACAGCCAGGTACCCTCCGAGAGGAAGCTTCCAGAGGAACAATCAGGCAGCAACATTTGCTGTTCAGCAATATTCGCTGTTCTGCGGCCTCCGCTGCTGATACCTAGGCAAACAGGGTCTGGAGTGGATCTCCAGCAAACTCCAACAGACCTGCAGCTGAGGGTCCTGACAGTTAGAAGGAAAACTAACAAACAGAAAGGACATCCACACCAAAACCCCATCTGTACGTCACCATCACCAAAGACCAAAGGTAGATAAAACCACAAAGATGGGGAAAAAACAGACCAGAAAAGCTGAAAATTCTAACAATCAGAGTGCCTCTCCCCCTGCAAAGGAATGCAGCTGCTCACCAGCAATGGAACAAAGCTGGATGGAGAATGACTTTGACAAGTTGAGAGAAGAAGGCTTCAGATGATCAACTTTCTCTGAGTTAAAGGAGGAAGTCTGAACTCATCACAAAGAAGCCAAAAACCTTGAAAAAAGATTAGACGAATGGCTACCTAGAATAACCAATGTAGAGAAATCCTTAAATGACCTGATGGAGTTGAAAACCATGGTATGAGAACTACATGATTAATGAACAAGTTTCAGTGACTGATTTGATCAACTGGAAGAAAGGGTATCAGTGATTGAAGATCAAATGAATGAAATGAAGCGAGAAGAGAAGTTTAGAGAAAAAAGAGCAAAAAGAAATGAACAAAGCCTCCAAGAAATATGGGACTATGTGAAAAGACCAAATCTACGTCTGATTGGTGTACCTGAAAGTGATGGGGATAATGGAACCAAGTTGGAAAACACTCTGCAGGATATTATCCAGGAGAACTTCCCAACCTAGCAAGGCAGGCCAACATTCAAATTCAGGAAATACAGACCACGCCACAAAGATAATCCTCGAGAAGAGCAACTCCAAGACACATAATCGTCAGATTCAAGAAGTTGAAATGAAGGAAAAAAATGTTAAGGTCAGCCAGAGAGAAACGTCGAGTTACCCACAAAGGGAAGCCCATCAGTGGATCTCTCAGCAGAAACTCTACAAGGCCAGAAGAGAGTGGCAGCCAATATTCAACATTCTTAAAGAAAAGAATTTTCAACCCAGAATTTCGTATCCAGCCAAAGTAAGTTTCATAAGTGAAGGAGAAATAAAATCATTTACAGACAAGCAAATGCTGAGAGATTTTGTCACCACCAGGCCTGCCTTACAAGAGCTCCTGAAGGAAGCACTAAACATGGAAAGGAACAACCAGCACCAGCCACTGTAAAAACATGCCAAAATGTAAAGACCATCGATGCTAGGAAGAAACTGCATCTACTAATGAGCAAAATAACCAGCTAACATAATAATAACAGGATCAAATTCACACATAAAAATATTAACCATAAATGTAAATGGGCTAAATGCTCCAATTAAAAGACACAGACTGGCAAATTTTATAAAGAGTCAAAACTCATTAGTGTGCTGTAGTCAGGAGACCCATCTCATATGCAGAGACACACAAAGGCTCAAAATAAAGGCATGGAGGAAGATCTACTAAGAAAATGGAAAACAATAAAAGGCAGGGGTTGCAATCCTACTTTCTGATAAAACAGACTTTAAACCAACAAGGATCAAAAGAGACAAAGAAGGTCATTACATAATGGTAAAGGGATCAATTCAACAAGAAGAGCTAACTATCCTAAATATATATGTGCCCAATGCAGGAGCACCCAGATTCATATAGCAAGTCCTTAGAGACTTACAAAAAGACTTAGACTCCCACATAATAATAATGAGAGGCTTTAACACTCCACTGTTAACATTAGACAGAACGAGACAGAAAGTTAACAAGGATATCTAGGAATTGAACTCAACTCTGCACGAAGCAGACCTAATAGACATCTACAGAACTCTCCACCACAAATCAACAGAATACTTCTCAGCACCACATCATACTTATTCCACAACTGACCACATAGTTGGAAGTAAAGCACTCCTCAGCAAATGTAAAAGAACAGAAATTTTAACAAACTGTCTCTCAGACCACAGTGTAATCAAACTAGAACCAAGGATTCAGAAACTCACTCAAAACCACTCAACTACATGGAAACTGAAAAACCTGCTCCTGAATGACTACTGTGTACATAACAAAATGAAAGCAGAAATAAAGATGCTCTTTGAAACCAATGAGAACAAAGATACAACATACCAGAATCTCTGGGACACATTTAAAGCAGTGTGTAGAGGGAAATTTATAGTACTAAATGCCCACAAGAGAAAGCAGGAAGGATCTAAAATTGACACCCTAACATCACAACTGAAGGAACTAGAGAAGCAAGAGCAAACACATTCAAAAGCTAGCAGAAGGCAAGAAATAACTAAGATCAGAGCAGAACTGAAGGAGATAGAGACACAAAAAAACCCTTCAAAAAATCAATGAATCCAGGAGCTGGTTTTTTGAAAAGATCAGCAAAATTGATAGACCACTAGCAAGACTAATAAAGAAGAAAAGAGAAAAGAATCAAATAGATGTAATAAAAAAATGAGAAAGGGGATATCACCACCGACCCCACAGAAATACAAACTGCCATCAGAGAATACTATAAACACCTCTATGCAAATAAACTGGAAAACCTAGAAGAAACAGATAAATTCCTGGACACATACATACTCCCAAGACTAAACCCAGAAGATGTTGAATCCCTGAAGAGACCAATAACAGGCTCTGAAACTGAGGCAATAATTAATAGCCTACCAACCAAAAAAAGTCCAGGATCAGACGGATTCATAGCCGAATTCTACCAGAGGTACAAGGAGGAGCTGGTATCATTCCTTCTGAAACTATTCCAATCAATAGAAAAAGAGGGATTCCTCCCTAACTCATTTTACGAGGCCAGCATCATCCTGATACAAAAGCCTGGCAGAGACACAACAAAAAAAGAGAATTTTAGACCAATATCCCTGATGAACATCGACGCAAAAATCCTAAATAAAATACTGGCAAACCGAATCCAGCAGCATATCAAAAAGCCTATCTGCCATGATCAAGTGGGCTTCATCCCTGGGATGCAAGACTGGTTCAACATATGCAAATCAATAAACATAATCCAGCATGTAAACAGAACCAAAGACAAAAACCACATGATTAATCTCGATAGATGCAGAAAAGGCCTTTGACAAAATTCAACAGCCCTTCATGCTAAAAAAACTCTCAATAAATTCGGTATTGATGGAATGTATCTCAAAATAATAAGAGCTATTTATGACAAACCCACAGCCAATATCATAGTGAATGGACAAAAACTGGAAGCATTCCCTTTGAAAACTGGCACAAAACAAGGATGCCCTCTCTCACCACTCCTATTCAACACAGTGTTGGAAGTGCTGGCCAGTGCAATCAGGCAGGAGAAAGAAATAAAGGGTATTCAATTAGGAAAACAGGAAGTCAAATTGTCCCTGTTTGCAGATGACATGATTGTATATTTAGAAAACTCCCTTGTCTCAGTCCAAAATCTCCTTAAGCTGATAAGCAACTTCAGCAAAGTCTCAGAATACAAAATCAATGTACAAAAATCACAAGCATTCCTACACACCAAAAACAGACAAACAGAGAGCCAAATCATGAGTGAACTCCCATTCACAATTGCTTCAAAGAGAATAAAATACCTAGGAATCCAACTTACAAGGGATGCGAAGGACCTCTTCAAGGAGAACTACAAACCATTGCTCAACAAAATAAAAGAGGACACAAACAAATGGAAGAACATCCCATGCTCATAGATAGGAAGAATCAATAACGTGAAAATGGCCATGCTGCCCAAGGTAATTTACAGATTCAATGCCGTCCCCATTAAGCTACCAATGACTTTCTTCACAGAATTGGAAAAAACTACTTTAAAGTTCATATGGAACCAAAAAAGAGCCCACATTGCTAAGACAATCCTAAGCCAAAAGAAGAAAGCTGGAGGCATCACGCTACCTGACTTCAAACTATACTACAAGGCTATAATAACCAAAACAGCATGGTACTGGTACCAAAACAGAGATATAGACCAATGGAACAGAACAGAGACCTCAGAAATAATACCACACATCTACAACTACCTGATCTTTGACAAACCTGACAAAACAAGAAATGGGGACCATTTAATAAATGGTTCTGGGAAACTGGCTAGCCATAATGAGAAAGTTGCAACTGATCCTTCCTTACACCTCTCATACCAAAAAAAAAAAAAAAAAAAAAAAAAAATTCAAGATGGATTAGACTTAAATGTTAGACCTAAACCATAAAAACCCCAGAAGAAAACCTAGGTAATACCTTATCCAGGACATAGGCATGGGCAAGGACTTCCCCATATCTAAACACCAAAAAGCAATGGCAACAAAAGCCAGAATTGAGCCAAGTGGTATCTAATTGAAGAGCTTCTGCACAGCAAAAGAAACTACCATCAGAGCACAGGTAACCACAGAATGGGGAGAAAATTTTGCACTCCACTTATGTGACAAAGGGCTAATATCCAGAACCTACAAAGAACTTTAAATGAATTTATAAGAAAAAAAACGCAACAACCCCATCAAAAAGTGGGTGAAGGATATGATCAGACACTTCAGAAGAAAGCATTTATGCAGCCACCAGACACATGAAAAATGCTCATCATCACCGCCATCAGAGAAATGCAATTAAAACACTATATATTTTGATTGCTGAATTAATGAGTGATTTATAGACGTTATATTAGAGACATAATGTGAAGGGAAAATACGAACATAAACATTTTAGATTAAGACATATTTGATAATACCATCGCGTCACATATACTGGCAAATTACTTCATCTCTCTGAAACTCGACTTCAGGACATTAAAAGAGATGAAGTTGCTATGCAAAATGAAATTAGTTGGCATATGTAAAGTTTTTCCAAAACATCGCGGGTCTCAAATAGGTTTTCAATAAATAATAGGGTATATCACTCATTAGTTGATTATTTGTACACCATGTCCTGAACACCTACATGTTGAGATTAATAGAAGCTCAAAAAATATTGCAAAGTAAAACTGGGGAAGTAGATGATTTTTTTTTTTCTATTTGATAGAATGTTTATTTGTTCATTAATTTACTCACATATTTGTATGATGACTACATCATACTTTTTAAAATTAATTAATTTTTTTATTATACTTTAAGTTATACTTATACTTTATTATACTCTAAGTCTTCCACAATGGTTGAACTAGTTTACAGTCCCACCAACAGTGTAAAAGTGTTCCTATTTCTCCACATCCTCTCCAGCACCTGTTGTTTCCTTGACTTTTGCACTGATCGCCATCTAGCTGGTGCGCCTGTTGTGGGTTGGGGGGATGGGGAGGGATAGCATTAGGAGATATACCTAATGTAAATGACCAGTTAATGGGTGCAGCACACCAACATGGCACATGTATACATATGTAACAAACCTGCACATTGTGCACATGTACCCTAGAACTTAAACTATAATAAAAAATAAATTAATTAATTTTAAATAGTATGATGTAAATAGTCATCATACAAATATGTGAGTAAATTAATGAACAAATAAACATTCTATCAAATAGAAAACAAAAGAATCATCTACTTCCCCAGTTTTACTTTGCAATATTTTTTTTGAGCTTCTATTAATCTCAACATGTAGGTGTTCAGGACATGGTGTACAAATAATCAACTAATGAGTGATATACCTAATATTTATTGAAAACCTATTTGGGGCCACGATATTTGGGAAGAAACTTTACATATGCCAACTAATTTCATTTTTATAGCAACTTCATCTCTTTTAATGTCCTGGGAAGTCGAGTTTCAGAGAGATGAAGTAATTTGCCAGTATATATGTGACACGATGAGTATTACCAAATATGTCTTAATCTAAAATGTTTATGTTCATTATTTTCATGCACATTTTACATGTCTACAATATGCTGAGCATTATATAAATCACTCAGTTTACAAGTAGCCTACAGTTCATGAGTCAAAAAAGGAAAATATATGAGTAAGAAGAAAAAAAACAACGCATTTAAAATAAATGATCCTATAGAGATCTAAGCCAAATACAGGCAACTATTTCATTCCAGAAAGAATAGTAAAGACTTCCTGAAAAGATGATACCTGAAATAAATCCTAAATTGTGAAGAGAGTATGCCAGATAATATATTAAAATAAATTGCAAAATGTTCTTTTAAAAGCATATGATTTTTATTATTCAACAGGGGCCAAAATTCTTCACAAGTATACAGTATTGTATACATGTGAAGAGTAGGAAGTAGCACATATAAAGTTCTGAGATATCAGAGCCAATATCAGATATCAGCAAAGCTAGAAAAGACTTCTGGGTATTGGGGAATAATAATTTGGTATGATGTTTGAGAGACAAAAATGGGCCAAATCACTAGTAGCACCGTCTATACTAAAGAAAATCTATTCCATTATGTTACTTTTTTAGCCAGGCTTTCACTTTAGAAAGATCATCCTGGCTCTTTCTGGAGAATAGATTTGGAGGTGGCAAAAAGAGTGGTAAGGAGATTAGTAAGAAGGTGGTGGTAACAACTGAGATGAACAATGACGGGGGCTTTGAAATAAGGGTGACAATGGGCATGGAGAGGAGGCTTAAATGAACTGAACTGGGTGAGTGATTAGAAACCAGGCTGGGCGAAAGGTGAGAGTTAAAGAAGGTCTCTAAGGACCTGGATTTGGCAGTTAGGTAGACAGTGCACTAACTGAAACATGAAATGTAAACAGAGAACTTTACCTGGCTGTGGGTGAGGTGGGATGGGAGGTGTAAACGGTAAGAAAAAGTTGTAAAAGGTAAGAAAGTACAGGTCTCCTGAGACCTGTACTATTGCTCAATACTTTAGGTGTTTGGCTCACGCAGCTCTTCCAGTTGCAATGTACACGACCTAGAGCCAGAATAAGTCTGGGCTACAGATATGGATTTGGGAGTCATCACTATACTGTGGAGGGCAATGGACCACTCGAGGAGTATGCAGAATGGAAAAAGGGAAGGACCCAGTGACAGAGGTCTGGGTAGCACTAAGTACAGGGAAAAAAAAAAAAAGGCTGGGTGGGAGAAGTTTGTAAAAGACTAAGGAAAAAGTGATAAAGAGGAAGAGAGGTAGAGTCAAAACAAATCAATAGTAAGTAAAATAGCACTTCCACAGCCATGGAGAGGTTGGAGAGCAGAATAAGTGGTGAAAAGACAACAAAACTAGAAAGTGACTTTAAATTTGGCAAGTAATAGATCACTGGTGACCTTTGCCAGAGTTGTGTCAGTGGAGTGATGGGTCTAGCATTTTCCTGTACTTTATAGAGTGAAAGTCAAGTAAAAACATGGAGAGATTAATGGGTATAATCCTTTCAAGAAACTTGGCTCTAACAAAAAGTAAATAAATAAATAAATAAATAAATAAATAAATAAATAAATAAAAATAAAGGAGTTAGGGGGCTAGAGAACACGTGATCAAGAGAGTCTTGTTTTGTTTTGTTCTTTGTTAAGCGGAGAGTTTGTTTTTCCTTAAGCTGAGTGCATTTAAATTCCTAGGATAAAATAAAACATAAGGAGCTTTAGGAAAATGCCCAATATTTGAAATAGCTATTTTTGTAGTAAATAATTATTATTTTAGTGGTACAATTTGATGGCAGCAGTGGCCCCATTTGGAGTGGCAGCTGGAAAGGTGATGACTGCAGTGGAGGAGATGTAGCTAGGGCTGTGCACTCCATGGAAACTGCAGGAGCTGGGAACAGGCAGGAGCCCTGCCCCATTCCAAGTTGGTAGGGTGGGAGCCCTGTGATCCCAGGTGCAGCTGCAGCCGCCCAGCCGCAGCAGCAGACACGGACATCCCTGTGCTCTTGACCCGTGACGCCCCCCGGCCCTTGCATACTTGGAAGTGCGGGCTCCCACTGCCTGGCCTCTCCCGGCTCTCAGCACCTGCTCCAACTTTGGAGCAAAGTTGTGGCCCAGCCCGGGCGCTGTCATGACCAGGCCTGGTGTGTTTGTGCTAGGGTTGACACTGACACACCAGCCTCCTACTGTCTCACCCACCTCCGGACTTTAGGTGCTGACAAGTACAGTACAGAGGCCCAGATGGGGCTGAGGGCCACGGCACCGGCCTGCAGACACCCCCTAGCATGAATAGCCAGGGCGCCATGAAGAGGGCAGAAGGCAGAGAGACACCTGGACAGAAAGGGGCAAGACCCCTGTGAAATCCCACCTTCAAACCATGGACTCTGTAGCATGGTGCCCAGGCTGCCAGTTCCCTCTACTAAGGTGAGAACTTATGGTGCTTTTTCCAGGATTGCCCATGGCTGCCCATGGACCAATCAGCATGCACTTCATCTCCTCTTAAGCCCATTAAATTCCCAGACTCGGCCAGACTGGGATAGACAATGGAATGACCTGCCTAGGGAAAAGAGCTACACACTGTGGGTCTCCTCTCCACTGAGAGCTGCACACTCATCATGACAACCTGCCTGCAGATAGGAGCTACCCGCTCTGAGTCTCCTCTCTGCTGAGGGCCGCACAGATGCTTCCATGACCTGCCTGCGAAAGGAGCTACCCACTTCAGGTCTCCTGAGACTTGTACTATTGCTCAATAAAGCTCCTCTTCGCCTTGCTCATGCCTGTAGTTGTCCTTGTACCTCATGCTTTCTGGATGCGGGACAAGAACTCGGGACCTTCTGAATGGCAGGACTGAAAGAGCTGTAACACAAACAGGAATGAAACATGCACCCCTGCTCACCACATTGCGGGTGACGAGAAGAAGAGAAGACAGAAACAGAAAGGAGCCATGATCCTTCGGGAAACTTAGATCTGGGAGCTCCCCAAGCCAGAGCCGTGACACTCTCTTTGGAGCTCTGCAGTTTCTTGCATCTCCAAGATTCAGGGCACCACCACATTCCCCAGTGTCTGCAGTGAAAGCCACTTGCAGTACGCCTGGTCCAGCTGCGGCCTAGCAGGGAGCAAATGCCCATGCCAGTGCTGGTAGCTGCCCACCCCGCCACACCTGGCGTGCCTGGCTGTACACAGTGGTCAGACCCTGTGGTTGCTCACACAGCCTTCACTGGTCCGTGCCTGGCTCACTCTTGACAGGTGTGAGATCCAGGCCAGTAGCGCAAGCTGAGCGCAGCCTAACAGGCCGAGTGGGCAAAACAAACCCAATGGACCTGAGCAAAACTTGGGCAAAGGTGCCACCCAAGGGCCTTGTGACACTTTTTATATGAATTTTTTACAACTCCACACTCGACATTAATAAAATCTCTCTCTCTCTCTCTCTCTCTCTCTCATCTTGTTCTGTCACCCAGGCTGGAGTGCAGTGGCGCCATCTCAGCTCACTGCAACCTCCGCCTCCCAGGTTAAGAGATTTTCGTGCCTCAGCCGCCGGTGTAGCTGGGATTACAGGTGCGCCCAGGGCTAATTTTTGTATTTTTAGTAGAGGCGGGGTTTCACCATGCTGGCCAGGCTGGTCACAAACATCTAACCTCAAGTGATCTGCCCACCTCAGCCTCCCAAAGTGTGGGATTATAGGCATGAGCCATTGCACCTGACCAAGATTTATTTTATCAGTTGTGTGTCCCTATTTTTCAGAAGGTTTTCATTTCAGATTCTAGGATTCTAGGCTAGAAAACTTAAAATTATTTTTGACCCCTCCCTATACTTACATCAAGGCATACACTTTCTTAACTTTAAAAATTCCAAAGTTAGTTATTAAATTATGGAAGCATTTGTTTAGTCCACTCTCCACTACCACTCAAGTTTCTCTAGTGACATAAACAAGCTCACTCACCTCCCAACATGCACTGGTGCAATTAATCAATAAGCTTATGATTAATCAGTTTTTAACTGCAACTGAAGTCACAGGGTGCAGTTACAAATTAAAAAATCAGTTAATCGCAAAAATAATCACAGCAGAAGCATGTTTTCCACAGGGGTTTATTCCACCATTTGGTCCAATTTTTTTGTCTTTAATCTTTGAATTAAACCAAATTAATCTGAAAACCCAGATGGAAAGACACACTAAAAACTATATTGGATGTCATCTTTTTTCTCTGGAAAGTTCCAGAAATCTTAAAAACCTATACAGAAGATATGTAAATGTGGTTCCTTAAGGAAAATAACTGCTCAATATACTTGGAAGCACTAAAGCTAGAAAAGTGTATTATTTTTTCACTTTATGAACAAGAATTTATATTACTAATATAACTATAGTATGAATGCACTATATGAGTGATAGCTCATAATAATAGATAATGCTAATTACATGCATATGACTGTCAATGACCACAACCTGAATGAAATGGTTACTGTGAAGCTATACAAAAGAGAAATTAAATCATTGTTAGACATTAATAATTAAGAACAAAGCATCAATATAAATGATTTGTAGTTCTGCAGATATCAATTCAAAAGCACTGTTTTCTTTGATAAATCAATGGGAAATTTTGTGCAAATATTGATGACAGGAAATGTTTCATATCTTTCCTACATAGCAATTTTTGAACAATGGGTAATCTTATTTGATCATCCATAATAAAAGACAAAATGAATACTTACAGCCAACTTCCCCAAATTGGATATTTCTAAGAATGAAGCTATGTATAAAACTTAGATTCATTCATTCTAATGTGAAATTTTGTTTTTACTCATTTACTCACACATATTAGAATCCATTGCATCTTCAATAAGTTTTTAAAAATATATGCAACTACATGTTTCACATATCTTTGTTAATATTATCCTGATGGTTTTACGTATCATTCTAGAGAAATAGTTTTTGAACCTTGATATGTCCTGGAAAAACTCTCGAGGATTTTTCTTTTACCTCTTCCTCACTCATTTTCTATCAAACTCCTGAAAAATGAAAATAACAAAGGATATAAAATTTTAAACTATGTCTGTGTATATATATATATGTGTGTGTGTGTGTGTATGTGTGTATCTGATATGGTTTGGTTGTGTCCCCACCAAATCTCATCCTGAATCATAGTTCCCATAATCCCCACGTGTGGTGGGAGGGACCCAGTGGGATGTAATGGAACCATGGGGACAGTGTCCCCCACGCTATTCTCTGATAGTAAGTTCTCACAAGATCTCGTGGTTTTATAAGGGCTCCCCACCTCAATCAGCTCTCATTTTTCTCTCTCGTACTGCGCTGTGAAGAAGTGCTTTTAACCATGATTTTAAATTTCTGGAGGCCTCCCTACCCATGCAGAACTGTGAGTCAATTAAACATCTTTTTTCGTAAATTATTGTCTCTGCTATTTCTTCACAGCAGTGTGGAACAGACTAATACAGTATCTATACTCACATACAAACACACACACATACAGTATACATACAGTCATGTGCTACATAACCGTGTTTTGGTCAACAACAGACTGCACATAAAATGGTGGTTCCACAAAGTATTGTTGTTTTTCTATGTTTAGATACACAAATATATATTGTTGGTTTTTTTGTTTTTTTTTGTTGCTGTTGTTTTTGTTGTTTTTCTATGTTTAGATACACAATATATATTTTATTGTTGTTTTTCTATGTTTACATACACAAATATATATCACTGTGTTACGATCGCCTACAGTATGCAGTATAGTAACACGCTGTAGAGGTTTGTGGTCTAGGGGCAATAGGCTATACCATATCACCTAGGTGTGCATTAGGCTATACTATCTGGGTTTGCATAAGTATGCTCTACAATGTTCATACAACGATGAAATCATTTAAGGGCATATTTCTCAGAACATATCCCTGGTGTGTGTATGTGTGTGTGTGTGTGTGTGTGCATGCACACATATATACAGATTTTTGTCTTTTTGTAAAAATTAAATCATATAACACTTTTTTGATATTTATAGAAGCTTGCGTTCTTTTTTTTTTGAGACAGAGTCTCACTCTGTCACTCAGGCTGGAGAGCAGTGGCACGATCTCGGCTCACTGCAATCTCCACCTCCTGGGTTCAAGCGATTCTCCTGCCTCAACCTCCCGAGCAGCTGCCCGGCTAATTTTTGTATTTTCAGTAGAGACAGGGTTTCACCATGTTGGCCAGGCCTGTCTCAAACTACTAACCTCAGGTGATCAGCCTGCCTTGGCCTCTCAGAGTGCTGGGATTACAGGCGTGAGCCACAATGCTGAGCCAGCAGCTTTATTTCTAATTGTCAAAACTTGGAGGCAACTAAGATGTCCTTCAGTGGGTGAACTGATAAATAAAAGGTAGTACATACAGACGGTGGAATATTATTCAGTACTGAAAAGAAGTGAGCTCTCAAGCCATGAATACACTTGGAGGAATCTTAAATGCATTATCAGTAGGTGAAAGAAGCCAATCTATAAAGGCAACATGATATGATTCCAAATATATGACATTCTGGAAAAGGCAAGCAATGGAGACAGTAAAAAGGCCAGTGGCTGTCAAAAGTTTGTAGGGATGGAGGGATAAATAGGCAGAGCACAGAGGATTTTTAGGGCAATGGAACTACTCTGTGTGATACTAAAATGGTGGATATGTGTCATGATACATTGTCCAAACCTATAGAATTTACAACAGTAAGAGTGAAGCCTAATGTAAACTATGGACTTGGGTGATAATGATATGTCAATGCAGTTTCATCAACTATAATCAGACACTCTGGTACTGGAAGTAGACAGTGGGAGGGGTTGTGCATGCATAGAGGAGGAAGTACATGGGAATTTTAAAATAACACTTAAAAAACAACAACAACAACAACAACAACAACTTACTTTCCTCACACAAACTACTTCATTGAAATTCCTCCAAGGTAGAGCTCTAATCCTCCCCAACCTTTTAAAAATAGTTGTATAATATTCCTGGTCATGAATGTTTTCTAATTTAGTCAATCATTCCCATTAATTGACTCTAAACTCATACCTTCAAACTGGTGGCTTTATTTTGTTAGGAGAAATTCTTGTAAGGAACCTGGTTTGTAACTAGTTGTATCGAAATTTGCCTGATAGCTTTCCAAAATGAATGTACATTTCACCACAAGCATATGAGTATTCTTCTTCCTGAATTTCAGCCATAACAGGCTTTTTTGCTCTTCTAAATTTTTGTGCATTCTGATTGTGTGAAGTGATAGCTCATTGTTACTTTATATTCGCACTTCCCTGATGACTGGTGAACTTGATTTGGTTTTCATTTGATGATTTTCTAGACTTTTGCTTCCTTGAACTGTCTACTTAGATCCTTTGTCTATTTTTATCTTGGATTAGTTATCTTTTCCTTTAAAAATTAAAAAAAATATATATTGGTATATTATGGATAATCTTTTGGTTATTATTTTTCTATTAATTCTGTTCAGCAAATCTCATTTCATAGACATATAACTTACTTTTTATATGGTAAGATATGACTGTCTTTTCTTGCATAGCTTTGGATGGCAAAGTATAATAAAGTATGACTAGTTTTCCTCTAGATTGCAGATGAAGTCTTTACTCCATCCAGAACCGAATTTTGAATGTTGTGTCACTTCGAGGTCTAATTTTATTTTCTTTTAATGGAGATATAGTAGCCACACCACCATTGAATATTCGTTCTACCACAATGAGTTGAACCCAAAATTTACCATGCATTAAAGTTTCACATGTTGGGATCTACTTCTGGCTTATCTTCTCTGTTACAAGAATTTATTTTTCTTTTCTTGTGCAAAACCATATTAGTGTGACATAGAAGTTTTTAGCTTCTGAACTCTACTAATAAAACTTCACCCTGTCCCAGTCCCTTGCTGCTATTCTATTTTGTGCTTTTTTGGTTATTCTCAGGCATCTATCTTGCAGTTAATGCTCAGATTATTTTCTTTTACAAACAAACAAAAAAGCAGCTGAGAAGTGGGTCATGCCTGTAATCCCAGCACTTTGGCTACAATTTCAACACCAGCCTGAGCAACATAGCGAAATCCTGCCTCTACAAAAACTAAAAATTAGCTGGGCATGGTACATCCTGTAATCCTTGCTGAGGTTGAGGTAAGAGAATCGCTTAAGCCCAGGAGGTCGAGGCTGCAGTTGTGAGTCATAATTGCATGCCACTTCACTCCATTCTGGACCACAGAGTGAGACCCTGTCTCTAAAATAAATGAATAAATAAATAAACACACACAGGGAGAAACAAAACTATGCCGGGATTGTTCATTGGGAATCAATTAAATTCACATATAAATTTTAATTTTAGGTAAGTGAAAACTCAGATATCCATCTGACATGGTACCATCACCAAATACAGATATTTAATCACATTTCTAACACTAACTTTAAAAGCATATTTTTTTACTTGGCACTGCTCTTTGGACAATATTTAACAATTTAAATTTTGCTAGAAAATAATCAATTTCCTTAAGAACTGCATGAAGCATCTCTTAATTTTGTGATCTCTCCTTTATCTAAGGTTATGTCTCTTTCCTCATTCTGAATCAGGAATATTTTTACTTCCTTTCTTCCCTCTTTTATTAGAATGACAAGAGGTTTGTCATTTTTATTTTCCTTTTAAAATAACCAGATTTGCGTTTTAAAAAATTTCTAGCTGTATTTCCTTGCTGTTATGCTACTTTCAGCTTTTACTTTACTAATGCTGTATTAATTTACTTAATTTAATTACACGTTTGCAATTCATTAGGATGAGAATTTTCAGTGTTCCATTACTTTCTTTTTAATAACTATGGCATTTTGAGCTGATTTTCCATTGAATTTAGCATTTGTTTTGTTCAAAGTTTTTACTATCAATTATCTCTTTAAGTGCCTCCTAAATGGTATATAATTTGCCTATTGATTTTCCTTTGGTACAGAGATTATCAAGGTATGTTTAAAATGTCCAAGAAGAAATAATTTAACAATCATCTTTTTATTACTTATTTCTATTATGGTTAGAACTTATGCCATCCAAATATTTACATATTGGAATTTGAGGTTATATATATATATATATATATTTAGTCAAACACAATAATTTTTGAGAGAATACCCAAGAAGAGGTAATTTTTTTCATTTCCAAGGTGATCAATTTCTCCCTCTTCCCCTCATTTCAATAAAGCAAAAATTTTAGATGCCCTTCAGGGCACACTCTTACCCCACCCTCTGCTGCCCACATCCTTGCCCCTGATAAGGAACCTTAGAACACTTTTTATTTCTTCCTTTCTCTCCTGCCAACCTCAACTCTTACATTTTGTTTTTGTTGTTTTAGATTTCCCTTAAACTCATAGCTTTCAATTTTGAGAATGGAGTCTCAGCTCTGTATATCCAGGCATGGAGTGCAGATGGCTTATTCATATCTCAGCTCACTGCAACCTCCGCCTCCCAGGTTCAAGTGATTCTCCTGCTTTAGCCTCCCGAGTAGCTGGGACTACAGGTGCGTGCCACCACGCCCAGCTATTTTTTTGTATTTTTAGTAGAGACAGGGTTTCACTGTGTTAGCCAGGCTGGTCTGGATCTCCTGACCTCGTGATCTGCAGGCCTGGGCCTCCTGAAGTGCTGGGATTACAGGCATGAGCCACCGTGCCCGGCCAACCCACATTCTTGCCCCATTTGAGGTCACTATTTTTTTCCTTCAATCTTTTCTAGAGTATATACCTTAGACTGTATAATGTAAAGGAATTCTCACTGGATTCCTGTACAATATTTTCTCCTTATGGTCAATGATATGGTCACTGGCTATAGGATTCCTGAGTTGCAGTCTTCTTCTTTAATAACCTATAGATAGTATTCTGCTGCCTTTTATCTTTTGAAATCAAATATAAGAACTCTGATATAAATCCTTTTTTAAAATTTGTCCTTTTTTGCTTCGTGACTTCCTCTTTCTCCTAGGAGTTCATATTTTTTTGTATTAGCTCAGGCGGTTATCTTTTCTCTCCATTCAGTATGGGTTCAGGATTTTCAGTAATCACAGCTACAAATTCAAGCCTTTTCAAGTTAATGTAATTATTTTCTAAAATTTCTGGTATTTGTATATTACTTCCATAGGCTATATCCTCCAAGTCTTTCTCCCTCTTCCCCCTCCACATGATTTATGTATCTTCATACTCTGTGCTCTGTATTTTGAGATATTTCTAGCACTTCCTGTCCTAGGCCACTAATTTGATTCCCATTTTCAGTTTATTTACTGAACTATTTAGTTAAGAAATTATGATTTTCAGTATCACCAAATCTAGCATGCATATGTGTATATATGTGCACATGCACTCAAAGGTATGTACCTGGCAAATAAATCTCTTTAAATATTAGCCTTCTTTTTATTTATTTGTATTTATTAACACTTAAGCTTTTCTGTGTTTCACTGGGTATATATTCCATTTAATTTTTACTAACCTTTGCTTCTGACACAGGACACTGTTGATAGGTTACTCTTCTTTGTCAGATCTTTGGGGCTCTAATCTGGGTGGTGGTGAAGAGGCAGGCTAGCCTCTTCTGAAGCACTGGAGACAATCTCCCTGCCTTCTTTGTCGCTTCTTTCAGCCTCAGGACAGAGAACACTTTCCCAGCCTATCTCTTCTATGTGCATGATATGGTTTCGCTCTGCGTCCCCACCCAAATTTCATCTTGTAACTCACATAATTCCCACTTGTTATGGGAGGGACCTGGTGGGAATCATGACTGAATCATGGTGGCGGGTTGTTGGGGTGGGGGGCCTTTCCCATGCTGTTCTGGTGATAGTGAATGGGTCTGGTGAGATCTGGTGGTTTTAAAACTGGGAGTTTCTTTGCACAAACTCTCTTTTTGCCTGCTGCCATCCGTGTAAGATATGACATGCTCCTCCTTGCCTTCTACCATGATTGTGAGGTCTCCCAAACCATATGGAACCGTAAGTCCAATAAACCTCCTTCTTTTGTAAATTGCCCTGTCTTGGGTATGTCTTTATCAACAACATGAAAATGAACTAGTACAATGCACTTTTGTGTTTCAGCATGAGGAGGAAAACACATTTAGCCAACCTTGCACTCAGACAAATCTAGTCCCCTAATATTCTGTTGGTGAAGAACTGGAAGGACCCATTCCAGCGGCATATGGTCATAGTAGTGACAACAATGTTGTTTCCTGGGAAGCAGAAGCAACTGTGCTAATTACAGCACCCTGAATTTAATATGAGCAACAACAGCACACATTAAGAAATTCAGAACACACTGGCTGCAAAAGAGGCAGCCATGTCGTCACTGGCTTGTGGAGGGATTGAGGGCTGTGCTTTTCCATGTCATCCAGCTCACAGACTGTTTTCCAAATTTCATTCTATGACCATAAAGCAATTCTATAAAGTTCACTTTTACTTATTTATTTGTTTAGTTAGGAGGTGAGTCACTAAGTTAGTTGATTAATTTAAATCAGCCAATTTTGTAATCTGCTGCTTGTATGGAACAGTTTATTAAATGAGTATTAATCAATAAATAGAGCTATAGATTAACTCCATTCCCCCTCCCACTGGCCCAGAAAGCCTATGTGATAGGCTATTTCTTATCCCACTATTGGATGAAATTTTAGGCACATTCCACAGCTTTCCCAGTCCCCTGAGTCAATCACAAGAACAGTCCCATTTCTGTAATTAAAATGTCCAGTTCAATAATTTTGAAAAAGACCTGTGAAGTTTCTGCTTTAAAGTTTCTCTATTCCTCCCAGCTGTCTTCTAGTTCAGTCTTGATATACTGAAAGTTTGAGGGGGAAAGAGTGGAAGTGGTGTTACTTATCCTTTCTTCCCTCTTTACCTACTTTGTTCTTTGACCCTTCCATTTTCACTAGCCATAGGGTATAACTCCTTCAGGGTTGCAGAGGTGATGATGGAAGGAGGGGAGGTAAGGGATAGAGGTATCCCATCCTTTGTAGAGGAAACAGTCTACAGATCTTAGGGTGGAACTCTTGAAGGATCCCTCAATTGCTTCCATTTCTAGGTTCCACTCTCAGCTGCTTATATATACCAAAGTAGAAGGGTCTCCCATGCTGGTATGGATGGTCTTTTAAAATGATTTCACCTTTAGGCCGGGCGTGGTGGCTCAAGCCTGTAATCCCAGCACTTTGGGAGGCCGAGACGGGGAGAACACAAGGTCAGGAGACCGAGACCATCCTGGCTAACACGGTGAAACCCCGCCTCTACTAAAAAATACAAAAAACTAGCCAGGCGAGGCGGTGGGCGCCTGTAGTCCCAGCTACTCGGGAGGCTGAGGCAGGAGAATGGCGGGAACCCGGGAGGCGGAGCTTGCAGTGAGCTGAGATTGCGCCACTGTACTCCAGCCTGGGTGACAGGGCGAGACTCCGTCTCAAACAAAACAAAACAAAACAAAACAAAACAAAACAAAACAAAAAAAAAAGGTTTCACCTTTTAGGCCTTTGCCAAAACTGATATACAAAGAGGCTCGGTTAAAAATAATATTTTCAGAACAAATTAGTAGTAATAATGGAACTATAAGCCCTCATACATAGATATTTTTGGCTCTTGTAACAAACCCTTGTCCCAAACTAATCTCTACATACTGATAGGCAGAATAAAAACACACATTTGTGTTCTACCTTGATTTGCACAAATAAAAAAAGAATTGATGGCTAAATATGAGATAATTCCATTTTTTGAAGGCCCGTATACACCTTTTTCTCTGTTTTGATTTATCCCATTTTATGAGCAGCACTGTTAACTTTTTTTTTTTTTTTTCTCCCCAGACAGAGTCTCACTCTGTTACCCAGGCTGGACTGTAATGGGGCGATCTCAACTCACTGCAACCTCCATCTTCTGGGTTCAAATGATTCTCCTGCCTCAGCCTCCCGAGTAGCTAGGACTACCGGTGCATGCCACCACGCCCGGCTAATTTTTGTATTTTTAGTAGAGATAGGGTTTTACTGTGTTAGTCAGGATGGTATTGATCTCTTGACCTTGTGATCTGCCTGCCTCAGCCTCCCAAAGTGCTGAGATTACAGGTGTGAGCCACGGCGTCCCACCACTGTTTACTATTTTAACCTTTAATTCACTCTTAAAAACTTTCAAAAGATTTAATACCAATAATAACATATATAGAATTTAGTTCATCAGTTCAAAAAATAGTTATAGATATATAATTTCCTATATTTTCTATCTACTCAAAGGAAACATAACTGCATTTCTTTCTTTTAACAACACTGGCTCTCTCATCCACAATGCAGTCATCAGCATTGTCTGATCTTAGGCAAGATAGCTTTATTAGCACCTCTTCTAAGAATAGGTCTTTAGAATTGTCCTCAAAAGAGATACAACCAAGAGAGAACTTTATCTCCAGTTCTAGACTTCTAGTCTACAAAGCTTGAAGGAATAGGAGGAATAAAACTTGAAAGAAATGATTATCAAAATGAAAAACAAAAGCCAAAACAAAAATATGAACCACCACAACAAAAACTTCACCTGACATAAGAGCATATTATACACATGACTCCAGTTGTAGCCTGATGCTACTAAGAGCATAACCAACTTTGTACCTTCCACTGATTACCAAATGCTCCTCATTCTAATTATTACTTTTAAAACTGATAAACAGGGCCTCCAGGCTGACAAGACAGTTTGTGTCAGCTAGAATAAACAGACAATCCAGCCAAGTACCCAGCACATAGGATTCTGCTCTCAGTTGCCATCTCTGGTCTGGGCTTAGCTCTCAGAAAATTGGGGAAAATTAACAATATTCTCAAATGTAAAACTCTGACCAGTCACCACCGGTATGCCTAACTTAGGAAAATCCACCGACTCTCTCTATATATACTTTCAGTGCTGTTCTAGGATAAGCTTTCCAAATGAAGATGTGACCATTCATCTTTTTTTTTCTTTGTCCAGACTACTATTGCTGAAGTTGATACATATTTTTTTTTTTTTTTTTTTGAGACGGAGTCTCGCTGTGTCGCCCAGGCTGGAGTGCGGTGGCCCGATCTCGGCTCACTGCAAGCTCCGCCTCCTGGGTCCACGCCATTCTCCCGCCTCAGCCTCCGAGTAGCTGGGACTACAGGCGCCCGCCACCTCGCCCGGCTAGTTTTTTTTTTTGTATTTTTAGTAGAGACGGGGTTTCACCGTGTTAGCCAGGATGGTCTCGATCTCCTGACCTCGTGATCCGCCCGCCTCGGCCTCCCAAAGTGCTGGGATTACAGGCTTGAGCCACCGCGCCCAGCCGATACATATTTTTTTAAAAAAATAACTGGATAAAACAAATTCTCATTTAAGTTGAATAAGAATTAGTTTATATGGCTGGGCGCGGTGGCTCAAGCCTGTAATCTTAGCACTTTGGGAGGCCGAGACGGGCAGATCACGAGGTCAGGAGATTGAGACCATCCCGGCTAACACGGTGAAATCCCGTCTCTACTAAAAAAATACAATAAACTAGCCAGGCAAGGTGGCAGGCGCCTGTAGTCCCAGCTACTCGGGAGGCTGAGGCAGGAGAATGGTGTAAACCCGGGAGGCGGAACTTGCAGTGAGCTGAGATCTGGCCACTGCACTCCAGCCTGGGTGACAGAGCGAGACTCTGTCTCAAAAAAAAAAAAAATAATAATAATAATAATAATAACAATAATTAAAAGAATTAGTTTATCATACTAGTTACAAGGTGAACTAAGTAATCACCAAGATCTTTGCTCTTCTTATAAAACTAATATTGCAATTTAAGGCAAGATACTTAACCTCTCTGTGTGTTCATGTCTTCTCTTTATAAAGGCTCTGCTGTGGGAAGCACCTCCAAGCCAGTTGATTATGAAAAACATAAAGCACGTTCTGAGTGAGTGCATAAGGAGAAAGGCAATATAGATTTTCTAGGAAGAAAAAATCAGCAGCAGTAAGTGTTCTTCTCACAAGAGACAAAGTTACAGAGGCCAAAAGGAGCAGAAGGGAGGCAAGAATAGCAAAAGTGAAGGACTTCCAAGCATCAGGGAGCGTTCTGATTGACACTCCTCTCACGCATATTAGATTACAAGAGTTAAAGCACATTCCAGATACACATGGAAAACATCTCAGGGAGTTATGGAAATAATTCAGGAAGGTCAATCCTAGAAAAATATTTCAATTTCTTATTTGACAAGTGAGTGGTTATATGAACAAAATGATATTTTACTCTAAGTATAATTATTTCATTTATAGTCTCAATCAGGTAAAACTTGAAAATCTTGGTAGACCAGCCTTGCAATAATGAGTGACTGCTGCCTGTGTAATGTCCCAAGCATATAACTTAATTGCATTTCAACCACAGCTGCATCTCTTTTATTGCATATTTCCATTTGATAAAATGTACAACTCCATTGCATTTGGCCATTTATGCATTGTTTATGGAAAAATATCTCTATTTCCCCATTTTAAACTAACAGGATTGGACTGTCAACATATTAGACATGTGTTACAGAAAACCTGTGTATCTGTAACTGGCTTGGATGCAATGGGAGTAGGTCTGCATCTCTTTATTTGACAACTGCCTTCCCTTCTCTGCCACGAGCGAGTTTGTTTTTCTTCTCATGGAGTTTCTAAGAATATTTTTTTAAAAAGAAAAAGAAGCCTAAAAGCAACCATTTGCTGTTTCTCTCTCTCTCTCTCTCTCTACACACACACACACACACACACACACACGTATATACATATACAAATATATATACACATATATATACATATATACATATATGAATATATATATATAGCGCGACAGGGCGAGACTCCATCTCCAAAGAAAAAAAAGGCTTAACATCTTGACCACAATTAAATGCCAGTTTATTTTCAATAACATCTATACTCTATATAATTTTTCATCATAACTTTACCATAATTTCATTATCATAATTTGAGTAAAATGCTGCTATTTATATATAGTTTATATATATATATACAGTTTATATATATATACAGTTTGTGTGTGTATATATATACAGTTTGTATATATATACACACACACACACACACAGACAAAAAAAAATCTCAATCAAAATAATGGGAATTTCAGCAAGAATACCATACACAAGAGAAAAGTATAACCGGCTTGGGGTGACCTCACGTCGATATCCTGCTTTATGACATTATCATCTGCTGTGTGATTGTCTTTGAATCCAGCATTCAAACCTCCCCCATACCACCACCACCAAAAAGCAAAACAAAAGGGAGTCAGGAACTGGTTTCCTGCTGTTGAGAATGCTAAAACATTCTAAGGTTAAGAACCCACATAATTTATTTGGGTCAGATTTATCGTTTCTGCAGAACTAGGGGCTCTCAATCAAAATGATCAATGGACACTTATTCATGATTGTCAAAATGTGCTAGGATTCCTCCACACTAGTTTGTAAATAAATTTCTAGCATGGGAGCAATAATAAGGTCAGCTATTGGCCGGACTTCAGGTAACGATGAGATATTTGAAATTCAGTACCTTCACTTTCAACACTGAGTGGCATCATCAAAGAAGACATAGAAGGTAAGGCCTTAAGTTCCAAAAAAAAAAAAAAAAAAAATCTTTTTTAGAGACATTTTACAGAATTCCTTCAGATTAGAAACCAGAGTCATGATTCCATGATTGTGCTTAAAAAGGCAAGATAAACATGCTTAAATTGTCAGATGAAATTGTCAAGCTTGCCCATGTGCAGGTTTGTGAAGGAGGTCTTGTAGTCCACCCATTATATTACGTTAGCAAAAAGTCTCACCATAAAAGCTTAACATCAGGCTGGGCATGGTGGCTCACGCCTGTAATCCCAGCACTTTGGGAGGACAAGGCAGGTGGATCACGAGGTCAGGAGTTCGAGACCAGCCTGGCCAACATGGTGAAACCCCGTCTCTACTAAAAATACAAAAATTAGCTGGGCGTGGAGGCGTGCACCCGTAATCCCAGCTACTCTGGAGGCTGAGGCAGGAGAATCGCTTGAACCCAGGGGCAGAGATTGCAGTGAGCCAAGATTGTGCCATTGCACTCCAGCTTAACATCTTGACCTCAATTAAATGCCAGTTTAATTTTGTTTTCAGTAATGTTTATACTCTATATAATTTTTCATCATAATTTCATCATATAATTTCATTACCATAATTTGAGTAAAATACTGCTAAAGTAATACACAACTCTTCAGATTATTTTAAGTTGGGTATTCTTAACTGATATAAGCTATTGTATTTCTTTTGCTCAAGTTCTTTTCCCCTAATTACCTGTTTCTCATTGGACAATTGATGAAAAGTTATTACTAAAGAGAGTGTTAAAACTAATAATATATTACATAATTTAGATGTAGAGCAGTTAAATGGCATGTACTGAGTTCTAGAAACAAAGATAACTTGAATAAATGTGTGCTAAGTTTTATATTCTGATATTGAGCTATCAACTAAGTTCATTTTAAGAAATTGCCTCAAACTCAAATTAATTCACCTTAAATTACATTTATATGTTAAATTAAAGAAGATGAAATTTCACAGCAAAGTAATAAAATGCTAATAAGGCAAATGGAAGAAATTTTGCCTTCAAGACACGAATTCAACGATTTTCCTTTTGACTGAAAACTGAATCACCTGAAGCATCTGTTAAACCTTAGCAACATTTAGACCTGATATTTCTGGATATAACTAAAATAACATGAGACTTTAAATAGTACTCTTTTGTTGTCACATTATTGATAAAATTAACTGGCTAATTCAGATATCTATATAGTTAGAAATTTAATTAATTAGTTTTATTTACTTAGTTGGTCTTTCTTAGGCATTAAGGAGTTCCATATGAACTTACCTAAATTCCCCTTCCCAATGGGCATGGTAAGGTGACAGGAAACAAAAGCTATTTTGCTTTATTTACATACATCCTTCAACACAGGCATGCTGAGTATATTGAATCTCAGCTTACTTATGAGTTCGATAGGACCAAATATAACATTTGACAATTTTAACAACTAATTTCCTTTCAGAATATTTTCTTCCATTTCTTGTTCTTAAAATATTCATAGATATTTCTATAATTAATTAATTATACAAGGAATTGTGAGCCAATGGCTTATATGATGTTACTTTTTCATATATATATATATATATTTGAATTAAGTTGTATGCATGAAGCCAAGATTTAGTGTGTCAATCCCTGCGATTAAAGGGCACAAACTGGTTTTTTTCTAATCAGAAGAGCTCTGTGTTCATGTATGAACTCTAGGATTTATTCTGGTGAATGACAGTATAGGCAGATTAACTCAGGATTGTTGCAATATTATATTTAACATTCTGTATTTACTTAGTAATTCATTGTATTGTCTTGGCCTGACTGGAATGTTGTGAATGTGGAAGGAGAGTGGAGTGATTTTTTAACAGTATATGTAATTTTTTTAAATTTCTGGATGAGTTTTCTCATTTAAATATATTTGATTTATAATCATATTTTAGAGGAAATTATCATTTAAAAACTTTTAATCAAGTAGTATCTAGTTAATAAGCTGAGAAACTACAGAAATTTTCAGTTTTAGTAAACTATAGAAAAGTTTGTCTATTATACCATTGTTATTTTATCGTAACTGTCAAGTAGAAAAACTGATTATGTATTATTAGCAAATATAAAAATCTCAGTTTTTAAGTTAATACTAAGCTTACTTTTGTTCTAATTAGATCCATAAATTTATGCCTTAGTATTAAAATTTTTTTTTCATATGTAAGTAGTAGTTTATTTCCATGTTGACAATTTTTGGAAATTCTTAGCAAAATTACTCATTACCAATAAATATGAATCTTTTTAGTAGTATTTATAGATAAGTGAAGGCAGCATTATATATTTTGAAAAGTTATAGGTACAATTATATCTGATTGACAGATGAATTGTTGAGGAACAAAGGTTAATAGAACTGCTTAGCAGATTAACTGCAAATATATATAGTAATATTTCATCATAATCAATTCTGTTCCATGGCTATTAGTGTCAAAGTAGCTTCCCCTTGGAATAGTGTCACAAAAGAAGATTCCCCTTGGAGTGCGTCCCAGGGATATATTACTTAATATACACATTGAAGGGGTTGGGTGTTGTAGATTCATAATCCAAAAATATAGTCAAGGACAGCTCCATTTTGATCGGAAAAAAATGTTAAAGGCATTAAGTAATATTAAAATTCATTTGAAAAGTACCATGGTGTTTTAAAGTAACTGACATAGCACTGTCATTTTCTGTTTTAAAACAAGAAATTCACATTTGGCAACTCATTAAATTCCCAGGTCTTTTCTAGGGCCATTGTTTCTTTCCATACCTAAAAAGCATTCAAAAGCATCTCTACTTGGTCGAGAGCCATGAGGCTGACATCAATCTTTTTTCACTATTCATAATAGATATTTAAAGCTGGGACTATGCCTGGAAACCTTTGACTATATTGCCTTTTATTGGTTTCTAACTTTGGGCTCTTGGAGATACAAAATACCTTTTTCCCAGTCTATTTTCTTTCAGAGCTTTACAAAATGCATTGTTCAGTTAATTCACTTGTTATACAAAAAGGTTTCATGTTTACCATTTATGTACCAGGCACTGACCTAGGTATAATAAATAAATAAATAAAAGAACATTTCTACTTTGGAAGAAGTCACAATTCAATGAGGCAGAAAGAAACAGAAATATAAACCATCATCATCTTGTGTTGTGGTGCTATGGAAACTATCAGAAAAAATTATGTTATAGAAATGTGATTAACTACACAACCTGTCCAAATATATAGAGAGACTCAGTCAGAAATAGCAATAAATTCTACCTGAAGGAATGTAGAGAAGGCTACTTTACCTGAGTTTAGAAAGTGAGTACTGTTCCAGGTAGAGGGAACAGCAAATATTTGTAGGTGTAAGAGAACAAGGTATATTCAGGAAACTGCAAAGAGCTATCTATTAGAGCGACATATGGGAGTATTGGTCTTAAAAGCAATGAAGATCCACCAGGGACTTTGGTAGATAACAGGTCTATATATTATTAGAATGTTAATTTGTTTGGTAAACAATTTTAGTTGACAACCTACTGTGCACAGCCTTTTGTTAGAAGACAATTGATTGTGACCAAAACACAGAGATTGTCCTCATGGGGAAGACAAATATTCAACAAATAATAATAATTAAATAATAATTACATGTGTACAATATTATATGCTGAACCGAATCAACAGGACTCATAAAGTTTTCATATGTAATAAAAATATTTATATTTATGTTTTCTAATTTTGATAGAATCATTACTTGAAACTTTTACTATTTTTCTTCTATTTATATCTACACTACATAATTCTTTCTACTGTAGCTTAATAATATTTGAGGTCAAATATCCTCACTTTTTTCGTAACTCTTTGACTTTTAAATATTTGTATTATTGCAAGTAAACCATTACATATTTGTGAAGACCTGACATATCCATACTATTCAACTCCTAAAATCATGTTCACAACACATCCCTGTATTAATTAAAATCCTATTTATACATAATTAAAGTTTGGGGTTTTTTTGTAAAATCATTTTTTGTTATATATTTTAATAGGCTACTGCGATATTGGAGATTTAATTATATACACATCACATAAAAGTATTTAAAGCACAGAATTATAAGGTTCTGTGGTTCACAGAGGTAGGTAAAGAATGTTAAACTAACAATTGTAAAAATTTTATTATCAAATTGAAATATTTCAAACTCAAATATTTCTTCTCACTAAAATATTATATTGGAGTAGTTACTCACAGATTCATGATACAAAGTTATTCTATTTTTTATTCTATCTTAACCAGATTATCTTTTGTAGAACTAAATTTGGATATTTCCTTAATTTGTCAGTATCTTCTTAGTGACTACCTTGGGATTGTTAGACATACTTTTATTAGTTATGTTAATATATTTTAAGGTGTTCTAATAAACTTGACTTCTTCATTATTTTATTCTTATTCTATTCTTTTTTTAACTTTTATTTTAAACTTTTATTTTGAGTTCAGGAGTACAGGTGCAGGTTTGTTATACAGGCAAAATTGTGTCATGGGGGTTTGTTGTACAGATTATTGCATCACCCAGGTATATTGAGCCCAGGACCCATTAGTTATTTTTCCTGATCTTCTCCTTCCACCCACCCTCTGGCCTCTGACAGGCCCCAGTGTATATTGTTCCCCTCTATGCATCCAATGTGTTCTCATCATTTAGCTCCCACTTATAAGGAAAAGGACATAGGCACAGGCAAAGATTTCATGACAGAGACACCAAAAGCAATTGCAACAAAAGTAAAAATTGACAAATGGGATTTCATTAAACTTAGGAGCTTCTGAACAGCAAAAGGAACTATCAACAGAGGAATCAACCTACAAAATGAGAGAAATTTTTTGCAAACTATGTATCTGACAAAGGTGTACTATCTAGCATCTATAAGGAACCTAAACAAATTTACAAGAGAAAACCCCATAAAAAGTGGGCAAAGGACATGAACAGAAAATTTTCAAAAGAAGACATACATGCAGCCAAAAAGCACACGAAATAAAGCTGAACATCACTGATCACTAGAGAAATGCAAATCAAAATTACAATGAAATACCATCTCATAGCAGTCAGAATGGCTATTACTAAACTCATGCCTGTAATCCAGCCCTTTGGGAGACTGAGGTGGGTGGTGGATCATGAGGTCAGGAATTCGACACCAGCCTGGCCAACATAGTGAAACCCCGTCTCTACTAAAAATACAAAAATTAGCCGGACATGATGGCACGCACCTGTAGTCCCAGAAACTAGGGAGTATGAGGTAGGAGAATTGCTTGAACCCAGGATACTAAGGTTGCAGTGAGCTGAGATCATGCCACTGCACTCCAGCTTGGGCGACAGAGCAAGACTTCCTCTCAAAACACACACACACACACACACACACACACACACACACACACACACACACACAGATGCTGGCGAGGTTGCAGAGGAAAAGGATCATTTATATACTTGGTAGTAGTTTATATACTTGGTAGTAGTGTAAATTAGTTCAACCACTGTGGAAGACAATGTAGTGATTCCTCTTATTCTATTTCTTTAAAATCTTTTTTTACTTTAAATTCCAGGATGCATGTGCAGAATGTGCATGTTTGTTACATACATAAACATGAATCATGGTGGTTCACTGCACCTAGTTACATAGGTTTTAAGCCCTGCATGCATTAGGTATTTGTCCTAATGCTCTCCCTCTCCTTGTCCCCCACCCCTGATAGGCCCTGGTGTGTGAAGTTTCCCTCCCTGTGTCCATGTTTTCTTATTGTTCAACTCCCGTTTATGAGTGAGAACATGTGGTGTTTGGTTTTCTGTTGTGTTTTGTTGCAGCATTGTTTATAATAGCAAAGCCATAGAAGCAACCTAAAGGCCCATCAATGACAGATTGGATAAAGAAAATGTGGTACATATACACCATGGAATACTATGCAGCCATAAAAAGAAATGAGATCATGTCCTTTGCAGGGACATGGATGAGGCTGGAAGCCATCATCCTCAGCAAATTATTCTATTATTGAATCCTTTCATTTATATCACTATGCTTTTACTTAATCATAAATAGATTAATACAACCTTAGCTTGTGATTTTTTAGAAACCAGGGTTTACTACTTCTCACTTCAGATTCATAGATGACAGTCCATTTTAGTTGAAATTTAGTTTTATCTTTTCAATTATTTAATGTTTTCCTATTAAATAAGTGAACATCACTTCTCTTGATCTTTTTTCTCTCCTGATTTCTATTTTCATACTTTGCTTTGCAAGTCACATTATACTGCTGTTCCTGTAAACCAATATACATCATGAACTAGTGTGGATGAAACAAAAATTAAAAATACTATGTCCTAAACACAATTTTTCCATTAAATAACTATGTGACATTTGAAAAGCATTTCGACTGATCTTTAATTTTATTCATATTTATATTAAAAAGGTGAAACTGAATTATTTCTTAGTTCCTGTATATAAACATCTAATTGTCTACATTTGCTGATAAACTAATCAAATGGTAATTTTTCACTTAGTGTTCATTCAAAACTTAATAGTTTAACACGTTAATTTATGCTAGGAACTGTTCCAAATATGTGTGGGAGCAGGCACCCTCCTTAATATTTGATTCTTCTGTTTATCTATGATATCAGGATAATTACTCTTATCTCTTCATATAAAATACTCTTAAGGGCTAGGTTTTTTGCTTGTAATAATTATTTCATTGAGGTAGTTTTAATCCTCCAGCAGATTAGGATTTTCAACTAGTTTTGATATTGTAACTGTTATAGACTAAGTTATATACCCCACCCCCAAATTAATATGTTGAAGCCCTCACCCCCAATGTGGCTTTATTTGGAAATAGGGCCTTTAGTGATGTAATTAAAGTTAAATAAGTTCATAAAGGTGGGGTCTTAATCCAATAGGACTGGGGTCCTCATAAGAAGAGGAAGAGACACTAAGAGTGCATGCAAACAGTGGAAAGGCCAGCAGAAGAAGACAGAGAAAGAAGTCAGCCATCTGCAAGCCAGGAAGAGAGGTTCACTGGAAACCCACAGGGCAGACACTTTAATCTTGAACTTTCCATCTCTAGAACTGGGAGATAACAAATTTCTATTGTTTACACCCAGTCTGCAGTATTGTATATCAGACTGAGCAGACTAAGACAGTAACCAAAGATGTATACTTTAAGGCAAAATTGGTCTTTGTAGTTGACATTTTGAATTAGTTGAAAATAACACCAACATATTACAAGAGCTATAACTCATACAGCTTTATATTTTCTGCTTTCCTAATGAAATTCACATACAAATCTGCTCTCAAATTAAACTGCTTTTTTGGATTTTTTTGTGAGCTCTTTTTATTCCATTTGATATTTAAATATGGCTGGGTGTTTCTCAGGTATGTTCTCACTCTTCACAGAACCTCAATTCAATTTAATTCACTTCATGATTTTAGCTTTAATCTACATGTTGATAATGTCTAATTCTTTATTGTTAGTTGACATATCTCCTAAACTGAAATCCAGCTCAAAAAACTGCTTGCTTAGACGCATACATTTGGTTGTTTTCTGAACATTTATATGTGTACATGTTCAAAATTAGACTCATTATCTTCCTCTGCATATGGGCTCATCCCTCTGTTTGTTTTTCCAGGGAACTATATCATCATCTATCTAATTTACTATGTTTGAGACATCTTCATCAGCCTTGATTTATTCTGGTTCAACTGCTGGATCTAATAACTAAGCCCAGCGCAGTTGAACCCATAAGTATCTCTACAATTTTATCACTCTCTACTGCATCTAACACAATTTAGGCCCATCATCTCTTACGTTACAAACATTTTTCCTTTCTGTTTCATTCCACCTGCCCCTACATTCATTCATCACAGTATAGCAAGAAAGAGCTTTCTATATTCCAATTTTGACGTTTCAATACATCCCTACTGCCACAAAATAATGTTCATATGTTTTAATGAGGTTGATAAGATGGTTCATGATCTTCCCTAGTTTGTCTTTTTCTCCTACTTTAATTCTTACTACTCTTTCATTTTAGGTGTGCTCAAATTATGTTGAAATAATTCTAGTATCTTAAATAAGCAACAGTAATAATGACAGCAAACACTGCAACAATAATTATAATAGCATATTTATTGGTCACTTACTTTGGGCTAGGAATTGCACAAAACATACACACACACATATATATGCATAGCAAATCTCTAAAACAAATTCGAGATAGATATTATTATTAGAGATTATACAAGTATTTGAAATAAAATGACTTTTACAAAATAGTTGAGCACCAGAATTCAAATCCAGGTCTACCTGACACGAAAATCCCCTGGGTACTTTTGCCTCTGTGCCTTATATATTATACTTTCCTCTGTATAGAAATCTCCACCTCCCTTTTTACATCCTTAACTCTTACATAGTTCTTAAGGTCTCAAATTAGACATCAATTCCAGGAATATGCCTTCCATAATTCCTCCTGTTTACAAATACTGACTTAAATCCTCTTTCCATGCAATTTAGATGAAAGACTTTATTTCCTCTATTATACATTCACTATATATAATAAATAAATTTTAAAATCTATGTGTATGTGTGTATGTATGAATGTGGAACAAAAATATTTATTTTAATACGTTTTATAATTGTTTACTGTTTAAACTTCACCCTGTTTTAATATTGTCTTATTGATTTAAACTCTTTTGCTTCCATATTCCTTAATTAAAATGTATTAGTGGTCAATATTTCCTTGAAAGCTAGTCTAAGATGTATTTATTCATGAATAATTGCTTTGTAGATAATAGTAGGGTAAAACAATCAACCAGCTGCAAATTAGAACTCCATTGGGATATTTTAGAACATTTTTTTGTCCATGTAGTCAATTGGAAATCAACCCAGATAATGACAAATTTTATAAATTGATACTGGTATAACTTTGGGTTATTTTATTAAATGCCCATGTAGCCCAGATTCATTTCTATATTCTCTCTTTCTCTTCCCAAGTTCTTACACTGTTTCATAACCTATAAGACTAGCAACATTTGCATTTTTCAAAGGAAGTTTGGCTCTTTGATACTAATATGGCTATATACAACAAATATTCTATGACACTTCTTTAAAAATACCACTAATTAGATGACACTTAAGGTGAAATAATTGTTTTATAAAAGCAGAGCATAATATTCTCTCTTTAATTTTCAGTAGTAACAATACTATATTAAAAAATTTTAATTATACTAACAGACTTGTAGCACATAGAAGATTGAGTTGAATAAATATATCTAAAGCATATATATCATGAAGGGAACTGAGACACTGCTTAGTGTTTAACACAGAAGGTTGAATATGCATGCTAAAATTTTAGTTGTTAAAATGTAAAAATAGAATGTGTGAATTTAAAACCCGTTAAAAGAATAAATAAAACTAAAAAAAAAAAAAAAGGTATGAAAGAAAAAAAATGAAGCAAATAAACCATACAAAGTAGAAATTATTGAGTAATATGTTAGAAATATACCAAATATATGTTTAACTTGATAATAAAAGAAAAAAATAATTTGCTTTTCAAAAAGTCTAATGATCTTTTACAGTAGACATACATAAAATATAATGTTAACATAATTTTATAAAGTTTTTGAATAAAAAAGATGAATAGGAAAAAGAAAATATTAACCAGAATAATATTATGGCAGCACTATTAATGTAGAAAATAAGGCAATAGTGATAAAGTGTGTCATTACTTTATAATACAGAATAATTATTCTGGAAAAAATGAAAAACTATATGCCAGGTGGTGTTCTTTAATCACTTAACATGTATTATCTTAATTAATCCTAAAAGCACCCCTACACTTTAGGTACTATTAATATTCCCATTTTCTAGTTAATGAAGCTAAAGGTCAGAAAGTTTAAGCAATTTGCCTATTACCACACATTATTATAAGATGGCTATATATATACTATAAGCATTCATACACAGTATCAAAATTGGCTCAAGAGTAAATAGAAGACATGAATAGAATTATAATTCAATAAAATTAAATGAGAGTCAAAACTGTAAAAAGAAACATGTAGACAGTTTACAGAGAATGTTTACCAAATTACCTAGGAAAGAAAAAATCTGTTTCATGTGGCTAACATAATCCTAACCGTAAAACTGGTTAATACCATAGGAGAAAGGACATTTAGCTAATCTCATTTATGATTACAAATCTAATTTATAAACATATTCAAAAATCTTAAATATTAGCAAGATCATTCTTAATTGTATTAATCACAGAAATATCGGTAAAATTTGATGTTTGGAAGTTGAGTACTATATTTAGCCACATTAATATAAAAGATACAAAAAACCACAAATGTAGATGACAAATCAATGCAGACAGAAAATAACATTCAAACATTTCAATACCTATTTATAATTAGGATGGAAGTCTTGCTATATGCAAGCTTAATACATCAAAATCAGTAATATGTGTACATATGTTCATACCATCAATACTCATTTAGACAAAAAAGAAGAAAAAATTCATTCATAAAACAAGATTCCATAAAAAATTCAGGGCCAAATTAAACAAAATAAATTCAAAACTATTAGAAAAAAATAGAACTATTTTATTGAAGTCATTAAGAAAAATACCTAAATAATTGAAACAATTTCCGTGGTCACAGATAAAAATATTCATTATTGTAAAGCAGAAACTCCTACCCCACATCAATTCATAAATGTAATGCAATGATTACATAAAGATTATGTTATGGAATTCAGCTTTTAATTTATTAATTTTATAATTTATTAATTTATAATTTATTAATTTTATAATTCACGTAAAAGAATAAATTGCCAAAATAATAAGACAAACTTGAAAAAAGAGGAGTAGAAGGACTTGCCCTATTAAATATCGAATTTCTTATAAACCTATAATACTAAATTATTTTCAAATAATCGGAAATCCACACATACATGAATCACTTGTAAGAGCTAACATTTATAGGGTGCTTACCATAGCCTTGTTACTTTTCTTCATGCTTTGTGAAAATTAACTCAATATTCAGAGAAATTCTATGAAGCATAGGAGGATTATAAGCAAGGAAACAGAACTGGAGTATTTAGGAAACTGTCAAGATTCCATAGCTATTAAGTAATTGAGTTAATTTTCAAATCCAGACAGTCTAGCTCATGGTATGAACCAATGTGCCTTAAATATCAGTTGACTAAACTGTCATTGAAACCTCTAGTAATTTAATCCTTTTCAAATTATTCGACATTTGTAAATCAACAGATGGAATCTAATCCTCTCTGAAGAAATATATCTGCTAGATTTCTTCGATTTTCTAGGATTATTATGTATTGTTGATTATCGTTATTACCACCCTTCTTTTGACAATCTGTTCTCTTGTTTTGCTATGAGTTTATAATCATTTGTTTTATCTCATTCTGAATATGGCTCTGTTTCTACAATGAGCCGGGCCAATATTCCCATTTATTTCTGCTGCCAATAATGAAGAGTTAGAAAGATGCTATTTACACATGTTATTATTTAAAATGTAAATAGTTAGCCACAGCTGCTGCAATTTTCCCAATTGTAAGAAAGCGAAATGAGGTGGGGAAATGGGGGCACAACTACATCTATCAATTCTCTAGGCATTCAGAATAAAATATGAAAGAAAAAAATAAGAAATAATAATTTGCTTCCAAGGCACTAAACTTTGAATTGAATAAGCCTATGTAAATCCCAGCTACACTTAATATATACAATAAGCACAGTCATAAGATAGGCTTGGAATTAGTAATTTAAAAGTTTACACTTTCATAAGAGTTTTCAGAAATATTCTGTTTAATTTCCCCATATAAGCAGTTGGCAAACTGAAGAAACAAAGTGTAAGATATAATTTCTTCAGTTTCAGGAAAGGTGACTTATATGCATTTTTAGCAAGTAACTTTGAACCACTTAAAAATTAGGTGAGTAAAAATATGTATTAAACATATTTTCTTCAATTTAATGCTTGTGAGATGAATCCATGTTAATATGTGACTCTAGTTCATTCATTTTCACTGTGCATAATATTCAACTTTATGAATACACCAAAATTTATATATCCATTCTGTTATTAATAGACATGTTGATTGCTTCCTCTTTAAAAGTTTTAGATTTTTTGGTTGTTATGAACAATGCACTTTCCAACAATCTTTAACATTTATTCATGGGGACACATAAAGATACCATTAAAGTTTTAACACAACAAAATAATAACACATTGTTAATAGTGCATATATCTAGCAAAATTACAAGTAAATATATTGGGAGGAAAATCATCAAAGTCAGGATGTCAGTCATCCCTAGGAAAGGAAGGGTACATCAGGGATTTTAACTACATTGTTCATGTTTTATTATTAAAGTAGGTTTTTTTTTGTGTGTGTGTGTGTGTCTTATTGCTGTACATTTTTTATGTTTCAAATACTCTGTCAAATTACAAAAAGTGTAGTAAAAACATGAATGTAACAACAGTCTAAAGGAAAAAATATTTTCCCATTAGAGATTCTGTAAAAATGACTCAGGAAACTGTCTTTTTCTGTTAGATTATTTGGTAACATCGTTGGTTGCATGTCACTATTTGTGATAAATAGCTCCTAAAACAAAAACCCAATGATTGCCTCTATCTGATAGTCATGTCTTGGTATAAGCTTTTCCCTTTGAATGTGGGCTGGACCTACTGACTCACTTCTAACAAACAGAATACAGCAGAAATGATAGAATTTCATCTCAAAAATTATGTTACAAAGGCAGTGTGGCTTCCTTCTTGGGTGTCCACTATTGCTCTCTTGCTTGCTCTAAGAGAAGGTGCTTACTATGTTGTGCGCTGCCACATGGCAAGGAACGGATATTTCTGGCAAACAGGCTGTGAGGGAACAGCACTTGAAGCCCACCAACAATCATGTGAGTAAGCCTGAAAGTGAATCTGCCCCGAGTCAAACTTCTCCTAGATGACAGATTTATGACAGCCTTACCTGAGACTCTAAACAGGAGACCTAGCTAAGCCATGAAGGGATCCTGGACACACATAAGCTGTGAGATAATAAATGTTGGTTATTTGAAGTCATAAAACTTTGGAGTAATTTATTCCACAGTAATAAATAAGATTCTCTTCTTAGGAAAATACTATAAACTGGGCTATGAAATGTAAAAAATGTTTCTAGCAGTAAAATTACAAAGAACAAAAATGAAATAGTCTTGAAATATTCAAAAAGATGATTACAGGAGATTCATTTCTAGCATGTCAGAGCAAGGAGATCAAAAAAAAATTCTCAAATACTCTTCCCAAAAGAAAACCAACATTCCAGTATCCTGGAGAAGGACCGTAAACATACAACAAGCTGTTGTGTGAACATTTATTCACAAAATTTACTGAACTTCAAGTAAAAGCAGAAAAAAATGCGTGATGTTTATGCTTGTGGCTACTCCTCTACCCCAATCAGGTTTTGTCTGTATAGTAGTCTAAGCAATCCTTAGAAACAAGAAGCTTTGCTGTTGTTATTGGAGACAGCTTACTTAATTTGAGATATTTTTCAGTTAACAACAAGCAGACAGGAGAGCCAACAGCTTTGGTATCCTGAGATTGCAACTCCAATCTCACTCTATCCTGTGGCACATATTCTCTCTCTTCCCCCTTCCCCTTTTTCACCCCAGCGTCCCCTCCCAAACCCCTCCTCTGGCTTATATAGAAATACCCATACATGCTTAGCCACAAACACAGTCTAAAGTATATGAACAATTTTATCAGTGCTGCCACCGCAATCCTTCATGCTTCAGGGACAATTCAGAGCTATCATGTTGCTCTTTTGTGAAAAGATTCCTCCCAGAGTGACTTGACAAGAAACCATAGAGATTACTGCCCCACAGCCATGGAATATAGTAGGTTTAAGTACCTCTGCTTAAGAATCATAAGATAAAGGTGAAAAATACTACTTATGGCAACCACAGCTGCTGATACCGACTCAGCTGTCATTTATATTCCTCATTAAAAAAATTGAGATATTCTGAATCCATTTACTTTTCCTCCTCTCCATCACCTTTTAAACAAAAAATGCTGTCATTGATTTGCAGGTTTCATGATGACTGAAAGCATGCTTTTGCTGTTAGACAAACAGTCATCATTTAAAAGTTTAATCCCATAATTGTTTCCTAAATCATAAAAACAAATCTTAAATTTCAATGTATATTTAAATTATTAATGTGACAGACAGAACTTAGATACATGATTTTTGAAGAGTACAGACTTAAAGAGGTATTTAATCACTTTGTCAAGTAGGAGATGGACTGAATACATCTAAAATCATTTTTGGTGGTCTTTCTTACTGAGGTGGTGATAATTAACACCTAAAAGATACCTTCATGTAGCAATAAAAAGAAATAATGAGGCTGTGTTACAATGCCCTAGGAAAATGTCACTCTTTTGATTACTTCTCCAGAATTTGTCTGCCAAATCCCATCATTTCTCTCATTTATCTGTCACTTTAGCTGTAGGGCAGTGGTAGCATCTTACAGAAGTGCTCAGGTTCCTGGCTATTTACTAAACAGTCCATGATAAATTCAAATCAAATCTGTCACTACACCCAAAATGAGACTAGAGTTAATTTACTTATGTAAATTGAAATATGCCAGATCTTCCTTTTGTTTCCATATAGTTCCTGGACATGGCCACTTTGCTGATCTAGGAGTTGGAACCTAATTACCCTTTGCAACGCTGCAGTGGTAAAATAGCATGAATGTGTAACCAGTCTCAGTGACAGCAATATACACAGCCTCCCAGGACAGAAAGCCAGATTAAAATCAATGACTTGGGTCGAAGGGCCTTCTTGTCCTTTGGGCTGAAATATTAGAAAGTCAGGACATGCTGTATTATATAAACACATCGACCTTCAAGGTATATGTCCTTTGGAATTTTTCTTATAATCTCCAGAGGAAATATAAAAACAGCAAATTCAATTAAGTTACTTCACAGATTGTCTTGAATGGTCAAAGTTCCCAGATATAGACCTTAAAACATTATCTTTGGCTATGTAAAAATAACAACAAAAACAAGAAAATAAAAGCAAAAGTGCATCTCTACAAGGTTGCCATACCTGTACAACACTATGTAACATTTAGCTTCATAATGTTCAGAAAATCATGATCCCATATAAACTATTGGGTATTTTTCTTTCCTCTCTTAATAAAATAAGTTTTATCAACAGAAATATTTCCAGGGGTGGGGGTACAAAAGAGAAAGTAGCTCACTGTGGAACTAACTAAATCAATTTTCATTTCACATCCATAGTTGAATACAACTATAACTGGCAGGGGTAATATAGTGGAAAAACCAATATGGAGACTTGTATGTGCACTGGATTTTCAATCTTATTACACTACCTTGTTTGAAACAATACAGTTAGAGGTCAGCTAGTGCAGTTTTTTTCTCTGCATAAGCTCAGTTTGTCAGGAGACAGTCATTCATTCAACTGTTTGAAAATGCATCAAGTTGAGACTTGCCCTATGGTTGTTATATTAGATTTAAGGAAGGATAGTTTTTCAACTGAATGTTAAATTTTTTTAAGTTCAAAAAATACTTGTAGCATCATGAATTTAGCCACTCCAACATACATATATATACATATCTGTGTGTGTGTGTGTGTGTGTGTGTGTGTGAGAGAGAGAGAGAGAGAGAGAGAGAGTGCGCTCAAGTATGTGTCTATTTTACCCCCTTAGGACTACAATCTCATGCATACTAGCACTTCAAAAATTTGAAAACAATGTGGAAACCCTAGAAACCCACCACAATGTTCTTAAATACGCTTCTTTTATACATCTATATTTTTAGACTCAATAAAATTAACTAGTATCATTTATTTCATTTTAAGAAAGCAAAAATTTCAGGCCGGGCGCGGTGGCTCAAGCCTGTAATCCCAGCACTTTGGGAGGCCGAGACGGGTGGATCACGAGGTCAGGAGATCGAGACCATCCTGGCTAACACGGTGAAACCCCGTCTCTACTGAAAAAATACAAGAAACTAGCCGGGCGAGGTGGCGGGCGCCTGTAGTCCCAGCTACTCGGGAGGCTGAGGCAGGAGAATGGCGTAAACCCGGGGGGCGGAGCTTGCAGTGAGCTGAGATCCGGCCACTGCACTCCAGCCTGGGCGACAGAGCGAGACTCTGTCTCAAAAAAAAAAAAAAAGAAAGCAAAAATTTCTTCCTACAAAACACATTAACTTCTGAATATATGCATTTAGGATATATATCTCATATATATTTACACACACACACATACACACACATATATATATGAAAATTCTAGAAGTATTATCACCAATTCTTATAGTATCCATTATTAGAAAAGACTATCTTAGGGCTATCTTTATATTCTCAAAAAGTTTCAGTTATCACATCTGTTGTTTTAACATCTTGATTTGATGAGGTGTTGATTAACGACTTTTTTAAATGAACTTATTTACTAGAAAAATGACACTAAGTCCATGAAAACAACAAGATTACCAAAATAAGAATAATATAAATTTTCCCACTAATAATGACTTGCTACTTTTCTACCCATTTTTTCATCGACTGGCCAATCTTTGCAATTAATGGACATATCATAGTTAAATAATAAATCTCCTGATGTACCATAGTCTGAAAAGAGTACTACTGCATATCTATTTTTTAGCTTTTCTTCTCAGAGTCAGAACAGAGTAAATGAACCCACCCATGGTGAGCACATAGGGAGGGAATATCGAGGCAGAAAAAACTGGATGCTAATCAAGTGCAGAATACTACAGCTCATGTAAATCAGAAAAACCATCCCAGATAATGAGTAACTGACTGCTTGCACCTTAGTGAGCATATTGGAGAAAACAACCACCCTAGCCAGGCAATTAATGAAGCCTCTACATTTAAAATCTGAACTGTGCTCAAGTACAGACATTAAGAACTTTCTGCAATTAGTACTTGATAATAAGGGCAAGAAAATGACAATTGCAGCGGAGATAAGTGTGAGATGGACTGAGAGAAATTTGTGACAGACAAGAAGAGCAACAATTGCTTTTCTAATTCTTTGAAAAGATGTGTGGGGCCGAACGAGGTGGCTCATACCTGTAAGCCCAGAAAGTGTGAGATGGACTAAGAGAAATTTGGGACAGACAGAAAGAAAAAAAAATGCTTTTCTAATTCTTTGAAAAGAGGTATGGGGCCGAAAGAGGTGACTCATGCCTATAAGCCCAGAACTTTGGGAGGCTGAGGTGGGTGGATTGCTTGAGCTCAGGAGTTGGAGACCAGCCTGGGCAACATGGCAAAACCCCATCTCTACAAAATATACAAAAATTAGCCTGGTCTGGTGGCATGCAGTTGTGGTCCCAGCTACTTGGGAGGCTGAGGTATGGAAATTGCTTGAACCTGGGGGCAGAGGCTGCAGTGAACTGAGATCACCCCATTGCATTCCATCCTGGGTGACAGAGGGAGACCCCGTCTCAAAAATAAAATAAATAAATAAAAATAAACAAGATATGGGAACAATAGTATATCTTCAGAATATATTTAGACTTTATTGTACAAAACTCTCTTGAATTTAGCTATAAAACAAATTATACAAAATTATTATTTTATAGAATGTGTTCAATCATTCTCAGAGTTATTAAATGTGTTAGTTAAATAGGCCAACAATGTATGCTTGTTAACTTCAGCAAGGGTGTCTTCTAACCAGTCATGTGTAAAAACAGATTGATATTCACTGTTATAGACCTCCTTCCCAAAAACTCACCAGTGGTGCAGGCCTGTGTTCAAAGGCAGGTGCTATCAATACAGTTTTCATGTAAACCTCCCGTGAGAGCTATCTGAATCCCATTGGAAGCCTATCATTGTATTGTTTAAAAATCCCAAGTTCGGCCGGGCGCGGTGGCTCAAGCCTGTAATCCCAGCACTTTGGGAGGCCGAGACGGGCGGATCACGAGGTCGGGAGATCGAGACCATCCTGGCTAACATGGTGAAACCCCGTCTCTACTAAAAAATACAAAAAACTAGCCGGGCGACGTGGCGGGCGCCTGTAGTCCCAGCTACTCGGGAGGCTGAGGCAGGAGAATGGCGTAAACCCGGGAGGCGGAGCTTGCAGTGAGCTGAGATCTGGCCACTGCACTCCAGCCTGGGCGACAGAGCAAGACTCCGTCTCAAAAAAAAAAAAAAAAAAAAAAAAAAAAAAAAAAAAAAAAAATCCCAAGTTCAGGAAACCTTTTTATTCTTAAGTTATTTGGTAAAATTCCTAAGCATACTTTAAGATTTAAGGATTATCTTTCTTGGAAAACTTTCTCAGTCCTCTTCAAAAGAGTAAGATTTCAGTAATCGAATGCAACCTTATTTATCCTCTGTAATAACTAGATTCCAGGCAGGATCTGTCATAATAGCAACAGCAACAGCAGAAACAGCAACTAATATTGTTTGGCACTGAATGTAGCATTTTACCATATTATATTGTTTAATACCTGTCATTACATTGTATGGTAGCTACCATACCACTATTAACTACTTTAATATCTGGAACCTTACCTATTGTCTCATAGATGGAGTAGATTAGGAATCAGACCCATCTGTCCCAGAGTCTGGGATCTTAACCATGTGATTATATAATACTTCCTCATTATTCCAAATTTTTTTGCAGTAGCCTATGAACTTTCTGAAGATGTTGACTATGTCATCCTGTTTATCTTTTATCTCTCAATGTATAAGATGGGGAAGTGGTGGTTTTCACGATACCTATCATGGGGGAATGCTTTAAATAGAAAAATGCACATAAAGGGCTTAGCACACTAGCGTTCTCATATTAGCCGACAGAAAGCTACTAATTAGTGTCTGTGAAGTCAGTGAATTATGGCATTATTTAAGGTGTCCTAGCCTGGATTCACAGCCTACCTAGAGCTCAGAGAATGATAAAATTGTACTCCTTTCTTAGGGTGCTTTTCAGTGGCTTCCTTCAGACAGCTACTGAAAATGCCATTTGTCACTTCTTGTTTATTATAAAATTACATTAAACATGCTATAACTATAAAAGACAGTAGGAAAAAGATTTCCTATAGTGGTCTTCAATTAATTTAGTCTTATGGTATAGTTATTAAATGGTCAGACTTACCTCTTTAGCCACTAAGATCAAAAGCAGAATAAATTTTCTGAAGTCTCTTTAGCACAAGTAACTCAAAAATCAGTTCCCCAGCATTATATCTCAAAGAGGTGTATAAGAAATATTTTCACATATTTCCCATAATTATATTTCTATTTTACTACAATGTATCCTAAATAGCAAAATGACATTCTGGTAATAGTGTTGAAATTTAACTGAAAGGCATTTTCTAGACACAGCAACAATGCTCTTAAATATTTTGAGAGACAAGACTGATTTAATTAAATAACAACAGATTCAGAAGGTTCAGGCTTAAGTTCATCCAGAAGAATGTGGGTCATTCATTTTCCATTTTTCTTCTGCTGACTCACCAATAATAAAGGCTTTTATCAAAAAGTACCTTCAAAGCAGCTTCATTTTAGACGTATATATAACATAGACACATTTAATTATCAGTAGGTTTTCAATGAAGAATTGCAGTTAACTCACCCAATTTGAGAGAGACGGGTATATATATACTTTTTTTTTTTTTTTTTTTTTTTTTTTTACAGTATCCATACTTGAAAGTTGTTGAGCCTTTTAAAAATAGGTATTATCCCTTTGCATAAGAGGAATAGTAAATTCTCATTCAACTAGGTTAACTGGACCCTTGGGCCCTCTCTAGGAAGCACAGTTTCAAGATAAGCACTTGAATCTGACAAAATAAAGCAATCAGCTAATAATAAACCAGGAAACAATAATAAAACTATAGTATTGAACTGAAGATTCAGATAAAGGAATGCCACAGAGATATGATGCTTTAAGTTATCCTAGAATTACAATTAGGAAGTTAGGTGAATCTCAATCTCTCTCTCTCTCTTTCTCTCTCACTCTCTCTTTCCTTGTCACAACTTTGCAAGATTATTACTATTATACTTGTTTTTAAAAATAGGAAATCTGATTTTAAGGATACTTCATGCCTTTCTCACAGCCATTTAGCCAAAAAATGTAGAGACAGGACCAAATGCATTGTTTGTGTTCTCCGTTACAATATATCATTTTCTTACTTATTTTATATATTCTGGAATAATTGTAATATTAATGTGTTTGATATAAATGCAAGTTCTCACTTTTTCTCTCCCATGCATTAAGGTACAATTGTCATATTTAGGCTAAAATTCAGTGTATCTGTTAAATAATGATAGTACACATTCTATTTAAAACCAGTGGCATAAAAATTTTTCTTCATTCAACTTCAAATTATATTCTTTTCATACACACTTTACTTATATTTCAAGTTTCAATGATTGCATTTTGTTCTTTTAGTTTCCATCAAGGTTGGCAATACTTTTTAGATTTATTTAACTACCATGAAAAGCATCCTTTTTCAACAAAATTATTAATAATATTGCTATCCTACTAGAAAATAGAGAAAATATTCTTAAAACTCCAAGGAGCACTCTTAAGCCCTTAAATTATTTAAAATTTGCAAATACCTTTTATTAAAATGTGAAGACATTAAGGCCCATCAGCTACTACATCTCAATGCAGGGAGTGTTGGATGTGTTTGATGAACTGGTTTTATTGGGCCATGGGAAAATGATACAGAATTAATATGGGCTTATATCTACAAAGTTTAATCATCTTCCTATTAAGGTTTCTTTTGATATTCAAATCAAGAAATAACTTGGTGATTTGAAAAAATGAAAACCATATAAAAAGAGGTAAGTTCAAACAGTTCATTGACTTTTGTTGTGTATCTTAAATAGAAATTCAAAATGCTATTGCAACAGAGATTTAAAATTTGCTTAAGTCTGTAACTGACAATTGAAAGTCAGGAAGGCAGCCGAGGAATTTATAGATTACATATTCCCTTCAATCTGTGGATAACATCTTAAGTGCCTAAGTGTATTTAGAGAAAGTCATCCAAAAACCATGCCTAATAAAAATAATTAAAAGCCATGTTTGAAATAAAGTTAAAAGTGACACAAAGAGAAAATGCAGCAAATTATGATTTTTGAGCATTCTAGTATCAACTAATTTTAATTTCATTTACATTTTAAATATATCCTATTTTGGCACTTACTCCAGGCATTTAGTCCTATATACATATATATCACTAGTTAAATAGTAAGCTTATAAGGAAGAATTTTCAAAACAAAGAGACATTTATATCATGACTTGGTAATCTACTTAATTTCTAAGAATATTGTAGTCATTTTTAAAAAGTGTTTTCTGCTTTTAGTTACTTGTTTTCAGGGAAAATGGAACTAGAATACCTTAAAATAAGCTAAATAATTTTCCTTTGAGTTGTAAAATTTATGTAAAGCACCAAACACATTGTATGAAACAACTGGTACTCATTAAACATATTATAGGAGAGCATAAGTAGCTGTAGTAGTAATAGTATACAGGTTCTCAGTGACAAGAACCCTGCGATGAAGAAATCGTTATTTCCATTTATTATTTAAGAGAATGATGAAGAGGTTTTAAATACTTTAAGATTAAACAACTTCTAAGCATTGGAGCCAGAATTTTAAGTACTAGCTGCTTCCTAAGCTTATACTTTTTGCAGTGATTTAACACCACCCACTAACTTCATATAACATCAGGTCCCACAAGCTACATTATAATATAAACAGATGAAGAGTGGCATAACCCTAAAAAGTGGATTTATAAGAGCTTCACATTTTAAGAAGTTAAAAATTATTTCACTATTTAAAAGTATCTTCTCAATTTAGGATTCATGTAGCATCGTTTACAACATAGGCATTATTCTTCTTAATTTTAGGTTCAAAGAGTATGTGTAGGTTTGTTACACAGGTAAACTGTGTGTTGCTGAGGTTTGGTATACGAATGAGCCTATCACCAAGGTAGTGAGCCTAATACCCAATGGGTAGCCTTCCAATGCACACCCTCCTCCCCACTCTCTACCCTCAAGCAGTCCCCAGTCTATTGTTCCCCTCTTTGTGTCCATGTATATTCAGTGTTTAGCTGCCACTTATAAGTGAAAATACGCAGTATTTGGTTTTCTGTTCCTGTGTTAGTTCACTTCAGATAATGGCCTCCAGCTGCATTCAAGTTGAGGCAAAAGACATGATTTCATTATTTTGTATGACTGCATAGTATTCCATGCTGTATATGTAGCATATTTTCCTTATCCAGTCTACCACTGATGGGCATCTACGTTGATTCCATGTCTTTGATATTGTGAATAGTTCTGTGATGAACACAAGAGTGCATTTTTATAATACATAAAACATATTTCTAAGGGTTAATTGCTGCTATTGACTGAATGTTTATGTTCCCTCAAAATTTATATGTTGAAATCTTGACCCCAAATGATACGGTATCTGGAGGTGGAGCCCTTGGTCAACAATTAGGTAATAAGGGTGGAAGCCTTACGAATGGGATTAGTATCCTTTTAAGAGATAGATCCTTGCTGTCACTCTCTGTTCTCCACCATGTGAAGATAAAGCAAGAAGACAGCCATCTGCAAAGCAGAAAGTGCTCCGTGGCTCACCAGATACCATATCTTCCAGCACCTTGATCTTGGACTTCCTAGGCTCCAGAACTGCAAGAAATAAATGTTTGATATTTATGCCGCCCAGTCATCTATGGTATTGTAATAGTAGCTTGATTGACTAAGACAACTGCTCTTCAAGAATTATCATATATTCTATACTACCTGATTCTCGAATAAAGAATATTATTATCAGGGTCTTTATTTTTAAAGTAGACATGAGTCCTTTGAATTTAAGTACCTTTTAGTATTTGCAACCTCAAGCAATATTTAGCACAACAATTGCCATGACTTAATAATGAATGATTTCTAGAATTCTTTTTAAATAATACGTGAGATATAGTGGAGTCAGCCAAGAAATTTCAGTGAGGTGAAGTGGTGAGAAAATGATTTAAAAAAATATATATTGGGAAACTATTGTTCTGCATTTACAAATAGGAAAAAGAACTGTATAGGTGAGAAAATAACTGTGAAAAGTACTAGTAAGAAGAATTCCTGTTTAGAATTAATTCTGCCATACTGGCCAAGCTAGATACACCCAGTAAAATATATATATAATAAATAATATATAACATTATTAATTATAATTATTATTTTATAATTAATAACTATAATAATAATTAGAATAGTATAAATATTATAATATGTATGTTGAGAGGTTGATATCATATAGCGAAATATACTAATCACTTGAGATTATTTTTAGCCTAAAATAAAAACAATCATATATTAATGTGTTGTCAATGATATGCTTTAAAGCAACAAGAATTATTTTTTTTAACTCAGACATGTTTGTCAGAAATGTTCTTCTTGATGAATTTGAAACAACAAGATTAGAAAAAAGTACCATAGGCTGGGCGCAGTGGCTCACACCTGTAATCCCAGAACTTTGGGAGGCCGAGGCGGGCGGATCACGAGGTCAGGAGTTCGAGACCAGCTTGACAAACATGGTGAAACCCCGTCTCTGCTAAAAATACAAAAATTAGCCGGCGTGGTGGCGCGTGCCTGCAATCCCAGCTTCTCAGGAGGCCGAGGCAGGAGAATCGCGTGAACCTGGGAGGCAGAGGTTACAGTGAGCCAAGACTGTGCCACTGCACTCCAGCCTGGGCGACAGAGCTAGACTTCACCTCAAAAAAAAAAAAAAAAATCTATTCATAGCCATATAATTATATCTCTAGCTACAGATATGTGCATATGTGCAATGTGTGTATTGTCTTCATATATATGCATTGAATTACTTTTATGTGACCTAGTCCAAAACAAACTGGTCAAAACAACAATTCATTTAAAATAGATTAAATGGTTAGTTTTTACTTTTTAAACTTCAGCTAGTGATACCCACTTTAACTTGCTTAAAAAATGATTGAGGGCTGGACGCAGTGGCCCACGCCTGTAATCCCAGCACTTTGGGAGGCCAAGGCGGGTGGATCACGGGGTCAGGAGATCGAGACCATCCTGGCCAATACGGTGAAACCTCGTCTCTACTAAAAATACAAAAAATTCACTGGACATGGTGGCAGGCACCTGTACTCCCAGCTACTCAGGATGCTGAGGAAGGAGAATGGTGTGAACCCGGGAGGCAGAGTTTGCAGTGAGCCGAAATCATGCCACTGAACTCCAGCCTGGGTGACAGAACGAGACTCCGTCTCAAAAAAAAAAGATTGATAAAATGATAGGATGAGTACTAGCTATAAATGAATAAAATTATGATGAAAAGATTGCAATGATGCTATGAATATTCTGTTAAAGCTTTCAACCAGATTCATTTATTTTATTTAGCAATGTTTTTAAATTTTTATTTTATATGTCTTTTATTTTTAAAGAGAATTAATTAGACATTTGGATGAAGAACAAACTCTCAAAATGATTGAAAGAGATGTGATGAGTAATTTTATGTGTCAATTTGCCTAGGTTATGGTGCCCATTTGCCTGGTCAAACATTAATACTTGGAAGTTATTGTTTAGATGTGACTATATCTTAATCAATAAATGTTGAATAAAACATATTATTCTTAACAATGTGAACAAGCTTCAAGTTGAAAACTTTAAGAACAGAGACTGAGGTTTCCAGAAAAGAAGAAATTCTCTCCAAGACTGCAATATAAAAACTCTGCCTAAGTTTCCATCCTGCTGCTTTGTGAAATTAGGATTCAAGACTGAAACATTAATTCTTACCTAAATTTCTATCCTACTGACCTGCCTTACAAATTTCAGACTTGTCAGCTCCCACAATTGTGGCAGCCAATTTCTTAAAATAAATCTCCTCTCTCCCTCTCTCTCTCTATACATGTATATGTCATATATATAATTTGAAATAGTATTTTCACATCTGATTTTTTAAATAAAGACACATAAAACTTGATGTCTAGGTAACTTCCCATCTTCCAGTTCAACATTCCAACAATTTTAGCTATTTATCCTAGGAACACTGTTTCTTTAATTCAACAAATCATTATGACAAAGTTAAAGTGAGCATCTCTGAAAGAATAATAATAAAATGAGTTTTTAAAATATTCACTTTCTACTAATTTTTTGGTTTCACTAATTTGTTGCTTTGAAACCATAAACTTATCAGAAATGAAGATTGTAGTAAAATGTCAGTGCTAGAGTGGACCTGAGAAAAACGTCTTCCAACTCCCTCATTTCAAAGTGATTGTTGCTCTGAGGTCATACAAATAACATAACAGGATAAAGTCTACCAATAAGGTACTACATTGATATCATACTGAAAGAAAAACAATCATACATTATGTGGAATAAATATTAACAATAAGCAGACAGGTATTTATTACATAATTGACAAAAGATAAGGACAGTTTCTTCCTCCCCTTCTTTTTCAGCTTACAAAATAGTAATTCAGATCAATTTGTAAAGAATGTAAATATGAACTTGATTCTCAGAAGTTTTAGAAAAACATAATGTATGACATTTCTACTTCATTGCAAGTTTTGGTTTAAATGGCTGACCAGTGGTAAAAAGCATCCTTAAGTAAATTTAAAAATATAAAACAATAATATGGATCTCATAATATAAAACACAGATAATATTTATAAGAACCCAGAAATAATACGTAAACCAAACACAATGAATAAGGGTAAATGAAAGAAAAAATTAGGAGACTGAAACAAAAAGACAGCTGATAATAGAGAAGAAATGGAAAAAGAAAACAGAATACATGCTTTATATATATATATTTATATATATTTACTTATATGTTTTATATATGTTTATATATGTTTATTCTATATAGTAATAAGGATGACCAAAGAATGAAAAAGGAAGAATGAACATAATAGTAGAGAAGCCTTAGCACAAAAAAAATCAATTGTTACCACCATATATAGCATTTTTTATTTATTTTTTGCTAAAGTAAAATGTAATCAAATACAATAGAGCTAAAATAATTAGAAATATTTATTGAAGACAGAACAGAATGAACAAAACAATTTAAAAGAATATCATATTTCTAAAACTATTCTCTTTGTATAGAATAAATCTGTTTCACTAGAGGCAATCAAGTAAGAGTTTAATGCCATAATCAATATATCACACTAGTTTTTAATTACTCATATATGCAACCACTTCCCTTTTTCTATTTTTATTGCATTATCTGCTAGTTTACCTACTCCATCAACTTCTTGAGGAACACTTTTCACCTGGTTATAACCCCTCTCTCTTACATGATTCCTGCTACGAAATGCTGTGATTTCAATATCTGCATCAATACTATATCCATCCTCACTAGCTCCATATTCCCTAATACCCTCTACTGAAAGGACAGTCACTTCCATTTCACCTTGGCAACACTCTCACAAAATTATTACCTAGACCTTAGGATCACACAAAGACATCCTAGCTCTGAAATTATAAATCCAGATAGTTCTCCCTTCTACCTCGGCCTACAATCTCCTGTTCTTTCTCTGTCTTGCCTGGTGCACCTACTCATCAACCTGACTGAAGCCTTAGTGTTGTTTCACAAACCTCTTTCCTCCAAATAAATGGCATGTCCTATGTTTCACAATAATTGTTTCAATTATGTAGAATTCTCTTCAGACATCTAACCCAGCTGTTGCTCACATTCTCACCAAAATAACTTACTTTCTATTTTGGTGTCTCAAAATGGACAACAGATACGAACTCCTTCAACTTCCTAGCCACTACCAGCCTACTTTATCTGTTTTTCTATTTCCTTCTTATCTACCTTTGTATTACAAAGTAAGATAATTTTTCCTAAAGTTATCTGAGTTTTTATTCCAGTCCCTCCGGATTCTCAATTCCATCAAATATCCTCTCTGCTTTACATCATTTATCTTTCTTCCCACTCATCATCTGTAAAATGGGACTTGTATATATTTAATGAATGATGTGATATATGTAAAGCACTTGACACATGTACAGTACATGTTAAACGCTATGAAATGTTATCTTTTATTGTTAGTAGAGTACCAGTAGTGATACAGTTTTAACATACATGAAGTCTTTTACACCTACATATAAACAAATTAAATATGACATATCCCACTCCCTCTTCCTTTCACTCCTACTCTTTTTCTTCTTAGCATCCTTTCATTGAGTTCTCACCATGTCATTCACCATTTTAAACCTTTCTATAGTTGTAAAACTTAAAATCCTTATAATGGCCTTAACACTTTTGGGGGCAAATAGCAAGTACTTGATTAATGTTAGTAAAAGTAGTTGTGATGATTAGATAATAAAAACAACTGTATAGATTAGATATCATCATTGTCCTTTGATAAGGAGCTAAGGAAACTGCCCAAGGCTAAAGGTGGAGATGTATGCTTCCAATTAGATTAACTCATTGACACATTGGCTTAACAATCCCTACCCTTGGAATATTTCCACTAACTTCCTGATTTATTTTTTTAAAAAAGAGCCTCTTATCAGGCACCAACCCATGTGAAGGTCACAATGCTGTCAATGACAACAATTCTTCTTGGAGCTTTTGTCTCCTATAACCCTAGCATGCCATTTGTCAATAGGAATTAAGAGCTGACCTTCCTGAGTTCTGACTTTGTGTCGGCCATTGAATCAATAACTATACAGGCCCTGACCAATTTTATCCTTACAGCAATTCTATAAGAGACAAATTGTTATTATCGTCTCCATTTTACAAATGAGCAGCATTTAGTTGCATGAGCTTCCAACAGTGAAAATATCTGGATCATATGGTGATAAAATGTATACAAGTGACAAAGTGTAAATCTAGGATGAGAAGTCAGCAACTTGGCTCATGTTTGTACTCACAATGGTGCTCTAATGACCTTAGTGCCAAGTTAGTAGCACATAATACTGAATACATGGTTGTGGGACAAATGTTTATGCTATAGAATTAATATAACACATAGCTAAATACAATGTTAAGGAAGCTCTTTGAAATATTGGAAAAATAACTTTTCTCTCCAGTTTTGGTGCCTTAAATGCCTAAAAAGAGCTTCCAATCCTCACGTTCAATTTGAAGCTAAAGGATTTGTGTTCACAGTCTTAACATATATCGAGACATTAAAAAAGGAGAAGGGTAAAAGCAATTACAGATCCTATCACGAACACCACCTGGGCACTCTGCAGTTACAGGAATCTAGGTATTTCTTATGTGGATATAACAAGGTAGAGGCATTTCATTAATCTAATATTTGGCCCTAGTTTCCCCAAAGAGATCACTCTTTCAAAAATACATTTATAGGTGTTCAGGGTGAAGGTAGAGCTGGGAGGTCGGGAGGGAAGGCCTATCAGGGCTTAAAGAAGGGGAATGCAATTTATCATGACATGGGAGTTGATGACAGATGGGGAAAGAGATTTGTTGAAAGGAAGAAGGAAGGAGAAGCATGCAGGGATGAATGGTGCCAGGAAGACAGAGAATGTTTGAATACACTGAGGGAACACAAGAAACTAGGATCAATGATTCCATCAGGTCCAGGTAAAGCTTTTGGTATGGCTAGGAGCCTCAATCATATGTGGACAATTTTCAGTTAAGTCTGCTGGGCTCATGGAAGCTTGGTGGTAGTGGAGTTTTGGTGTGAAAACAAATGGCACCATGCTTTATGGTTGGCCCAAGCAAGATTGCACAGTGACAGAGAAAGAGAAATAGAAGTCCAGGAGGCAGAGGGCTTTGTGAACCAGGGTAATTTTCAGAAACCCTGGGGGAAGACTTTTGACAGTGTTAAAATGACACACCTAGTTTTGATTCAAGAGATTTGGGCTTAGACCAAAAGTCTCCAAATGTTTTAAATCCCAAGAGATTAGGATACACAACCAGAGTTAAAACCCACAATGTAGTTTCAGAGCTAGGAGAAGGAAACTTCTCCGAAAATACTTCCTGAGGATACACTCTAATTGCAACAGAGCAGATAAATGTCTTTGGGGCCTTTAGGCAAGTTAAGAGAGGTGGTGAGATCTGACAGTTGTCAATAAGAAAAATTAGAATTGGCACACAATAATATTTAGAAAAGTACAAAGATGAAAAATTAAAACAGAATTAGAAATGAGCACATACACAGTGGACATTTTGAAAGGACTATACAATCTTAATTGAAAGGCTTGTTAATTAATTTTTTATGCATACTAACACCGGAGTCATTCCACCTTGTTTTATCCAGCAGTTACAGTCAATATTACCAGTATTACCATTTTTGTCTTAGAACAACACTACATGTTTAACTTACAAGAGAAGATATATGGTAGACAAAGCTGAATGGAAATGAACTTATTGTGGAGAGAAAATAAAGCAGCAATAATTTAGTAAAATTATTTTATTATAAAGTTATGCAGAAAATGTGTAATTTATGTATATATGTCTTTCAAGTAAAATAAAACACAAATTCAATGGGAAAGGAAATCCTGAAATAGAAGTGAAAACTGAAATCTTCTCTGTCAAAAGGTTAATGAACTTACTGAAAAAGTATATAATAATCAGTTACTTCATTTTAGGTATATTTTGCATTCTCTTCTAAACTAGAGTACAGAAACTATATTCATGGGTTTTTAAAAAATATTATCTCATTCCTCTAATTCCCATTGGGTGCAACACCTTCTTTCTTCATACCTAGTATTATTCTATTAACAGTAGAACTTCAAACAGTTGTGCTCACTGAATGAATTAGCTTGTTGACAACAGTTTAGAACAGTTCAGACTGATAGCGAACTTGTTATTCATTATGTTATTAATAAAACATGTTATTTGCTAAATAATATGCTGAAAAGGAAAATGTGCTAGTTTTCTATTTCTTTTTTTTTGAGGCGGAGTCTGGCTCTGTCGCCTGGGCTGGAGTGCGTGTGAATCTCAGCTCACTGCAAGCTCTGCCTCCCGGGTTTCACGCCATTCTCCTGCCTCAGCCTCCCAAGTAGCACAGGACTACGAAGCCGCCACCTCGCCAGCTAAGGATTTTTTTGTATTTTTAGTAGAGACGGGGTTTCACCGTGTTAGCCAGGATGGTCTCGATCTCCTGACCTCGTGATCCGCCCGTCTCGGCCTCCCAAAGTGCTGGGATTACAGGCTTGAGCCACCGCGCCCGGCCAATTAGTTTTCTATTTCTAATGTTGAGTTCTTCTACTGCCAACATTATATATTTCAAGACAATTTTACTATATACCAATTGTGGGTACATAGTTACAAGACTTAATTTCTAATGCTTAGTTTTTGCCAACAACATGCTGTGAAGATTTAAAATTGGAGTGGCCTAAGTCACAAATGTAGAAAACAGGGCTTCTATTGATTGCTTTCTCTCTCTCAGCTCCTTCATTATTCACACATATACTAGCAAATCTTTTTCAAATGACAATTGATATATATAGATACATAACATACATATATAGTTTGTTTCTGTCTGTAAGTGTATACTTGTGTTTGTGTGTGTGTACATATATGTGCACGTGTGTGTATTTGTGCATATGTGTGTGTGTGTGTATGTGTATATGTGCATATGTATGCATATATATGTATCCCCATTCTCCCTGTCGGAAAAATATCTCCCTCTCATCTAGACTTGCTAAGTCAACTCTTTCTTGACAACTTCAACACTTCCTTTGATCATGATGGTCTTTAGTGACTATTTATTCCCCTCAACTTCTGTAATACCTCTTCCTTGTGCTTATGATCTTATGTCTATTCTTACTTCTCAAAGAGTCTACAATTTATTATTGGGTAGATAATATGCTTTATACATTTTAATATCTCCAAGCCTAATGAGTATTCAGAAAATATTTATTGGTATATTAAAATTATTCAGAACTGTTCTTAGAAAAAGAAAGTAAATATATGTTTATTAGAGGTATATTTTTCCTTCCATACTACAAAACACCCTCAAAAATCTTCATTCTAGATGATTTCTGCTTAATGTGAAATATCCTTTCAACAGAAAAAAAAAGTTCATAAAGCATCTAAAACTTTTGCAAATGATTAAGGATGTTTCATCCAATTTTTTCATTTAGAAAGGAAAAAAACAAGCTTAGACCTAGAAAGGTTAAGTAAGTCTCTTTGTTAAATTCACAATTTTGCAAGTCTCAGAGCTAACACAAGAAGAAATGGAACCATGATCTTCTAATCTTAGCTTAGCATTTCGGCTACTACAAGAAGTATCTTAACTCTTCTATGCTGGATTCTACTCTCTCTGATGATATAACTATGCTGGTTCTGTTTACCACTGTGTTCCCAGCACTGAGTCACACAAAATCTGCCACACAGAAGTCATTTGATAATTGTTTGTTGAATGAATACTGAATGCTTCACTATATACTCTACCATATGAAGTAGAATTTTACTCCCATAAAAGGCACTATTCAAAAGCATTGTTTTGCGGATCTCAGTCTCACTTTGAAAATACTGCTGTTCATAGAAAAAAGAAAGGACATGGTTAAATTCTAACTCTGGGTTTTCCAACCAAAACATACTGCCCCCTCAGAGAACTGCCATTAAGATTATTAGTCACTTGCTCTCTTTCTCATAATATACATATGGACACATGCCATCATGTCTTTACCTGGATGCTTGCTTTGAGGAAATTTATAAGAACACAGTTTTTAAGCAGTAAGTTATTGTAATCACTGGGAATGAGTGATCACAGACTTTAATTTAAAATATATAGAGAGGCCAGGCCTGGTGGCTCATGCCTGTAATCCCAGCACTTTGGGAGGCAGAGGCAGCAGAATCTCTCGAGACCAGGAGTTTGAGATTAGCCTAGTTAACAGAGTGAGACCTCGTCTGTACAAAAACAAACAAACAAAAAAATAGCCAGGCATGTTGGCACCTGCCTGTAGTCCCAGCTACTCAAGAGGCTGTGGTGGAAAGATTGCTTGAGCCCAGGAGTTAAAGGTTGCAGTAAGCTAGGATCACTCCACTGCAATTTGGCTCTGTCTCAAAAATAAATATAAAATAAAATAAAATAAGTATATAGGGCTGGGTGCAGTGGCTCACACCTGTAATCCCAGCACTTTAGGAGATTGAGGCGGGAGGATTGCTTGAGCCAGGAGTTCAAGACCAAACTGGGCAATATGGCTAGAATCAGTCTCTACAAAAAACTAGTAAATTAGCCATCCATGGCAGTGTGCACCTGGAGTCCTAGCTACTCAGGAGGCTGAGGCGAGAGGATCACTTGAGCCCAGAAGTTCGAGGATGCAGTGAGCTGTTAACCGCACCACCGCACTTCAGCCTCGGCAACAGAGTGAGATCTTGTACTAAAAAATGGAGAGAGGATAGATAGATGGATGGATAGATAGATGACTGATAGACTATTTCTTAGAATTCAGAGATCATAAAGAAAAAGCCCACAAGTCTAAGGAAGGATGAAGATAAAAATTCAAATGCACATTTTAAAAGAGGTAACATCTAACAGTTTGATTTTATCTACAATGCCCTTTAGTAATTAAGCAACACGTGTTTCTCATACCCTATTATAAGTTTGTCACTGCGTTGTTCATTTGGACATAGTTAGGGTAAATAATGACATAAGGTGACCTCTATTCTGTAGGAGTTTACAAGACCTTTGGGAGAACAGAATGTATAGCTATGAATATGGGGGTCAAGAAGCATGATAGAGGATAGGGAGCAGGGAGGTGAGGCCGAAGGATGTTGCTTTAGGAGGATGAGGAATTAAATTTCAACACAACAGGAGAAAAAATAAGCAGAGGGGCTTGGATTTTTTTTAATCAAAAACATAGAAAGAACGTAAATTTCTAGCAGCAAGTAGTGTGATGAGCATTGAATTTAAGGAAGATTCATCTGGCAATAATATGTAGAATAAATTTAAGGAGTGAACTATTATTGAGGGAGAGGTCTGCTGGGAGGTCTTTTGTAGGAACCAGGTGTGAAGTGATGAGAGACTGGAATAAGATAGTGGAAGTGGGAATAGAAAATGAAATTTGTTCCCCTTTCTCTATTTTAGCTCATTCTGAAAACTGGAAAATATTTCTAAAAGGTTTTTTTCACATGTTCCCTTCTACATTTAGAATACAGCGCTTAGGGATGGACACCTGAAAACGTTTGAAACAAACCCTTTCATTTATTTCATTCACAGCCATCTGGATGTCTTGATTGCATATCTGCCTCAGTGTTACCTCATGAAACAGGGATTTTTATATTCTAAGCCTGGTGACAAACTCAAGAGATCATGAATAAAAACACTGCAGTGCCCTCTAGTAGGGTGCAGAAATTTGCACTTCACTTTCAGTGTAAGAGATTGAAAGTAGGCTGCTGTTCAGATATTTCAGTATTTCATGGATCAATCACACCAGTATGTTTCAGAAGCTAAGACATATTAAATTTTTCCCTCTATTAAGAGAGAACAGAGCTACGTTTTTGAAAACATCAAGTATCGAAGCAAGGTCAGATTTATTCTCCGATACCCTTCTCAAGAATCATTTCCTTCAATTGTCGAAGGGAAAAAATAAAATAAACTCTTGCCTTAAAGTTGGAGGTAGAAATAATTTTAAGTTTAAAGAGCTTCTTATTTTGTATGAATCTCATGGCTTTTTTACTCTTTAGGAGAATCCTTCCACCTTATCCTGTAACACCAGTCAACAATGGGTATTTCAAATTACTTGACCTGACTTGGTATAGACCAAATAGCAAAATCAAAGGTGGCCAGGTTTTCTTGAAACTGTTATAAATTTAAATTTGATAGTACAGTGTATTCTGAATACATTCAGAGAAAGTATGGCCTCAAGTGCTAAATAATTAAGTAGGCAATAATTTACCTTTCAAACTTTTACTTTATCTTCTGTGTGACTCAGAATGTGGACTTTAAAATACATGGGGGAAAAAAAAAACACATTAAATATCCTCTCTTTTTTATATTCAAACCATTTTATTAGCTCACTTTACTTGTAAAAATAATATACCTTCTCCAAACATTTTTTTTTTTTTTTTAATGAAATGTGTATGCAATACAGAGTTGATGATAGCAGACTTCGCCCTTAGGAAGAAAGCTAGATTCAGAGGGCTCCATGGACTGCCTGGAAATCAGAACACTGGATGCCAATCTCCATTCTCTGGCTGACTCAGCAGGAGCATCTGCCTGCCGCTTAACCTTTGGCTAGAGAATCCCACCCAGACCATGGTCTGTGTTCTTAAGGGCCTTTTATTCAGTTTAACCATAGATTTACCTCTTTTAAATGACAAAATGTATAAATAATTTTTAGAAGAAAGAGAACCTTTACGAAATTTAGATGTGAACATTTTAAAAGATATCTTGGTAACAATAAGAGCAAAAGTATAAACACAGTCACACATTCTAATAGCCTTCTATCTTTATGAAAAACACTACGAGCTTTCACTACAAACGTATTCCTGAGAATATGTTTGCTCAGGAATGGATAGTTTTTACCAGAGTAACAACCTAGAAATTAAATGCAAACTAATATAATGATTATATCCATTTTTCTGAATTCCTTAACATATTTAGTGAGAGGGCTTTCTAAGGAATGTCACGCATCACTTCTCCCTTAGTACTTTTGATATGTAAATAAATTTTTTAGACTTACCTAATTTTTAACCAAAATACTTTTACATCTATTTTTCATGTCTCCAACTGATTACAAGGTTTACAGGGCAAAAGCCTTGTATTTTTGTTTTATCTCTCACCAGTAGTACGAGTAGAGGGTTTTTAATATTGTAGGTCATTCGTTAATATTGCAAACTGAGACTAATTGAAGTGGCCTTCCCAGCTCTCCAGCTCAGAGGGCTGATAGAATGCCTGAGATTTTCAGAATCAGGTTGAATGAGGGACCTAAGGGCAGTAGGAACAGGTGCAGAGCAACTGAGGGAAAGCTACCAGTTGCCATTCTGATTGTGTATTTGTGAGATTCAGGAAGATTCCAGTAGGTGCTCTTTGAATGCATCTTAAGAGGGTGCATTTGACCAGTACTGAATGGATAATAATTGAGATAGGACTAAACTGATTTAAAAGTAATTCTTCTCTAATGTCTTCTGAATAAGAATCAGTAAACAGGTATGTAATAGGATTTTTGACAAAGCTCTTTTATTAGGAACTCTAACACTATTTGGAAATTAGACTGGTTGTATGTCCCACTTGTAAATAACACTGATAAGCAAGCACTCCATCGGTATAATTCAGAAAATTGTGAAATCCTGTCTCAAATGTTATTAATAGGGCAATTTGCATGACAACAACTCATTTCAATAAGCATTTTAATTGCCACATCAAACATTATTAAGATCTTCCAAACCCAAGACTGATGTTTTGGGAGGATGGGTGGTGGGTGAGAAAATTATGCTTAATAGGATTTACATAAAGGATTTTTTTTTTCCAGGGTTTCTCGTGTTTCCAGAATTCCCATTATTCATTCTAGCACTTTTCCTAAACTTTTCTGTCCAAAAATCATGATGGTTCCACTAAAAATAAACTCATTGTCAATAATATTTTGCTGCTTGGTTTATAATTTTAACACAGGTAAATTGTACTTGTAGAATAAACTGATAATGTTATACTAATCTCCCAGGTGAAAACATAATAAATCTATCAGACAAGGACCAAAAATATCACTGCTTGTTCTGAACATAATGAAATGCAGCAATCTACCTAAGTGACATTAAAGTAGGGGATATGCTTCAGAAATAAGAATGCTTACAACATGTTTAATGGATATTGGAAAAGATTTGTCTCATGTGTGAACAGTGTCTGCACACATAAAAACTTATTAAGCTAATGCCTCTCAGTCTAATTCCTTTTTGAATTAAAAATAAGTTGTAATCAAACCCTAACCTTTAAAGTTATATGACCTCTATTACCCTATGAACCACACAGTCATGGCTAAGAATAAGTGAAAAGATTAGATGAACACACTCCTAGAAAATTGTTTAAATGTACTCAAAAATCTAAAGGTAACAAATATATTTGGGAATAAGCACATTAAATTCTATGACACCATTTTTTTTTTTCTACCTAGGATATACTCTTTCTTCCTCCAAAGATAGATTTTAGGGTTCTCAATAAGTGGCCATTGCTTCTTAGAGAGGACAAATGAAGCAGTATCAGTATTAGGATAATGCTGACTCTCATCAGTAGTTCTACAGTTTTAAAATTACAGTTGCAGGGGCTGGGCACAAGTGGCTCATGCCTGTAATCCCAACACTTTGGACTGCTTGAGGCCAGGCATTTGAGACCAGCGTGAGCAACACAGCAAGACCCCACCATGCATGCCTGTAGTCCTAGCTACTCAGGAGCCTGAGGCAGGAGGATCCCTTGAGCCCAGGAGTCCAAGGTTACAGTGAGCTATGATTGCACTGCTGCACTGGAGCCTAGGTAACAGAGCATACCCTGTCTCTAAAAAGAAATAAAAATAAAAAGTTACAGTTTATTTATTTTGCATCTTACATAAATGGCAGATCATCATTCATATGATAAAAACATTGGCAATAAAAGTTCAACATAACTATGACATAATTAACAGTCTATCTTTCAATTTAAGCTCTCATTTCTCCTCCAAACCCACCATCTTAACCACTAGTCCCTAAACTCTGTGGGATTATTCTCCCTTATTTTGTGCCTTTAATCAAATTTCTCACCCATTAAAAGATATCTTTGGCCTTCCCCACTACTCTGTTAAGAATGGTGAGGGGTCTGACATTTTCCCTATTTGCTGGCTAATATGTTAGCCTGCCACAGTTTCATGGATGCTAACTGAAGACACAAGACTCCTGGGTCTGAGAGAAACGACCTCATTACCGAAGCCTCAAAAGTACATGCTTCCTGTTTTCACAGGTTTTCCCGCCTTAATTTTCATAGGGACAATGTGTTGGGCAGCCCAGGTGAATGCCATGCACACCACTGGTTTTTGACACAGCTAAGGGACCCTGAGCTCAGGAAGCTCCCCATCTTATAAAGGTCCTGCAAGAAAGCCTGATAATAAAGATATTATCTTTACTATCCTGGTCAGGAAACAAATCTGCCCTCTTCCCTAAAGACAGGCACTATCTCTATTGCCCAAGGCTGTTTGTTACACAAGCACTCTTGAAAAAGAGAGTACCTGGCACAAGCTGTCAAACGATGTGTAGAAATGTCAGGGAGAATTCTTTCAAAACCCATCCTTAAAACTGCAATGTAAATCCTACTTCTTTCATAAGAGGCCACAGTAACCTTTTACTTCCAGCACTATATTTTCAGGGTCATTAGCATATCATTCACTGTTATGTGGCATAATTTATGTTACTAACCTTATTGCTTCACATTTGTAAACCATTTAAATGAATTAAATTTTCACTTTGTCTTGTTAAGTACTTTAGACTCACTGAAGGTACAACTTATTTAATAAGTTCCTTTTTAGCCCCACAAAATTCAGTGGAGCTATATTTTGAATACTACTCAATGAATGATGTAAAAGTCAAAGTTATTTTTTTTAAATATTTTATTCTAAACAACATGTAAGAAAACTGTAGTGGAAATTAACCTAAAGAGTTTTATTCTAAAAAGTTTAGAAGAAAAATTAGTTATCAGAATGTACCACCAACATTCCCTGTGCTATTTGCCTATCTTTTATATAGGAGATAATATGTTTTTAGTCAACTTTATTTGGTGTCAAATATCAAGGAATACCAATTCTTATGAATAAATAAAGTATGAGTATAAATCTAGTTTTAAGTTTTTGAATTAATAATGATCTGCTAAAAATTTGGAATGAAATCGGTTTTGACTTCAGGGAGCTTAATAACAAGAACCTCCAAGGTAAAAATCTTCAAATCTATATTTTATTAATTTTTTAAAAATCAAACTATGCAAGTGCAGTTTTAAAAGCCAAATAATGATACATCAAACAACCTTAGGCATTTCCAATACCCAGAGGCAACCTTTTCTAATGCATCTCTTAACTATTTATGAATGGTTTTGCCTTCATATTTTTAAGTGTTGAACTATTTATAGACTTACTTTTCATTTTCATATTGTCTTGCTGATTTCTTCTTATAGAAAGGAAGCATTTAACTCTTATACTAACCTTCCCTCATCCGCTATATATTTATAGCATACTTGTGGTTAAATCAAGTGTTGGTATTACGACTATGCAAGCAATCTTTACAGCTGAACCTTGTAGTATATTTGGATTACATTTCATTTAATAAAGTTTCTTACATTCCCTTAATAACTCACATTTTGTATACTCAATTTTGTATCCAATTGTCATTACCATATTATTAAGCTTTCCATGATAATTCATCTCTAAAATATCAGGTAAGCATCGTTATTCCAGCTTCAATCTGTCCTGGTTGCTTCTGAAGCTCAAAGTATGACAAGCTGCTATTGTCATGCCATCCTGCTTCCTTATCATTTTTAGATTAACTTCAGTATTTTCCTATACATAGCCTCCTATTTTGGGGATGATATTTCTTTCTTTTTTGTTTACTTCTTAGTTTTGGAGGAAAATAGATAAAAGTAGTATCCTCAGCAAGGATGCATTAGCCAAAGAAAATGAAATCTTATAGGTCTAAAAATGTCTTTCTTCTTCTTTGATATTTGGAAAAAAAAAAAAAAAATAGCCTGGCTGTACAGAAGATTCTAGTTGAAATAATTTTTCTTCAGAATTTCAAAAGCTTTACTCAGTTGCCTTCTAGCCCCAGATTTCCATTGTGCAGACCTGTGCCATTTTGATTCCTAATTTTTTATATGTGAGCATTTTGGAAAAAATAAAAACTCTTTGGACATTTTTAAGATCTTCGGTTTTTTCTTAATGTTTTGAAGTTGTATGCTGATAAGTGCATTGGTGAAGATTTTATTTATTCCATTGTATTGTGGATCCAGCGATAGCTTTATAATTAAAAACACATGTTCAACTATGATAGGAAATTTTTTTTTTTTTTTTTTTTTGAGACAGAGTCTCGCTTAGTCGCCCAGGCTGGAGTGCAGTGGCGCGATCTCGGCTCACTGCAAGCTCCGCCTCCCGGGTTTACGCCATTCTCCTGCCTCAGCCTCCCGAGTAGCTGGGACTACAGGCGCCCGCCACCTCGCCCGGCTAGTTTTTTGTATTTTTTTAGTAGAGACGGGGTTTCACCGTGTTCGCCAGGATGGTCTCGATCTTCTGACCTCGTGATCCGCCCGTCTCGGCCTCCCAAAGTGCTGGGATTACAGGCTTGAGCCACCGCGCCCGGCCAACACGAATTTTCTTATCTTCTTTCTTATGTAGTATCCACTTGATTGTAAAATTTTGTTTTACTGTTTTATTTCCCAGCCCTTCCACTGTTTTATGTTATCACTTTTAATATTGTAAGAGCTATTTTATATTCTCTGAAAGTCCCTTGTTTGTGTTTTCATGTTCTTGTTACATGAATGCAGTATTTTCCTTTTTTTTTTTTTCTGACAATACTAATTGTATTAGTCCGTTTTCATACCGCTATGAAAAACTGCCCAAGACTGGGTAATTCATGAAAGAAAGAAGTTTAATTGATTCACAGTTCAGCATGATTGAGCAGACCTCAGTAAACTTACAATCATGGCGGAAGGTAAAGTGGAAGCAAGGCACTTTCTTCGCAAGGCGGTAGTGCTGAGCACAGAAGGGAAAGAGCCCCTCTTTAGCTAGTAGTCACCTTCTTCACAAGGAAAAGTGCCGAGCGAAGTGGGGAAGAATCCCTCATAAAACCATCAGATCTCATGAGCACTCATTCACTATGGTGAGACACCCGCATGAGTCAATTACCTCCACCTGGTCTCTCCCTTGACACGTGGAGATTATGGGGATTACAATTCAAGATGAGATTTGTGTGGGCATGGGGGAAACTACGTTCAGACATTCAGAAGACACTCAGAAGCAATTTCCCCCAACCAAAAACAATTGTAATTGGTTAGCTTTTGATCAGAAATATTTGCATAAATAACCAAATCAGATTTGGGAAAGAAATTTAAGTCACTGTGTGGTTATAAAATCTACCGGCCTATAAATATATTTTATAAATAAATTATATTTCCTAAAACTCTTGGAATGCTTTTACAATTCTTAAATGATAAAATTATAGGTCCTATAAATTGAGGAACATGATTATACTAATTTTTCAAACTGTATTCTTGATTAACACAGTAAAAAAAATGCATATGGTAGTTCCTTTATAAAATCTATATAGCTTAATATTTTCTCCTAAATGAAATTTTAGAAAATTATGTGAGAAAAAGTCGCCAATAAAGATACATAAACTTTCTCAAAGTGATAAAAATGTTAATATAGCTATTAAAAAGATTTCAAAATATTGATCTAAAGAAAGTCATTTCATTTTATATTATTCACCATTGTGTTAAATTCCTTTCCTGAAACTACATTTCCTCATCAAAATAATGACTGGTTAGCACGTAATTTTATTTTAGGAAGGTTTTTGCTCTAAAGGTAGAAAGCTGTATCAGAACGTGGGATTTGATGAGAGATACCCATTTTCACTATTATAAAAACTCTCTAAGACTACTGATGCATTACATTAATATCTACATTATGTGTTGTTATACATCAATAGATTATGGGGCAGATTTTAGAGATAATATTTTACAAGGGATTCAAGAATAAATTCTAACATTATTAGTTATTATTTTTGGTAAATCCAAGTCATAGTCTGCCTCAGCTTGGTGTTGTAAAAATATTTTTTACTGCCGATTTTGCATGAGTGTATTTTGTTTTTATGCATATCCTCTTTCCAAGTTCTACCGATGGTGATGAAAGTACCACATGTGAAATCAGTTTAGAAAAAGAAACAGAAACCTACAATGCAGTGGATGATTTTAAAGGCATGATTCCAAACAGAAAAAAAAGTCCTATTTTTTTTAGTATTTCCTAAAATAATTAAAGCAAAAGTACCTGAAATAAATTAAGTCATTCACCTGCTTGTAGTTTATATAAATGAGTATCTATTCAACTAAGCTGTCCAACATCCAATCAAAATTAGAGCACAAATAAATCTTACGGATTATAATTCAAATTTAGACACCGACATTGCCAAATTTAAACATAACATGAATACACTAGTCATGTCTTTATCAGCAACGATAAAGCATGTTTTAAATTATAGAAATTCAGGTAGAGAAAATGTACTTGAACCAAAAAACTCTGGGCTTCAATCAAGGTTGTATTTGGAGCACATGAACTCCTTAGATAGGTCTAGTGATCTCTGTTGTTAAGTGTTCTTATCACTCAAAGCATGTTTGAAAATTTACTATCTGAAGGAATTCATTTATTCAAGCCCTCAAAAATAGGCATAACTACTTTAAATGTATGTTTACATCCACAGAGTAGAAAGATCTCTGGCGCTAAAGGTAAGGCATTCTCTGGGAAATTCATATTAGAGAGATGTCATGTTTATTTATAGAGTGTGGAACTTAACATCATGTTATTTTCTCAAATGGTACAATTTTAGACAGTTGTTAATAAATCCTAGCCACCAAACATGTACTGAAAATAGAACTTCAACATGGTATGCATCACAGTGATATTTCACTGAAATAACATAGAACGAGATGCTTGTCAAGTTGAGGTTGCATGAGAAAGGAAGTCAAAGAAGAGGAAGGTTAACAAAACAAATGTCTTCAGGTGTGGTTGAATGGAAGAGTAGTCAAACTTTAAAAGGCTAGCAGGGTTTGGGAAACCTGGAGAGAACGGTGCTATGATTTCCAGTAAGGTGTGCGATATGAATAAGGTACTCAGGCACAACCCAGTCTGCAGAGCAAGAGATATGAGCAGGTAGAAAGGAGAAGGGATAGTGGAGACTAGCAATGAAAAAGGCTTTCTAGTAAAAGGAAAAAGAGAAATATATTTTTTAAGTCTCTAAAAATGTGAATTTCCCCCTTTATATTTAACTTGTTAACCCAGCAATAGGACATATTTTAAATTATCAGACCTATTGTTGTAGAAACGCAAGCCAAAAACTCCATATTCAAAACCTTTGGAGTATGTGTTTCAGAAATTTTCAGATTTTTGAAAGGTAATATAGTATACATGCCATCTATTATATAACACACTCAGCTGGATCTTTGGCTATATTGTGTAATCAAACACATTTCCTGGGCAAAACGTGATTATTCAAAGTCTGGTAAATAAAGAGTGTAAAGCTTTTTTCTACTTTTCTATTCAAGTCATTTGAGGTCAAATTTTGACACTACACTAGCTAACATCAAGTTTTGCTTACAAAAGTTACAAATAAAACATGCCCACTGGTTTTCAGAATTTTTTAGATTTTAGAATTGTGTTTAAGGTATTGAAGAAGTGTATTTTAAAATTTAATGACTTAAACTACAATAACTAAAAGAGCAGAAGTATGTACTCTAGACTATTATATTACAAAAAGTATTCAGTTCTGTAAATTAAACTTAATCTAATTTAAAATTGCATATGAACAAAAACACTGAAAATATTTGGTCAGGAAAATGGAAGCCAGGGGCCGTATTATTTTGGGTAGTATACAGGTATGGTCAACCTGTGCACCACAATAAGGAAAGGGTGGTACAGGGGATGAAGGTTTCCAAATTATGCTGAGGGAAAAGGGGGAAGGTGCCTTAGGAAATAGAAGATATCAGAGAGGATGAAACAAGGATCTCTCGCCCATCCTTTCCAGAAGGAAAGCAGGTATCTGAAAGTGGAAAGCAAATTCCAAGTGCTGCTTTATCACACACTTCTCAGTCATCTGAATAACTAAATGAGATTCAGCAGAGCATCTCACAAATAGACCATGTATAATTTCAAGCCCCTTCCTAACTATGTAACATCCTATCCTGCACTGAAAGAAAGGAAAGGGAAAAGAAAGGAAGATAGGCAGAAAAACAACATCCTCTCACTTGTTACTTATGTCTAAATTACTTTAAGAAAAGAAAAATAATTACCTTACACTAGAGACTTAAAAATTAAAATGCAAATTCTTGTAAAAACATAATGAAATGATAGAAAAACCTGGGCAAAAGACCAAATTAAATGTAGGCCTTTGCTTTGTTTCGGTGGGGAAATAAGTAAGGAGACCAAAAAGATTTAAAATATTATCATCAAGAGCAAAATGTAGGAAAATGAGACTAAGAACAAAAATAAATCAACAAACACTTTTCAGGTGGCACAGCACTGTCCAGGGTTGGTGCTGATTACTTTTAACAGAGTTGGACCAAACGCAGACTATACGTAGAGATTTTTGGTCATTTACAGGCCAATTCATAATGCTCTGTTTGTATGATGTACATTAAAAAAAAAAAAAAAGAAAGAAAGAATAGCTGTATTCACATGTAGGTAAAATTCACAAACATAAGTTAAACAATATACAGCATGATCCTATTTTAATAAAAATATAAAAATGCATGTATATATGTATATATAAAGATAAAAAACTTATACATTAAAACACTAGTTATTGGTGGGATTACCCATGGTTATTGTCTTCTTGTTAATGTTGTTCCTAAGTGTTCTACAATGAATATGTATTATATCATAGAAGTTATGAAAGTTTCTAGTGAAGATTCCTTTCTTCAGGGATGTTTTAAGGGAGCTATCATTATTTTACACAGTTTTCATTCTCAACTAAACAGAACTCTACGTTTTTTGAGAAAACCATAGACGTGTAGGACAAAAGAAATCCGTACTAGGCTTAATTATAGTTTTCTGGAAAATTTACTTACAGTATACATCCACTCTGATTGACTTTATCGCTGGGGACCCCAAGCCATTCTCTGCTTTACAGTAATACCGGCCTCCTTGGTGTCGCTGAATATTTGTAATCCTCAAAGTCTCATTGAAGACACTTGAGTCTTGGAATCTGTCAGAGGCACTTCCTGCTGTTTTGGTCCACCTGATCTGAGCAAGCATCAACAAAGATTGTTACTTTAGGTTGGTTTCCCCACAGATAAATCAAATAGCAATCACTCATTTGAAGAGTTTGCATTTATAGCTGCTACATTGCCTCTCCCATCAAATTATTGAAAAAAAAAATTAAGGTTTACAGACACGATTGAATTTAAAAAATTTTAATGTAATGTCATCATTGTACAGTGTGTGTAATTTGAATTCAATTGCATAGAATTCATCAATTGCCTAATCAGTGTGGAGGGCAATATAAATTATAACATAAAGGGAGTTAAATATCAGTAGTACATTGAAAATACAGATTAACTTTTCTTTTTGTTGGACATTTAAATTTGTTTTTCATATTTTCCAAACCTTATAAGATTATTTTACTTATTTAGTTCAAGTAGGTTCTCATTTTATTTTTGGACTTGCCTCATTCTTTTATTTGAAATTTCCTATTTGATTTGAATAGTTTAGACATAATACCATAATGGCTTATTGAAATTATGTATAATTTTAAACACCTGGTTGTTTAAGAGTTTTTTTCTTTGATGGCTTTGCTGTAATAAGCTCACAAATGATTTGTCTATTTTGATCATTAGTATTCACTTTACATCAATAATTATTTTTTAAAAAATATGTAAACTTTTCAAGGAGAACATTTCTAGTAAACTGCCAAAACATTTTGAATATCTAAAACATTTCATTATAAACAATACCATTCTTTTAAACACAGCTGTGTACAACAGACTTCGTTCTTGCTAGCAATAATGACTGGTATTCAACTCAACTTTTGTGTATTTTAGTGTATAAAACCTGAATAAAAGCCACACGCTCATACTGTAAAGTGATACAAAATAGAAAGTAAAAATAATTTGATTTTATTTCCCTTCGTGCCCCGCTATATATTTTAGTTTGTTTTTATTTTAAGGTTGAGAAACAGCTGATAGAAATCCTCTGTTCAAACACATATGCTGTGACATGGAAAATGAAACTAAATACTGAATCATCAAAACACAAATCCTATACTATTGCCATTATATATACCTATTTTCATATGCAGTTAATTAAAATGTATGATCTAATGGCATAAAAAGTATCTTTAAAAAGTTATCCACATAATTAAAATATCTGTATAAATATAACCATGTTTGCCCTTAATTGTGAATGGAATAAAAATGTTATTAAGAGATGAATTTTTTAAAAATCTGTAAATCACAAAAAGAAATACCAAATATTTATTCAAAATCTTCTATATATCTGGAATACACAAAGATGCAAATGGCATAATTTCTGATTTCAAGTAGTTTATAAATGTATTACTAATATACCCATAAGAAGAAAAGGAGAATTGTGTAAATTATGTCAAAAATGGAAGCATACTCACACTTTCACTTAGCAATTATCTGGTTAAAATTTACCTTACTAACATATTTGCAAAATAAGGCATAGAAATTAGCCTACTGTATGTGTAAAACTGTAACACTGGAAATGATATAAATGCTAAATGATAGAGAGGTGGTTATAAACTGACTCTAAAATTGAACTGAATACAGTCATTAGAAAAAATAAAATACGAAATGTATTATTAAGTTAAAAAGACAAAAAGCAAGAAACAGAGAATATTCTCATCTGTGTAAAAATAGCATATGTGTATATTTGTGTGTGTAGATATTACTAAATGTTTATTAAAATTACACAAGGAAACATACAAAGCTCTGTAAATGAGACTGGGAGTAAAAAGAGGATAGTGAAATGTGTTCTTTTCTTAAGTTGTACTTTAAATTCTTATTTATACTTAATTTACTTTACCGGAAGCAAATATTGTGTTTATTATAAAGAAGTTTTAAAAAATGAAACAATTCTCAAATGAAACATAGGAAAGAGAAAAGTAAACAATAGAAGTAGAAAGGAATGCAAATAATCACTTAGAAATTATTTTTCCTCCCTTTTTATTCTCTACTTTTAAGAAATAAATACTGAAATATTCCTGAGTAGTAGAAAGACATAAATTTACACATTGGGAGAGTTTACCAAGTCATATGCCTAACTGATGAGAAAAGAAACCTCCATATATACTCTGATAAAAACTGTGACCTCTAAGTCTACAAAGAAAACTGTTCAGCCTTCCAGGAAAAAGGGACTAACTTGTAAGGTCATAGGGCCTGGTCACTCCCTAATGTTAAGTATTTCCTTCTTCTTACACCGCAAATTATTAATCGCCACATGACTGCCCGGGATAAAAACATTTCCCAGTCATCCATTTAGCCACATTCTTGTTGTTTCAAGCAGAAATGTCCTTATAGGGAAGCAGCACTTCATGTTTTGCACATTTTTTGGTAGCTTCCATTTGAACAGTGAGCCGATTTGAAACGAAAATCAAGCACAGAGTAGTAGTAAAATAGAAGAAACCTGAAATCTTGACACCATGGAGTTATACCTACCTAACTTAAACTATTGATAGCCCTGGACTTCTATATGGGGAAAAATAAAATTCTTGTTTACTTCTTCTTCAGGTTTTTCTGTGACTGATAGCCAAACTCAATTCCAACTGATTTTCCTGGAGTGGTATGGAGGTCAGTTTGTCTTCAGGATTCTCATTTCCAGCACCGAAAGCTCAAAAACAGTGGAATAACATCCACATTTACTGAAAAAGGTGAGGGAAAGGGATATCTCCCAATAGCCCATACCCATTCAAGAGCTCATTTGTTCTAGGGTGAAATAAAAATATTCAGTGCTATGCAAACATGTTAACCTCAGGGTTCAAATAGCCCCGCATGATGAAAATCTTTGAAATACTCTAACTCCCAACAAATGAATTGTATCTGAGGTCTGGGATTTTGAGAAGATATAGAAAAGCACATCGCAGTGGGCAGTTAATAGATACTCATTTAATGAATAAGGAGGATTTCCTTGGGTTAGTATACAATTTAAATACTAAGTAAAGTTTCTTAAAACCAAAAGGACATAGAATAAGAAGATCTGTAATAACCTAGCAAAACCTAGAAGTTTGGGGTGGAAATGTAATGCAAAGCAGAGGTAACATTGTAGGGATGGAAGGAAAGGAAAGGAGAGAAAAAAGTTACTCTGGAATCTTAAACTTTGGGATAATTGAAAGGGGAAAATGTATCCCTGTGGGAGAAACAGTTAGGTATCTTGTATATACATTTTAAAAAGCATAAATGTCAATTAAAGTAACAGGAAAAAAATCAGTTTCATTAATGGAAGGAAACATGAGATAAAGTTGGCCAGGCGTGGTGGCTTATGCCTGTAATCCCAGCACTTTGGGAGGCTGAGGCAGGTGGATCACGCGGTCAGGAGATCGAGACCATCCTGGCGAACATGGTGAAACCCCATCTCTACTAAAAATACAAAAAAATTAGCCGGGAGTGGTGGCGAGCACCTGTAGTCCCAGCTACTCAGGAGGCTGAGGCAGGAGAATCGCTTGAACCCAGGAGGCAGAGGTTGCAGTGAGCAGAGATCACACCACTGCACTCCAGCCTGGGCGATAGAGCGAGACTCTGTCTCAAAAAAAAAAAAAAAAAAAAAAAAAAAAAGAAGAGATAAAGGGAAGAGAGTGGAAAAAATATAAACTTGATAAAATGGGCAGAAAAAAAATAGGGCAAAGGTAAAAGAAAAATTTATACTTTAAAATGAATACATATTTAATTTTCATTTTATTTTTAATTGGCAAATATATACGTGTGTACATATACTTGGGGTATGATGTGATGTTTTAATATAAGTTTATATTGTGGAATGATAAATCAAGCACATTGACAAATTCATCTCCTCGAATACTTTTTTGTGTTGAAACATTTGAAATCTACTCTGTTATTAATTTTGAAACCGGTTAACAGTATATTATTATTAACTAGAGTCACCATTCTATGCAATAGACCACTATAGAGTAAGATACAACATTTATATCAGTCATAGACTAGATGTGAATAGACTGAATTTGCCCACTGAAAGAGCCTACTAGACTGAATTTAAAAGTTAAAAGAAGCTTGCGTGTAATTAACATCTAATAACAATAAATGATTGGAACAATAGAAAACTGGAAGCCAACATGGGAAAAGAAGGCATGGATAAAGTTGTAATGGAATTATGTAAACTAAAAATCAATCAACCAATTAGGAGTGCTATATATATATAATATCATGTGATATATATAATATGTGTATATATAATCTTGTAATGTGTAATCTTAATACGTATATTAAGATTAAATTAATAATAAATTTGCAGTTAAAAACTAACAGGAAGAGAAAGGCATCACTTTTTGTAATATTAAAAGTCAAAAGCATAAATATATTACTTGTAATTGGTATTCAGTAAAGTACAGAGCCACTAAAGACAAAAAGCAAACAAAATTAAAAAGGGAAGAATTTGACAAACATTCAATTGCAGTAGAAAGTTCCAATACAGCTCTCTGAGATTCAGGCAGTTCTTGATAGTGCAACTTTTTTAGTTAAGAGGAAAGACAGGACAAACTAAAAAACTACAATCAACATATAAGACTAATAAATATACAGAAAGTCGTCTATCCACAGGATTAGTAATTTTTTTCTTACGTGCATTAAATATTTACAAAAATTGATCATGTAGTTGATAGCAAAGTAAAACTTTACTAATAAAAAATTAGAGGTAGGACAGGCATGCTATCAAAACTTAGTTCAATACGTTATAAATAACTTATCAAAAGTTGACTAATACACGGAAACCTTTATTCACATTGTTATTGTTCAAAGAGAAAATTAAAAAGAAAATTGCTAAGTATCCAGAAGTCAATGAATAGAAAACCATTTCATACTAAAACCTATCAATACAGTTGTACTGGTCTGTTTTCACACTGCCCATAAAGACATACCTGAGACTGAGAAGAAAAAGAGTTTTAATTGGACTTACAGTTCCAAATGGCTGGCAAGGCCTCAGAATCATGGCAAGAGGCAAAAGGCACTTCTTACATAGTGGTGGCAAGAGAAAATGAGAAAGAAGCAAAAGCAGAAACCCCTGATAAACCCGTCAGATCTTGTGAGACTTATTCACTATCACAAGAATAGCACAGGAAAGATCGGCTCCCATGATTAAGTTACCTCCCAGAATATGTGGAAATTCCGGTAGATAAAATTCAAGTTGAGATTTGGGTGGGGACACAACCAAACCATATCAACAGTGAAAAGAATACATATAGGAAAATATAAACCTTAAGTACTCTCTACATATTAAAGAATGAATGAATGAATAAATAACTCATCTGAATTTATTTTAACTTAATGCAGTACTCATCGGAATTTATTTTAATTTAATTTTGGCTTGAGCTGTATCCTAAACTACTGCTTGAGATTGTTTAGGAGAGAGGAACAGGCAAAAAGCATCTGCTAGTTGTTTTTCACAGAAGGTTCTAGAAGCTGCCTCATGACACTGCTTATATGATATGGTTATTCTTCCTTAGTTACAAGAAATGCTGGGAAATATACTCTTTACTCTGAATAGCATCTTCTTCCTCTCCCCCAGCTAAAATTTGATAGTTCCTTAATTCTGGAAAAACAGAAGAGTGGATGTTTGGGACAACCCCTAGTTTCACAATGTGAATAAAATACATCCAAATTTCAGATATGCTATTGCATTAGTCCATTCTCATGCTGCTATGAAGAAATACCCAAGACTAGGTAATTTATAAAGGAAACAGGTTTAATTGACTCACAGTTCTACATGACTGGTGAAGCCTCAAGAAACTTACAATCATGGGGGAAGGGGAAGCAAAAACATCCTTTTTCACATGGCGGCAGGAGACAGAAGTGCTGAGCAAAGTTGGAAAAGGCCCTTAAAAACCCATGAGATCTTATGAGGACTCACTCACTATCACGAGAACAGCATGGGGGGAACCACCCCCATGATTCAATTATCTCTCACTGGATCCCTTCTACCACACATGGGGGTTGTGGGAACTATAATTCAAGGTGAGATTTGAGTGAGGACACAGCCAAACCATATGGGCTATATTATTACATTTGTGTTTAAATCCTCTTACAATATAACATTAAACTCATTTCTGTAAAAATAACATTAACAGAAAAAGAATGATACGAGAGTTTAGGAAATACTTTTCTTGGTAACTCTTCCTAATCTGAAGAAACAATATGGAGATTCTCTTATTTTAGGCCTATTCAATTCCCAATAGTATTACAGATAGAGATAAAGATATAGATATAGATACAGATACAGATATAGATATTTCCTGAAACATCATTGCTTTTACATAGCCTTAAATAAAATCAGTATTGACTGAGATAGTCTTAGGAAAATATTAAAACCTGAAGCATAGATAGACTTGGCTGAATCCAAAAAGTATATTGTGTAGATGCAACAAACTCAATAAAAACTTTGACCTGAGGCTTCTAGGTTGCCCCATTTAATTAATGTCTAGTGAATGAGGATTTGTACACTGAAGATCCTTTCTATTGTTTGCCAAGGAGTTCAGCCAGATGTACTCAGATCAATGTGAGCATTGTCCCAGCATTATTTATACTCTGAAGGAAGATCCTTTAGCAGTAAGAGAATCCTTGAGAGAAAATCAGATAAACATCACCTGACCTGCTATAATTATTGGGATGATCTGCCACCAGAGCCTTGGGAACTAAACCTAAAAAGGTACAGAGTGCCAGCTTGCAAGAGTATTAAGAACTATCAATGGTATGTAATTATTAATAGGCAGTGTTTATTAGAGTTTTCAAAATAAAAGTTATTCCTTTCTCCTGCACTGATATCAGGGAAAATTACAGAAGAAATAAGTTCTCTTTGAATTACTTAATAGAATAAGTGGAATTCTGAATGGCACAGGACTCTAGAGCATACAGGTACAATTTTTAATAAATTGTATCAGTCTACAATAATTATAGCAATATGTCTCACTTATTTCTAAATCTGTTTTTATAAAAAAAGAACCACAATTTTCTAACAAAGCAAAAAAAAAAAAAAAAATTAACCTTAACAATTCTCTACTCTATGCATAAAAAACCATTTTTCTAGTATACCCAGAATATTAGGGACCATGATTACTATTACTATTACCACCACCACTACTACTACTAAGATGCAATTTGAAATATTTCTACAAGATATATGCAGATAAGAAGCTCATGACAGTAATAGAAAAAGGGAGACTGGCCAGCTCTTGGGGAGGTCAAGGCAGAAGGATGGATTGAAGCCAGGAGTTTGAGACCAGTCTGGGCAACATAGAGAGATCCCTCTCTCTACAAAAACTAAAAATAAAACAATTTCCTGGCTGCAGTGAGTTATGATGGCACTCCAGCCCAGGCAGCAAAGTGAGACACTGTCTCACCATAAATAAACAAATAGGAGGAGTCTGAAGAACAAGGGATTCACAAAGCAGGTCTACTCACTATGCAGAAAACAGAATGATGAAGAGGGACCCATCACGGTAGACAAGAAACAGAGGTAAAATACCGGGGCGAGGACATGATATTTCTGAACACTAGACGGGCCTTAAAGCAGATAGCAATAGGTTTTCTGATCCTTTTTTGCATTTGTCTTTTCTTTGAATTTAACCTTTGAGGAATGTATTCACCTCTTGTGTGAATAAACAATCAGAGAAAACAGATAAACTTAGTACTTTTCTTAAACAGCATCAGACTTCCTATATGCATCTGAAGCACTACGATAGGGCCTGCTGGCACTATTTCACACCAGAGGTGACAGAGAAGGGTACATCTTGGTGCAAATGCTTATAAATATAAAATGCTGGAAATTAATGCAATCATCATAGAAAAGTTTGATTTTGTAGCATGGCCAAGACATTACTCCTGGTCCCCAAACCACCATTATCAGAATTCGATTTCTTTAAAAGTTTACAAAACGTTATTGTTCCATCCTCTGATTTTAATGCCATGACATGCTTAGAAGGTAAGAAAACTTTTTCTCCCCATTTTACAGCTCCAGTCCTTCCATGGCCATGAGACTATGTGCTATTATATACTGGGATCCTTTCTGACTTGAAAGTTCTCCCTTTTTCCTTCATTTAGTATCTAGTTAACACCCTCTGGTCCTCCAGATATCATTTTATTAGAAAGCTTTCCATCTCTCATAGAGCTCTATTATGTCCTGCCCCCTTTGTTGCCATGGCACTCTGAGATTCCCTCTGTGAGAGTGCTTATCACATGCTTTAGAAATCAGCTGTTTAGATGTTGTAGGAGACAACTGGTGTTCTGTCTGATTCCCTTAGAACCCTTTACCTTTCCTATATGCTACCTCACTAGACATTTTGTTTTTCATGAAATGAAAACACTAGGGATTCAGAGTTACCTGCAGTCAGAGGGAAATCCTGGGAAATCTTGGGAGTTTATTCCCTACCCCTGTGACTCTTAGCCGATGAATGATTATTGTGGAATATGAAAGCGCTGCTCCCGTGCCTCTAGATGGGATAGATTCTGCAGCATAATTTACACCCCAATTTCTTTGCAGTGTCAGGCTGATGCCAACCTCGTGAAACCACATCCTGGCCCAGCTTCCTCCCTTTCCTCTCCTGCTTTCTTGCTCCATTATCAGTTTCTCCTAAGGGCATTTCCTTAATAAATCACTTGCACATGAATCCTCATCTCAAGCTCCATTTCTAAAGAATCAGACCAAAAACAATGACTTTGCCTTAACCAATGGTAAGTTCATTAAGGCAAGAACTATTCTTAAACTTGGTATCTCCAGCCCAAATAACTGAGCCTGAGACATAGTAATGATTAAAAAATATATATATATCATTGTTGCTTGAATTGATTCCTGGCACTATAATTCTGCTCAGAATACAATTATGAATTAGACAAAATTCCACTCCACGATGCATCCAAAATAGAATGAATTTAGTCTATTTTGGTGGTGTTTACTTATCTCCCTGACTTCTGAACAATTGACTGCCTTAAAGCCTCATCATTTTCTTTGTACATTCACTTCCTCAGTCACTTTATGGAGTACTTTAAATACCATTTATGTAATGATGGTTCCTAAATTCGTATTTGTAGTTCAGGCCTCTCCTTTGAATCCCAGACTTTTAGCCACCAAGTGCCTGCTCTCCATTGCCAACATAACATATCCAAAATGAACTCTTGATCTCCCCTCCAAACCAACTCTCCCAGTCTTTCCCATCTCGATTAATGGTAACTCCATCCTTCCAGTTATTCAGACCAAAACTTTACAGTCCACCTTGATGAAAAGAGAATGCTAATAAAAACACAAAATACTAGTATTTATCTTAGTTATAAAGAAACTATATTGCATCTGTGATAGACTTTAAAACGTGTTTTATAACTTGAAAAGTAGTAAAATAGTCATTTACTAAATTTTCTTGTTTTTCAGGGATCCCCAAGACCCCATCAAGGTTCAATGATTCACAGAGGACTTTGTGGAACTCATTATACAGTCTCTGACTGATGGTTTCACTTACAATTTTTTTGACTTAGTGATTTTTCTACTTGACTTTTGACTTTATGATGGTGTGAAAAAATACACATTCAGTAGAAACCATACTTCAAATTTTGATCTTTTCAATAAATTACAGGAGGTATTCAACACTTTATTACAAAATAGGCTTTTTGTTAGATGATTTTGCCCAGTTGTATGATAATGTAACTGTTCTGAGCATGTTTAACTATCATGTTAAGGTAGGCTAAGCAAAGCTATGATGTTCAGTAGGTTAGGTAAATTAAAGCATTTTTTTCTACTTATAGTGGGTTTATTGGAATGTAACCTCATTGTAAGTCAAGAAGCATATGTATAGTTATATTCATGACTATGATATATTATAGTGAAAGAAGACAAAGCACAATTAATATAAGGAAAAGGTGTATTGGGCAAAGTTTAGTGAAAAAAGGATACAAGCTCCTGAGTCCTCTCCCTATGGAGTCACATAGGACATGTTTAATGTTGAATATGACAGCTCTTGGGAAATGCTATCTACCAGGGAAGTTCATTAGAAACTCAGTGCCCAATATTTTTGCTGGGGGCTGGCCACTTACGCACCCTCTGCCCAGTATATCAAAATTCCAGTCTCCCAAAACTAAAGCAAATTTCCAGCATAAGCTGTATTGTTTGCAAGAAAAGAAGAAGAAGAAGAAAGAAGAAGAAGAAGAGGAAGGAGGAGGAGGAGGAGGAGGAGGAGGAGGGGAGGAGGAGGAGGAAGAAAAAAATAGACATAGTGAGCCATTCTTATCAGCTGGAGAATGGTGGGACCTCTCTTGAAATCCAGATTCACAGATGCCAGCCAAAGGCCAACCTTGCAAGCAAGCATGGCATTTTCAAGCTTGCTAGATTAACTATTTTCTTTTTTTACACACATATAGTATACTGTGTAAGCATAAGTGTCACGTGGGAATTCTGAAGAAGCTCCTTAAAAGGAGCTTATCTTTCTAGCTTTTCTTCCTTATTCCTGAAATTCAAATGTGATAGCTGGGAATTCAGGATCCAATTTAAATTGTGGGCATACCTCAAGATAGAAGTCACGTGCTAAGAATGGGTCCCTGGTGACACCATGAAGCCACTATACCATCTCAATAATCTCTATCACTAAACTTTCTTTTCTGTGAGCAGAATTGATGTCTATCTTGTTTTAACTATTATTTCTAAATTCAGAATTAGCAGCCAAACAATTTATAATAAAAAATTAATTAATAAAAATTAAACAAATACATTTTTAAAATGTGAAGGCCCTGTAAATAAAAGACCTTCTCTGTTAATCAAATGCAAAATAATAAAAGTAATGCCCTTGAAGAAACAACTAAAAGTAACTAAAGAAATAAATGAAACTGCATTCATTAGAAATGCTATATTTTAAAAATCTAAAAAAAAAAAATATATATTGAGTAGTAGCTCATGAGGGAAAGAATAAACTATTCATTTAAAAAAATTAAACTGGGCCTTTAATAGCCTAAAACAGGAAATCATAGCTTAATTATCAATATGTCATTTTTATGTAGGTAAAGATGCTGTCATGACATACAGCATATTCCAAGCCCTTTTTTGTAATGAGAGTTAATAAACACAGGATGATATTCCAGTTGGCTGTAATGTTTCTCCCATAACTTCAAAAGATTTTCCTGATCTAAATTTGGCACTTTTATACTTAATAATCAATATTGATTTATCACACATTTTACAAATGGAAGATATTTTTTACGTGTTGCTATGGAACAGCATTTCCATCTTTTCCTTGTGAGTTTCTTATGGGAATTTTTTTTCACCATTACTCTCAATCTTGTTGAAAATGAAGCAGAAATTCCTTTAATCATTTTTTATAATAGAATATAATCTAAATTAACAATATTACAAACACTGAAGAGTATTAGAAATGTAATAAAAAATAAATTGCTCTGTTCCACCGTGCTCTACTACAGTCATATTTACATCTATTCATAAGGTAACCAAATAAACTCCTGCTATTTAAGGGATAAAACACGAGCACTATTATATAACAGCATAATTATAGAAAATGGGATGCTTCCAAGGCATATAGGTTTGACATAGATGTTTGTAATTACACCATTCAAGTATTCTCCTGGCAGGTAAATTTAGCCAGACTACACCAAATACATAATACAGTGCAATTCTAACAGTGTTTTCTAATAATTAATCTAAAATCCCCCCCAAAACAAGTTACATTAAAATGGCTTAAGGAATATTACAGAGTGAATCATCTGCCCCTCTGCATTTTTCCAGGCACCTAGAACTGGGAAGAGAAAATTAACATCTCCAATTCCTATGGGTACATTTTTACCTCACATTTTGCCACTATAATATTTGAACTACTTTTAGAAAACTAAGAAGAACAAGAAAAACAACATATTTTATGGGTACCTTGCAACATTTGGAGATGTCGATGACCTTTACATCCAACTGTCAGTTTACAATTTAAACTCCATTCAACATCCAGATGATTGAAAAATATCAATAAGATATGCAAAACTAAACGGAGGCATAAGAAATAATATACAATAAAGAGGACCATGTTAAATGTTCATGTAAATAGCCCAATTTTAGGACCAATGATTCAGAGAGCATTAACAGTACACTATTCCTACACACATTTGAAATATTTCAACCCACTAGATTAATGTCAGGGTTAAATATTGCAACAATTTATATTTAACCTCTTTGGATTTTGAATAAAGCTTAAAAAGATAAGAAATGTGAATAATTTGTCACTGGATTTTCTATTGGGAACTTTTCAATAATTGTTTTCATGTAAACTCCACTAGTAAATATATTGTAGTCTTCAATTTGTGATGACTAAATTGAGATTCAGAAATATTAACTAAGTTTCCTAGTACTGCAAAATTAGTAAATAGTGGTTCCAGGATTCCAAAAAGTATCTGTATGACTGTTGTTTTACTGAAAGTCACACATATTTACTAAGGACTTATGTGTGCAAATTATTTATTAATGTATCTCATTTAATCCTCCTAAGAATCACATCAACTAAGTACTATATCCTCACTTTACAGATGAGGAAACTGATGCTGCAGACAGGAAAATGATTTTCCCAGATTTCAAAGTAGTATATGAGCAAGCTAGGATGGAAGTCCCACGCCATCTGAGTCCAGAGCCTATGCTCAATCTCACTTTGATATTAAGAGACATTGACTCCAGTAGCTTTAATTTAGGTAGACCAGAAAACCTTTCTTCAAGAACAAGTGAAAATAGAAGGTTGCTGTAACTCTTGGTAAACTGAGCACACATTATTAAATTTTATTCACCGTTGTAAAGTTTCCTATACATATTTACATATCTATCAGATTTTTTTCCTAATTGAAATGGAAATGAAGAATAAAACACAAAGTTATCCTATAATAACAATACCTGGGTTTCTTGGAACTGAATGTTCCTGGGACGAAAAGATAAGAAAAAAAATTGAACCTGCATGTTTGAAAAAAAGAGAGAAGATGGAGAATTCAAAGTTAAAATAAAAAAGGTCTATCTGAGAACCTTCGTAAAACAGAGTGTTCTTTTCCACAAATAGCAGGGAAATGACAGGACATAATCATCAACATATTGGCAGCTTCCAGACATGTCTTGGGTAGCAAGTTAGATATTTTGACTTTTGTTCAAAGACGGTAAGAACAAATGGGTTATGGGAGTAGATGGATAGGAAAGTTCTCAACATGATTGCCCCATATGACCAAAGGATACAGTTTATTGGACACTCATCATCTCTTTCAATTTTTGACTAGAAGGCCTTCTTGCAATTCAGGGGCCAGAAAGCCAAAATCTACATTTACCAGACTCCCTTGCTCTAAGCTTGCAGACTGGGTATACCATCAAGAATTCAGAACCAGATTAAGTGGGAAGAGATGTGCTTTGTAGATAATCAGTTTTTGTTGGTGCAAATCATAGTATACATGGTTAAGAAACAGATCCAACAGTTTTAGGGCAGGCTTCTTCATCCTTCGATTATAACTAACATATATTTTTCTTGGACCTTGGTAGGGAGGGTTACTTTGTTTTTCTTTTTTTTTTTTTTTTTTTGAGAGGGAGTCTGGCTCTGTCGCCCAGGCTGGAGTGCAGTGGCCAGATCTCAGCTCACTGCAAGCTCTGCCTCCTGGGTTTACGCCATTCTCCTGCCTCAGCCTCCCGAGTAGCTGGGACTACAGGCGCCCGCCACTTCGCCCGGCTAGTTTTTGTATTTTTTAGTAGAGACGGGGTTTCACCGTGTTAGCCAGGATGGTCTCGATCTCCTGACCTCATGATTCGCCCGTCTCGGCCTCCCAAAGTGCTGGGATTACAGGCTTGAGCCACCGCGCCCGGCTTGTTTTTCTAATAGAAGAAGCAGTTATCTTGGTGGGCAAGTGCTGTGATACTATTCTGTATGTTATTCTTGCAGGCATAACCTTAGGACGTTTCTCTGCAGACTTTACTTTATGTTTTGTAAGGAATTAATTACCTAGAGTAATCCACTTGTGTTTAAACAAGCTAAATGAATTCTATTATCTGTAGTTGAACCCTGACTGATAAACCTTTTCTCCCTTCACTCTCCACTGCCCTCAATGAGGTTCACCTTTAAAGCCAGGCCAAGGAAAGTGAAGTGTAAAGTCAGGACTACTATGCCACCTCTACAGCCCCCACTCTCCAACACTATGCTCCCTCCAGGGAATTACCTGTGGCACCTATAGATGAAAACTGCAGCTTTGTTCCAAAATTATAAATCAACACCAAGAATCTAACTGCCCAGCAAAATTTATATATTGACAGATACTCTTAGCTGCCTAAGTATTATCTGTAAATCCATGAGTTTAAATAATGGTTTTCAATTCTATAATTTTAATGAGAGGAAGAGGAATGATGGAAAATAGGAGGGCATTGGTAACTGAAGAGAGAAGTAGCACCATCAACAGAGTGTGAACAATCAGAAGTTACATTCTGCTGAATAAAAACATTACTTGGTACTACTTGAAACATGCAGAAGCTACTCTGAATAATTCATAAAGACTTTAATGTATCTTTATGAAAGTAACTGAAAGTACTGAAAGTAACTGCTATTATAAAAGAGTTTCACACTCAGTATTTAAATTATCAATGTACTTACATTTTAATAAATAACTTTATAAAGTTTAAAACTAAAAGTTGGCCGGGCGTGGTGGCTCACGCCTGTAATCCCAGCACTTTGGGAGGCCAAGGCAGGTGGATCACGAGGTCAGGAGATCGAGACCATCCTGGATAACACTGTGAAACCCTGTCTCTACTAAAAATACAAAAAATTAGCCGGGTGTCGTGGCGGGCGCCTGTAGTCCTAGCTACTTAGGAGGCTGAGGCAGGAGAATGTCATGAATCCAGGAGGCAGGGCTCTTACAGTGAGCAGAGATAGCGCCACTGCAGTCTCGCCTGGGCAAAAGGGCGAGACTCCGTCTCAAAAACAAACAAACAAACAAACAAAAGAAACCTAAAAGTTTGCTGTTTGACAGTAAATTATGTTACAAGTTCATCTATCCACGTAAAGATAAAATCAAAATCTGCAAAAACCCATGAATACTTAGTTTCATCTTGACATAAATGAAGCTATATTTCACAATACTTACAATCCATTAGATCTTATAACTGTGAGAGAACTGCATATAAAACACTAAACTATATGTTAGGTAAAATATAAATAAAATTCTTATTACAAAACTGATATATTAAAATCTACGTCAAAATTACAATGTGTATGATAAAGATTTGTTCATCTCTCCTTACACACTTAGTTTTCAAGCTAGAAATTATGTGAACATATATTCAATTTGCATCAGTGTATTGTCCTTAATTTCTTAAAAAGTCCAACTTTGTACTTTAGCCTTGGTTGTCACTTTCTTAAGGATATCTCATTGTTTTGAATACTCTTCATGTGATATGCAATATGAGTAAGGTGGGTGAGAAATAGCAAGATGGCAGAAGGAGAAAAAAAATGAGGAATTACAGGTCCTAAAATTCAAAGAAAAAGATGTTACTGTAGAAAATGGTATGCAAAGGGCGGGAAAACAACATTTTGTTACAGTTTATAAAAGAAACTATGCTATGTGGTTAACCAGAAGGAAGAGTATTGACCTAATAGCATATTAGACTGTTTTAATTCAAACCTACATTTAGACACTTCTGGGAACATTTCACTCCCACCACAAGGATTGGGGAGAGAGAACTCAAACCTTTAAAACTTATGAATTAGAACCCCTACTAATGGATCTCTCTATTAGCCCCACAACTTGCACTCAGATTCTCTAAGAAAATAGGCGATACAATTGAAACTATTCAGTCTGTTTGTTGCCTCCTGAACTATTGAGTGTAACCCTTAAAAGGTTTTCGTCTACCTGGCTAGCTCAAATTAAAACCAGCAAAATATCTTTTTTAAATATTTCTTTTTCTTGTCACTGAACTTACTTTTTACATTCAGATAATAAACCCAAAATCACATAGCAATAAAAATAAAATAACCAGACACAGTAACTTAATATTGTCTCAATAATATATGCATGTGTATATGATATAAATACTTATATCATTAAATTATAAATATTAAATATAAATATTCATACTATATATCATATAAATGCATATATGTAGATACATGTGAAACTATAATCATGAGTCATCTAGTATAATAACAAACCCGCTAGTATACAAAATACCATGAGGTAAATTATAGACACCGTTTATCAATTATCAATTAAGGTTTGGACATACCTTAAATTTTGGTTTATCATAGCAATTTTCACATATTGTATTCCTTAAGTAAAGGAAACGATAAAAACCTAGGATCTCAGTATTCCAATGCACATCTACCACTGCAACTTCTATACCTCATTCCCAAGAAGCCCCGGGATATTAAATATGTTCAAATATCAATTCCTCTGGCAAGAGTACATGTTAAAGATACAACGCCAAGAGGAAATAAATGTATATTGAACTTATCAGGCCACAGTAAATGACACACATTCCAAGATGCTACTGTGGCATTTCATGATAAGGATTTTTGCCTCACCTCATACATTTATACATTCATTATTTTAGGTAAGAGTCTCACTGCAACTCTCATTGCAAAATGAATACAATGCACATAAGACTTCTAACAAATAGCAAATGCTAGAGTTCATAGAAAGGCATTGTATCATAGAAATGTATTTTTATCCTTCCCTAATATTCTTTGATGGAAGTATTTACTTAATTTTGTCATTTCAGTCAATTATGGTATATTTACAAAGTTGGCTTAATTGTCTTTAATTAAGAAATTAGTGTTCATATGTGTAACAATTTGAACATGTAATTATGATACCTAATTATATAATTAGAGTATGTTGAAATGATCAAAATCTTCATTATCTTACTGATTTTAAGAGTACAAGATATTTATTAAGCATCTCAAGCATCACTTACAATATTGTCTTCCAAATTGCTTACTTTCCAAAGTTAACAAGACTTGAAAGACAAATAAAGAGAAGCTAATGACAGAAGTCATGTATCCTACTAGGTCATAAAACAATTTTTGCTTATCACATCCTATGACATACCAAAATGCCTATTAGTAATAGCTCTTGTTTCTTCGGATCAATCATTCAATTTATTAATTTATAATATACTCATTACTTAAAAGTTTTGACTGGGAAGAAATTTTTCTTAGTCCTGGAATTATGATACAAAAAAGTTTCAGTGTCTTTTGAAGGAGGAGGTTTCATTGTTTTTGCTTTTTTAGAAACTCATCCTTGAAAGAATAATGTGAACAAACTAATAGCAATTCAGACAGTGTAGGCAGAGGGGTCTTATAAACCTTTCTGTTCCTCACAGTGTTTGCTAAATGAGTAGATTAATAACAGTTATCTTAGTCTGAATCCTTTAAAAAGACCAGAGACTGAAGCAAGGATTAGAGTATTGACATTTTCTTTGAAAGGTGCAAGCTCGGGAAATGAAGATGTGGGAAGAAAAGGTGATGCACAATCTTGTGGCAAGGAAAAATGTGAGGAAATGCAATGAGTGTGTTGTTCGTGATATGCCTTTCTTCTGCATAACAGATTATCTGGAAGGTTTGCGAAGGAAAAACATACTTCCATTGCCATTCCCTGAGGGGAGAAATAATAATAAAAAATTATCTGTCTTACCCCTTCCTGTTTCCCATACGTCTAGACTCATGCCAAGAGGAACTAACTTTTCCACATGGCTGAGCTCCATTAGCTGACCCCAGTGGCTGCTCAGGAAGCCATACCTGAAGGCTAAAATTGGCCAATTTTATTTATGCCAATGAGTGCCTGGGTCCAAGGGTCAAGAAGTGGAGAGTCAAAGTTATGGTTAGAGAAAATGGGTTACAAGCAAAAAACTGTGGGGAGGCAAGAGTGTTATTACAAGACACTTTTCCAAGACCAAAGCTGAAGGATACACTTAAGCCTAGTAGGAAATGTGTAGGAGCAGTTGGTGTTTGAGGAAAGTCATGAGAGATAACAGTGATGAAGGAGACTGAGATTCACATGCTATTTCTGGGATAGAGAAATGCTAAATAGGCAGTATGCTTTCCTCCAATGGCCTTTTAAAACAAAACAAAACGAAAACAAAAACCCTGATTTTGCTAGTGATGTCTTCTCAAATGCCTCCCTAGTTTCTGGGCAAAGATAGATGAAGCAATGATAACACCCCATAAGTGATGGCTAAATGAATAAAGAGCCATTTCAGTGCCTTCTGGAAGCAGATAAAAGGATATTGTGTCTTTATACATTAACAAAGTATTAAAATGCCCAATAATCAACTAGTTTGAAAATGTCCCAAATAAGTTAACACAAAATACCAGCTTTTGGATTTTGCAAAAGTTTATTTTCAAAAAGGTTTTTCCTGAACTGGGACATAAAATATAAAGAAAAGTTTCCATGAAAATGCACTCTAACTTTGCTTGCAAAATAAGCCAACCTGTTAGAAACCTTGTAAGGCACCAATTTAATATCTCCCTCTGACCCAGTTCTTAGAAATTTGTTATCAAGTTACCTATTAATATAACTTACTAGTGCAAATACCCTGAATGTGGAGTGCTTATAATATTCAGGTTCCTATAAAAATAGCTATTGCCTCCCCTAAAGTAGAGCAAGTCTTCCCTTTCCCACAACCTAAATCTAATTTAGACAGACTTATTATTAATTCAGAATGCCAGAGAATCTAGTGCATTAAAAAAGAAAGCCTTGCAAAGGAAAAGCCATTCATTTATTGGGCATGAACCAAGAAGGTAAGGTCCTAAAATCTAAAACACCTTAGTTCCCGGATTAAACAAAAATAAAATAAAATCACATTAAGCAAATTGGAGAACTCTAACTTCTAATATAATCACATGATTTGTAACACTTATGAGAAACATTTCACACCCAGGTCTCCCAGGCCTTGCCCTTAATGCAGGCTTTCCTTTATACCTCTGAATTCACCTGAGACAATGTAGTAGAAATGATTCTAAATAATGAGTAGGACTTGTAAACATAGTTTTACAGGTAAAAATGATGGCATATTTCTTCTCAGTCACTGAAATGGGGCAAAATGGAAATAAGAATCAAGATATTCTTTTTGGAATGATCACAGATTATCACTTAGCTGCACAAAAATATTATAAATAAAATCTTTGTTATACAAATATATCTGTTCGTAATGGAAGTCGAAGTGTACTGTCAAAAAGTAGCAAATTAAAACTCCATATCCATGTATATGGCATGCACCATTCACCCAGTTCCTCATATCAAAATTCTTGAATCACCTTCATATGCAGCCCCTCAACAAAATTATCCACTGAAAATATATTTGATCTACTTTCTTCTACTATTCTAAATATTCATCTGCTTGCCCATGTCACCATCATCTCTCCCTGGACACAAGGTCCAGCTTCCAATCCTGACCCCTCTAATCTATGTCCCACATTGCATCCAGAGTGAGCCTATTAAAACACAAGTTACATTCTAACTGTTTAAATCCTCTTTTGGCTTCCCATTGCCCAGAAAATGGAACTCACTCCTGTTCACCAGGCCCTGTATCCTTCTTCACATCTTGTCACCCACCCCCAGTAGCTGAACTCAAGGCAAACCTACTTTCCTGAAAGACACCAAGAGTCCTCGTGCTTCAGAGCCTGTACCCTTTGCTGTCCCTCTTTTAACTTCATGCAAGCCTCTGCCTAAATGTCATTTCATCAGAGTAGGCTTCCCTGAACACTCTATTAAAAATAGCAGTTCCTATTATTCCCAATCACCACATCTACTCTAATTTTCTTCAGCACCCTTACCAATATCAGAAATCAGAACATATATGAATTAGTGTATTACCTGTTTTTCCCTAAAAAATATAACCTTCATGTGGGCTGAGATTGTGTAGGTCTTGTTGATTGCTTTATCCCAGCACAGTGCCTCACACTTAGTAGGTGCTTAATACTCACCTCCCTTCTATGACATGATGCTGTCTTTCTTTAGAATATTCTGGGTAAGTACTGACAAGCAGGAATTATCTCGGTAATGCCCCCATGTAATTCTAACTGGAATCTGTACTCTAAGAAATTCAAGGTCTTACGTGCTTACAAAACAAAAACAAAAACAAAACAACAACAACAAAAAATTACCCATTTAGGAATAGTAAAAACATCAACACTATTAATTAAAATGTTTGTGTTATAAATTACCCTATGGACTTCTCCAAAAAAATGTGGAAATGCTGTGTTCCCAGACAGGTATTTATTCAGAGAAGAGGATTTATGAAAAGACTTTAAAGTTTAGCGGTGTTAGGAAGAATATAAAGTAAAAGTTCAGGAACAAAAAGGAGATATATTCATTAACTTCTCCGCATATAATTATGTAAAAACAAAATAAAACAACCCAAAAGATACTGTTTTTAGTAAAACTATGACTAATGCAGAGGACCCCAAATAATACAAAATAATTTATAATAATATTTTTTAAATTTATAGAAAGAATGAGCTAAGAGGTAGAAACTTTAATATGGGAAGAAATATCTCATTTTTTGTCATAAATAAATTGTGATCGGCTCTGCAAGGATCTGTTTATTCTTTACCACAAATTCCATTATTGGTATTTATGTGGCTAGGTTTAGTTATTCTTGGACAATTATCAAACATAAATTATATTCCACAAATTTGAGTGCTACTATTGCCACCATAAAGTTTTATTGAGGGCCTAATATGAACCTCATGCTAGCTTGTGGGAAACAAAACATATTATGTGACCCTGATGACCGTAACCTTTACGAAAGTCAAAATTTATTTAAAAAAAAAATGGCTCGATAAGTGCTAAATTAAATTACGGACAAATTCTGTCACATTGCATTAGTTTCCTGGACTAGTATCACTGAGTTGAAACATATTGTTTTAATCATAAATATTTCACTATAGGCTTCTACTGTAACATGTCTAATATAAATTACTGTACATTGTGTAAAATAATTTATAAACTTTCTAAGGGATGAGAAAATCAGCCTTCTCAAAAAGATGTGTTTGCATTGCAAACAAAAGGCAAGTAATATGCTTTGATCAATTTGATGTGAAACATAAAAAGTGTCTTTCATATAAAACAGATACCAGGCATACAATTTTAATTGAAGAGAATTTTTGTTACTTCTTAATATTTCAAGGGAACACATACCAAAAGGAGTTGTAAGTCAGTTATTTTATTATTACCTTTGGCTATTTTACTATTACCTTGCAATAAGATAATGAATTTTCCTTTGGGGGAAAAAAAAGTCTTCAATGCTTAACAAATGAGATCATTCTAAATTAAATTATCTGCCTGAATAGACACTATTTTATTAAATATTTGATTGAATATAAGCTTTTTTCCTCCATATACACAAATGTTATTGCATCCTTGCTTTTTGAAACAACAGACTTTATATCAAAATTGTATATCACTTTTTAAGGCATACATTTTTTTTCCAGAGTTTAGTAGCAATCTTTTTCTCCATATATTTCAGTCCTTGAAACATACTGTGCACATTCAGTGTTATAAACTTGTCACTCAAATATCTGATACAACACAAAGTGATTTCACCAAAAATAATGGAAGGATAGACACTATTCTTGGTTAGAAACAGTTTTTGTTGTATTTTTTGGGACAGAGTCTCTCTCTGTCACCCAGGCTGGTGTGCAGTGGTGCGATCTTGGCTCACTGCAACCTCTACCTCCCATGTTCAAGCAATTCTTCTGCCTCAGCCTCCTCAGTAGCTGGGATTACAGGCATGCATCACCACTCCCGGCTAATTTTTGTATTTTTAGTAGAGATGGGGGTTTCACCATGTTTGTCAGACTGGTCTTGAACACCTGACCACCTGCTCCACTCACCTTAGCCTCCCAAAGTGCTGGGATCACAGGCATGAGCCACCACACCAGGCCAGAAACATTTATTAAGAAGAATATCGTGCTTGTCATGTTCAGTTTCTTGAACCGGGTTATCGTAATAATAAATAATAATAAAGAGTAACTAGATAATTAAAAAGTTCAAGAAGCATTGTATTTTGTCAGTGTCTGGGAAAATAGCACCCAATGTGCCTTTCTCTGTGGATGCTCCTCTTAGGAAAAGGTACAAATTGGAAATGAAAAGGAACATGGTATGGGAGTGGAGAGAAAAAGAAGTATTTGAAAAAAAGTCTCAGAAATCATGGATAGAAAACAATTAATGATTATGACTATGGAAGTAGTGCGTGTTTTGGAGTATTGCACCCATAACTGAGAGGTTTTAGAAAAAAATACATTCCCAGAAAGGAAAATGTAAAGAGGAAGCAGTGTGCTAAATTGCTGTTGCTGTCTCCTGATCTCCCAATTAGTGAGCCCTTAGCCAACTCTCTTGAAAGCAAATACCTCTAAGGAGGGTGGTGTCACTTAATTATTCATATTTTATTGCCAATTACTTTAATCATATGGTTTCTTCATAACATTTGGCTGAATCAGCTAAATTTGGAAATGTTATGCCTACCATCCAACAGTATAAAGAGGCACATGTGTAATTTTAGAAAATGAGTTATTTGAAGGAAACTTGCTTCAGATATGTTTGTTGAAATAACTGAGGATTTTCAAGTTCTACTTGAAAACTTAACCTTTAGGAGAGGATGACCAACCCAGGAGATGGGCTTTCAGAGTTACCTGATGTTGCAAAGTTGATCATTTAAAAGGTTACTTTAATGCTTCCTTAAAGTAGATATAATTAATTCAACTCTTAGAAACCTTAAGATGGCCTGGGGGAAGGGAAATACCTTAAGTAATCATAACAAAAGCTAAGTCTGTGCTTTAAGGTTGGAGGCACATTCAGGCAAAGTGGTGAAACCATTGCTCTCCTGCAGCCTCCATTTACTTTTAGATAAACATCCAAACATCCTCATATTGCCTCAGGCTATTTTCACAGGGCCAACTTCCTGGGACTTAGAAAAATCCTATATATTGCATTAAAATGTCAATTCCTTCACAGGATAGAAGAAATTTAAAAATTATTGTCTTTTTGTGTGTGTTTCTTTCCATTGTCAAAATTTGTTAATGTTAGAAAGGTTTTAGTTGTTTGCTTTAGCAAAGGTGTTTTCTTTACTTAAAGGTCACTCCTTGAACCAAAAGGTTAAGTCATCAGTGAATTATTTGTGGCCCAAATTATTTGTATGAATAATTATGTGAAAAGAGTAGAAATGTTGCCCCAAACACTTTCATCTTCCTACTCTTTTCCTCTGGCTGACTGTCCTGCATTCCAGAATGTTTCATTGTATCATAAAACCCTAGCACATATTTTAGGATTTTTCCACTGAGGTAAAAATAATGTTTAATATTGAATTGAGAAACTGATGTTTACCTACCAAGAACATTTTTACGTAGGGGAACAAAAACAAAATAGCTAAATTGAAATCCCTTTTTTACCATGAAATCGCTTTGTGATCATGAAGAAGGTACTCTTTTTTCTGGAACTTCATTTCCACATCAGTAAAATAGAGACAATTACATCCAACATAGAAGGCCATTGTGAAGAAAAAATGAGATGGTGCATAGAAAATGAGAATAAGTTTTGTTTTTATTTTCCGTAGTCTCTTTTCTGCTTCCTTGGCACTTCATAAAACCTACTAAGTGTCTTATCCTAATAACCTATTAAGATTGCTACTATTTCATTTCGAATAATTGTTCATACAGATTGTAACACCTTCCCCCACACATATAGGCTTGCAGTTCTGCTTTTCAGTAATTATATGGTTTGATAAAACATTGCCTTGCATGGAGGATATTAAACTCATGAAACCAAACACTCCAACAATTTCAAGTGGCAACTGGAGACCAATGGTAATAGGACATACATGTGATTGTTTCATCTCTGCCTATAGCTATACCATTATGCTCTGAGTCTTACTTTATGGCTCTGTAAAAAATTAGATGACCATTGCAATTCTTTCTAGCTTAATAATTCTAAAATTTATGATCTATAAATAATCTATTCCTACCCCTGATGATTGTCCCTTGATGGCATTTAGCAGGCTTGATAATAGTTTCTTTATTTAGCTCTCTCTTGTGAGAGATTCTGCTTTTGAGGGGACAAACTTACCTGTTTTGTTAATTATTTTATCTCCAACAGTTAGCGCAGCGCCTGACACATAGTAGTGAGAGACAGGACTAACTGGATTTCCTAGGCCAACTAAGAATCCCTAAGTCTAGCTGAGAAGGTGACCACATCCACCTTTAAACACGGGGCTTGCAACTTAGCTCACACCCGACCAATCAGAGAGCTCACTAAAATGCTAATTAGGTGAAAACAGGAGGTAAAGAAATAGTCAATCATCTATGGCCTGAGAGCACAGTGGGAGGGGCTATGATTGGGATATAAACCCAGGCATTCCAGCTGGCAACTGCTACCCTCTTTGTATCCCCTCCCTTTGCATGGGAGCTCTGTCTTCACTCTGTTAAATCTTGCAACTGCACTCTCTTTTGGTCCGTGTTTGTTATGGCTCAAGCTGAGCTTTGGCTCACTGTCCACCACTGCTGTTTGCCACCGTCATCGACCCGCTGCTGACTTCCATCCCTCCAGATCCGGCAGGGTGCCCACTGTGCTCCTGATCCAGCCAGGCACCCATTGCCGCTCCCAATCAGGTTAAAGGCTTGCCATTGTTCTTGTAGAGCTAAGTGCCCGGGTTCGTCCTAATCGAGCTGAACACTAGTTACTGGGTTCCACGGTTCTCTTCCATGACCCACAGCCTCTAACAGAGCTATAACACTCACCGCATGGCCCAAGATTCCATTCCTTGGAATCCGTGAGGCCAAGAACCTTAGGTCAGAGAACACAAGGCTTGCCACCATCTTGGAAGCAGCCCGCCGCCATCTTGGGAGCTCTGGAAGCAAGGACACCGTCCCCCCAACCCCGTAACAGTAGGCAGAAACGACCTGCAGAACTATAATGTACTGGCTTAACAAATGAATAATGCCCAATGTATTATTATAGAGAAGATAATACAAGTCAATTAATTTTAATGTATTTAAGTATAATTCTATTTACCCTAAAGCAATGTATTTTCTGTATAAGTTATGCACCCTCTGGAATTAAGTGAATAAGCCATTATGTATCCAATTTTACATTCTTGCAATTTTTATGTATATATCTGTCTTTTCTACTAAAACGTCTTAGCTATTTGAAGGCTTATCTCCGGCCTCTGCTGTCTAACATATATTTTTGGCCACATATACTAGAATACTCTATAATTTTCCATTGAAAGAATCTCATTTACATACTTACAAATATAATTGTCTTAATTATTTAAAATTAATTTTGCTTATATCTGTAAAGGTAAACTGAGGCTGGAGCCGAACCGGGAAAGAAGACACAAGGCAAATGGCAGTGAGAATAGCCTTTTATTAGGGCTTGCGAGCGAGGTTCCTGGGTCCAAAGGCGTGGGCCGAGGAAGTCGTGCTGAGGGAGGAGGGTAGGGGCTTCTTATAGCCTGAGGTAGGGAAGCTGGTTGTGCAAACAGGGCCTGGGGGGTCTTGAAACTATTAGGGCAGGAGTTAAGTAAGGGTCACGAGGAAGGGGTCTTTGGAAACTGTTAACGGAAACTGCTGTTTACGAACTTGTGGAACGCAGGTGAGCTGCAGGTCATGGGGGAGTGTGGTTGCCCAGTCGGAACTCTGACGCATGTAAGTCTGCGGGTGTGTACAACGGTGAAGGGAGTCTTTAACAAAAGGCCTGCTACGCCGGGTAACGCCGCCATGTTGGGTCTAGATTCCTGCCTAACAATATCCTTTTCATTTGACTCTTGTATCTGTGTCAATACTGATTTCCAAAGCTTCAGAAAATAGAGTCAGCCTTTATGGCAAACATTGTTGTCTAGGTTATAGCACACAGACCAGCTGGTATTTTTCAATGACATGTCATCATGATTAAAGGTGTAGAAGATGCTATCCTGTGAAAAGGTTTTGAAAATGTGGGTTCTGTGTCTGTATATTTTTATATACACATCCCAAAACAGTATTTTGTTCCCATGTTCTCTTAGAACAAGACCATTTATATGTGAATTTTCTTCCACCTCTTCCATCCCTAAGACAGCAAGACTAAGTCCTCCTCTTCTCTTCCTCCTCAGCCTATTCAATGAGAAGACAAAGATAAAGACCATTATGATGATTCACTTCCACTTAATAAATAGTAAACATATTTTCTCTTCCACATGGCTTTCTTTTCATTTCTTTTTTGATTTGTTTTTGAGACAAAGTCTCATTCTGTCACCCAGGCTGGAGTGCAGTGGTGCAAACATGGCTCACCACAGCCTCGACCTCCCAGGCTTAAGCAGTCCTCCCAATTCAAGTCTCCTGAGTAGCTGGGACTACAGGCACATGTCATCATGCCTCGCTAATTTTTAAATTTTCTTTTGTAGAGATGAGGTGTCCTTGTGATGAGCCCAGGCTGGTCTCGAACTCCAGAGTTCAAGGGATCCTACCCCCTTGGCCTTATGAATTTCTTCATAACAGTTTCTTTTTTTTAATCTTACTTTATTGGGTATAATACATACAACATACAGAATATGTGACAATTTATGTTGCTGGTAAGGCTTCTGGTCAACAGTAAGTTATTAGTAGTTAAGCTTTGGTGAAGTCAGAAATTATACATGGGTTCTCGACTGTGTAGGGTCCATGGCCCCTACCCACTGGGTTCTTCACGGGTCAACTGCACAATTAATTCATGATATAGAGGGAGAAGGATAGAATAAAGGACTTCGAAGTTCCTTCCTAACTCTTAACCACTATGAAATAAGAAAATTTTTTATGTCCTGACACAGAAAATTGTTCAAGACATATTTTAAGTGAATAAAAGTAAGTTGTAAAACTGTAGGTACACAGTGGTAGTATTTTTTGTAAATATATAGGATTTTAAATTTATTCTTATTTCTAACAGTAAAAAAAAAAAAAGTTAAAATCGTTCATTACCTAGTCGGAAATTCACTCAAATATGGCAACATCCTATTTGTAATTGTGACCATTTGCTTGAGAAAATAATGGTAATCACTTACAGAGGTCTCCATTCAAGCATTTTAAAAAAATAGTTTTATGAACATTAACTCATTTAATATTCACAACAACCCTACAAAGTGATTGTCATTATCACCTCTTTTTGCAGATGAAGAAATTGAGGTAAGAAAAGCAAGTTTCTTGCTCAAAGCCACATAGAGCTAATGATTAGTGGAGATGAGCTTCACAGAGAGATTCTTTGGCTCAGAGGCCAGTTTTCTCCAAGTCCACTTCCTACACTATGCTGCCCTATGCTCTTCACTCAACAGCCCACTCCAAACAGTAACCTGATATTTATGCTAATCAACAATTTGATTTTATATTTACTTTCTATCCATTTATTTTACAAATATGCTTTGAACACCAATTATGTGCAAAACACAGCTTTATCTCCAGTAATTGATGAGTCCAGCTTTTCAGTTTGTTCCCATTAATAGCTAGCCCAAAATTTATCAGTCCTTCTCAGGATCCTGATCTCATCATTTCACACCCATTTCTAACATCAATATTGGTAGAAAATAAGAGGCATTTGTAGACTGCTAGTAGAGATACAAGGACACCTACTTCAATACCCTCCAGAAGGCTGCAATTTCCCAAACTCCTTTCTTGCAACTCAAAATGCTCATGTATTAGAACAAGTACTGTGTGCATACCTACAGTGAATTGTTAGAAGAAACTACTGACAGGTATAGGAGGTTGAGCTAGATGACTCCTGAGGTTCGTCCAGATAAGTGTGGGAAGAGCCAGTTACTTACTATCTCTTGCCATGAAAAGAATAGCACTTTCCCTGGGAATGAAGACTAGTAATAAGGTCAACAAACTGCAAAAACCAAATGACTCCTCCTTTCATTTTTTAAATAAAAGGTGTATTTAAAGATGTATTAAGGTTTCCAAAGGAAAGAAGAAGAAAGGTTAACAGGAAAGAATAAAAACCCTTTAATTCTGAAGCAGGTAATGAAACACAAACACACATACATACACACACAAGGACGTATCAACAAAAAGCCAGATGATCCCTAGGAGTATAATAGGTAGCACAGGGTGAGACTGCAGTCCTGGGTTTGGAGAATAGGAAGATTCTCCATAATCTACCCGATGCCTATGGCCAAAGCAAGAAGTTACTGCTATATTGTGCAATCCTCAGTTACCAGATGGGCATTGCACACATTTTTCTGTTGTTGGTGTGTTTTTCTGTGAATAAAAATTACTTTCTACCATGTAATGTTAAGGTTCTACTTCAGGCTGTATCTTAACCAGTATCTTTTGGTCTCAGGACCATTTTGGACACAAGGAAAATTTAAACCTTGCAGGACAAGAGGTGCTGCATCTGCTGAACCTGCATCTTTGGGATAAGGATAGTATTTAAACCAAGGAGTCAGCTGTGGAACTCCTCCAGGTGTGGAGACAGAAATAAATAGGTGTGTATATCCCATAGTGCTGATATAGTTTCGGATTTTCTTTTTTTTTTTTTTGAGACAGGGTCTCACTCTGTCACCCAGGCTGGAGTGCAGTGGTATGGTCTCAGCTCACTGTAACCTCTGCCTCTCAGGTTCAAGCAATTCTCCGGCCTCAGCCTCCTCAGTAGCTGGAAGTACAGGCACCTGCCACCATGCCCGCTAATTTTGTAATTTAAGTAGAGGTGGAGTTTCACCATGTTGGCCAGGCTGGTCTCGAACTCCTGACCTTAAACGATCTGCCCACCTTGGCCTCCCAAAGTGCTGGGATTACAGGCATAAGCCACCATGTCCAGACTAGTTTCATTTTTTAAATATCAGTACATATTATTATTATTATTACTTTAAGTTCTGGGACACATGTGCAGAATATGCAGGTTTGTTACATAGGTATACACGTGCCATGTGGTACACCCATCAACTCGTCATCTACATTAGGTATTTCTCCTAATGCTATCCCTCCCCTAACCCCCTACTACCTGATAGGCCCTGGTGTGTGATGTTCTCCTCCCTGTGTCCATGTGTTCTCATTGTTCAACTCTCACTTATGAGTGAGAACATGTGGTATTTGGTTTTCTGTTCCTGTGTTAGTTTGCTGAGAATGATGGTTTCCAGCTTCATCCATGTCCCTGCAAAGTACATGAACTCATCCATTTATATGGCTGCATAGTATTCCATGGTGTATATGTGCCACATTTTCTTTACCATTCTATCATTGATGGGCATTTGGATTGGTTCTAAGTCTTTGCTATTGTGAACAGCGCTGCAATAAACATACGTGTGCATATGTTTTTATAGTAGAATGATTTATAATCCTTTGGGTATATACCCAGTAATGGGATTGCTGGGTCAAATGGTATTGTTAAATAAGTGAAAAAATAAAGACAGAAAATAAATATAACATATATTATGCAAGGAGTAGGAGAGAAAAAGGAAGAATTTATCTTACAAAAAATGAGAAACATCAGGTGGAATAATAGGAATGGAAAATTATAATGTAAAAAGCATGCCTCTTTCCACATCTTATATAAGCCTCACAGAACAGAGAATATCATGTTAGAAAGTTTTGGAAAATAGATTAATGAAAAAAGATTTTTTTTTATGTGAATTTGCAGAAAATCATAGCTAGATAGTAGCCACAAGGTAATAATTTAGACAGGGCAAAGCTAAATATAAAATTATACTTTTAAAAAGTTATATGACAAATTAATATCTAATTGAAGTTATACAGTTTTATAGTAATAAAATAAGTCTTAAAATTGGCAGATGACTGGCATCATGCAAACTATATTGTCTGAGTTTTGAAGGAAGGAAGGAAGGAAGGAAGAAAAAGAAAAAAACAGAAAAGGGGGGACAAGATGAAAAAGGAAGGGGATAGGAATGGGGAAAGAAGAGGATCTATACAGGAACAGTTAGGTTAAGAGAGCCCAAGATGGAGTTAGCTTAGTTGTGAGTAACAACACTACTTGATTGCGGCTTGCAGTGTGTATACTCCTCTGTTCAAAGCACTCCAAATAGCTTCCTGGCTTAGAATAAAACCCAATGTCATTTCAATAGACAACATGGCTCTGTGTTTATGGGCCCTTTGCTTCTCAGATCTTATCTCTTACACTCTCATAGCCCACACCAGTCCCCTCACAATGACACTTTACTCAGTAATACTTGTGTGATCTCACCTCAGAGACCTTTCCCTTGCTGTTTTCTCTTCCAGCATCACTCCTTTGCCTCCTTTAGATTTTTGCTCAAATATCAGGTTCTTACAAAGGTTTTCCTAAACATTTAATTGGATCTTATTTACCCCTTGACAACCTCTTCCAGCTCTCCCCACCTACTGTTCTTATATTTTATTAAATATGTTTATTGTCTCATGAACATTAGAATGTTCATGAGGACAGGAATTGGCATCATTTTGTTCATGAGTGGTTTGCCTAGAACAGTGCCTGGCCTATAGAGTTACTTTAACACAATTTTTGTCTGAAAAGACAGGAAGAACAGAGGAGTCTGAGCATCAGAAAGAGAACCTGAAGCCTTATGTCAGTTCTTTCCAGAGTGTTTGGTAGCACTGGTCTCCACATACTTTTTGTTCATATCTCTCCTAGATGACTTTTGAAAAAACAGATACTTCTCATATATTTTTATTGATATCTAATATTATTTTCCTAAGTTTAACTAGTTGCAAAGATGCATTTTAGCTACTAAGATTTGAAAGTAAAATGGTTACATCACCACTTTAAATAGGTCCATGGAATATACAATCTGATACTCAATATCTTTCACTGAAAAACATGCCTTCTTTAATAGAAATGTTATGTTATTTCATTTTCTCCTTGGATCATTTTCCATGGCACTTTTCTCCACAGGATTTTATCTTCGTGTAATATGTTCATATGCTAGAAAATCATTTACTAATTATGATTTCATATTACATGGTGTATTAGTCTGTCCTCACATTGCTATAAAGAACTACCTGAGATTGGGTAATTTATAAAGAAAAGAGGTTTATTTGGCTAACGGTTATGCAGGCTGTATAAGAAGCACGGCTGCAGAGGCTCAGGAAACTTACAATCATGGTGGAAGGCGGAGAGGAAGGAGGCATATTTTACATAGCCAGAGCAAGAGGAAGAGAGTGAAGGGGGAGATGCTACACACTTTTAAACAACCAGATCTGACAACTCACTCACTATCACAAGAACAGCAAGGAAGAAACTCGCCCCATGATCCAATCACTTCCCACCAGGCCCCTCTTCCAACATTGGGGATTATAATTTGACATGAGATTTGGATGGGGACACATATCCAAACCATAGTCACATGGGAAGTGGGAAAATGTAGGTTTTTTGAGACTGAGAATCTTATCACTAAAACTATATTAGTACAGACTTGATTTAAACAGTATAAATGTATTATATAATGTGAAAAGTATTTATTGGAAATGCATCAGTTAATCAGACGGATGAGGCTATTTTTTTTCCAATTAATTCATGTACTTGGAAGATCATCATTTGTTGCTGGAATGGAACAGAGGGTTCACTATGCTGTCTTTTTTTTTTTTTTTTTTTTTCATTTTTCTAATTAAGAACTGAGAAATTTGCTCACATAATAAGAATATGGAAATTTTAATTCCTGGAAATTCTTCCAAGCTACAAAAAGAATATACAGCGCCATACTAAATAATCAAAAATTGTTTCCCGTAACCTGTCAGCTGAAACTCTATTAGGTATATCTTCAATTATGTTGAAAACAGAAAGAATTGAAAACCACCTTAGTTGCAGAAGAATCTGTTACTCAAACCTAAAAGCTATTTACTGTTTTCTGCACCAAGACCAAATTCCATTTGTTTAGTGCCCTGGAGCGTTTTGTTGTTGTTGTTGTTATTGTTGTTGTTGTTTTCCATGGACTAATGTACCAATAATAGGATTAAGGTTGCTCAGTATGTGGATTTTTTTCTCTTTTATAAAGAGATAAGAGTGATTATAATGGGTGGGGGAGGAGAACTTAAATCCCATCAACTCTTTCTGAAGCAGATCAATTTTAGGAAACTATACACATACAGGTTGTAGATATTTAGGTTGATTCCTTAAAAATATCCTTCTACTTGCATACCCTTGTTTGAAGCTTGTACTTTAAAACAAGCAAATCAAAATAACCAATCCTATAAATAAGTGTCCTAAAATGTGTACCAAAAAGATATGTTTGAGAAATGCTACTTTTGCTTTTCCCCTTAAAAAACTCACAATGTTCATTGTTGGCATATAATGAACATATGGGTGTTCTTTGGTAAAGAAACCTGTTTGGCTTGTTTAACACAGGCTTTCTAAATCAAATTTGAACACAGGACACTTTTCTCTTGTGATATTATTTGACAACCCATAGTACTAATATTCCATTGGTACACATTTTGCACTATACTAGATGTGCCTGAAAAGAATGGCTATATATAAAATAGGAACTCAGAAGAAAAGTGGCTTTAGAAAATAAGGGCTCAATGACACTGGTTGCTGAAGTCATAGGAAAGTGAATGTTGATAACTATGGAAACTGAGAGAATAGAGTGGGACCCAGGGGCTGAGCAGGATGTTGCATATTTAGAACAGAAAGAGGTCTAGTTGAAGAAATATGGGGGAAGGGAGAAGACTCAATGTTGCCACCAAGCTATTATATAAGAGACTTTGACAAGACGATCTAACATCTAGGATATTTCATACATATTCAACAGATAAGCTGCTGCTGAGAATATTCTTTCATTTTGAAGCTGGGGGCGGATGGGGAGCCTAGACAAAAAATAACTCTGCATCTCCAGAGATCAAGGGAGTTAAGAAAATTCATTCAGTCTCAAATGGTGCTAGATGGAAAAATGGTAATTTAGAGGAGGAGAAAAAGGATAGCATGGCCCAAAATATAAGAATATGTGAAAAACTGACCTGCCTGGAGAAAATGAGTACAAAGTCCAGATGAGAGCAATGAATCTTTAAATTGATGCAAGATGAATTAATATGTGAGATGAGGGAAATTTAACTTGTTTTGTTTTTTGTATATAGACAGCTTTCTCTCTGAGATTCCCTAGCACTATAATCAAATTTTGTGTGCTCAATGCAGTGCATATATTTTGGGGAAAAAAGTGACATAAGAGAAGTAAAAGACGACAGTCAAGCTTTAAGCAAGAGGTGGAATCTTGACTGAGCCTCTAAAGGACACAGCAGTCACCTAAGACACAGAGCTGATAATAAGATGTGCCCAGAAGGTGTCTCTCTTGAAAGATTTTCTATAATGTACCTGTTCTCCTCTCAGTACCCAGAGTGTAATTTTTAAAGGTTTAGAAACATTACAGAAAAAATTACAAAGATAAGTAAAGGAGAAAAACTGAACAGCACAGACAACACCCATAATGAAAAAATACAATTTTTGTCTATATATTACCTGTAACATTTAGATCAGCATCCTTCTTAGAGTTCTCTGAACATATATTTGACAGGAATGGACTGGATCTGAACACACTGTAAACTGAGAGCTGATACTGGATGTCACTGCATTGACTCCTCAAGCAAACCTACATTTTCAGGGTGGCTTTGTAATATGTATCCCCTTTGTACATAGTACCTTGTACTATGGTCAGTCCATAGCATTACTAAAGAATGCAACTACCAGCAAAGATTTAAATGTGGAATCCAAGAGACAGATTTTATTTGGCTTTAATATCAGTTACTATGACAACAAATGGGCTATTTAAAGTTGTTAGCATTCTAGCCCACTGAGTTAATAATATGGACAAGAATGGCATAAAAGTTGAGCAAAAGCAAATTACCTCAATGTCATATCACATAGCAATGACAATGAAAGCTGTGTAGGCTTAAGAGGGTTCAGAGGGTTTGGAAAAACATCGTTAGGAAGGACAAATCCATCAAAAACAATAAATAGTCTTATTTATAACTAGCAGTACATTTTTGATGTCTCCTCAATATCATGTTCTTCAGGCTGTTTAAAATGTTTCTATGATGTACCTGTTCTCCTCTCAGTACCCACAGTATAATTTTAAAGGTTTAGAAACATTATAGAAAAAATTACAAAGATAAGTAAAGGAAAAAACTGAACAGCATAGACAACACCCACACTGAAAAAATACAATTTTTGTCTATATAGTACTTGTAACATTTAGATCAGCATCTTTCTTCTTAGAGTTCTCTGAACATACATTTGACGGGAATGGACTGGGTCTGAACACATTGTAAACTGAGAGCTGATACTGGATGTCACTGAATTGACTCCCCAAGCAAACCTACATTTTCAGGGTACCTTTGGCTTCAGATTTAAAACAAAACAAAACAAAAAGTCAAATTGGAACATAAATTGGCATTTAGCTAGAATCTTACGACTGCATGATCTCCGTTTACTAATTATCCCGTTTCCATCTCAAGCACATGGTCAAGAGTGAAATGTGCAATTAGATCTTGGATATCCAGAAGATTTTAACAAGGAAAAAGGTGATGCAATAAGTAAGGATCAAATTTTATAAGCTGTTGTTTGAAAGATTCATCTGCTAAAAGCAGCAAAGAATGGCATATCATAAGATGTTAAAGCAGATGGCCTAAGTCACAGTGCTACATTACACAAGTATGAAGACTAGAACTGAAATAGCTTAAGTAATATTTTTATTAACAAGATGCCAAGTACAGCAGTAAAAATACCTTTAGGAAGAAATCTCACTTCAAAAAAGGTTTTTCCTCTTTACACTTGATGCTATTTTCTGAATTACTCTTGGTCTGTTGCATATGTTTAAGTGTCTGGGTGCTCACCGTGCCCAGATGAAAGAAACTAACCTCTTTCCTTAAATGAGGGCCTCCTTGTCTTATGAGCCCACCTGTGTGATGGAGATAAATGAGAGTAAACTAAACCAGCAACCTAGGAAATAGTGCACTATACTGTATAATCTGCAGATAATTTTTTTGCACAGTAAACAGGGAGAGTGGGGAACTCAATGGTCTTTGAATTAGTTATAAAGAAAGCAACACTCATTAAGTCTGTAGTGACACTAAATGTTGCTGGAGTGATCTTAAGATTATAAAGGTGATGCCAGGTGGTCACTTCCAGAATCCAGACACACAGTAGTGGCTGTAAACAGAGAGCTGTGATTACCCACAGACATTTCAACTACAAAAGCAGGCTACGACAAGCAGATCAGAGAGCTGACACTCAGACATACAAAAGAGTTTTTCAAATCAGAAAACAGGCTAAGGCTGACAAATGGATTCACCTATATAACCCTATCAATACATATTGTTCACTAATATGTGTGTATTCATTCATCTATGGATTATACTTAGAGACCATTGTGGGAATGGTGTAGTGGTTAAAAGCATGGAATTTCAAGTCAGACAACCTGGTTTTGAATTTTCAACTCCTCCACTCTCGATGAGTTAACATGACTTAATCTTGGCTTTATTTGTATTTTTCTCGCAAGGCTATCCCAAATATCGAATGTGTTTAAAGCCCTTAGATCAGTGACTGACACAAAATTTACATTATACACTGTTTGATGTTACTATAAAATAGTATGTGCATTGTAAAATATATATAAAATAGAAAAATGATGCAAATAGGCACCAATGGAAATTCTGATGTTTTTCTCTCTTGCTCCATGAATTTGCTTGGGCAACACCACCTAGGCCATCAAACTGAAGAACAGAAGTTTAATAGGGAAAATTTTGAGCAAAGTACAGTCAAAAGACAAAGATGGCAGACCTTATTCAAATACAGAACAGGAAAGTTAAGACCAAAAGTTCATAATATTTGGCCTGACAGGCCCTGGTGTCTTGGACTTCACTTTCATGGAGATGAAGAGAATAGATTTCAAAGCTTAATATCATTATATGTGAATCCTATATCTATCTCTCTTTATTAAAATTTGGCTTTCCTTACAGCTTTCTAGCAAGGAAAAAAAGTCATAGCCAAAGAATGATACTACCTCTTCAGCAGGTAAATGGATCATAATACATAAATTAATCATCATTCTGCTTATAAACTTAAAATTATCGTGAGTTTTTTCAGCATGAGTCAGCCTCCCTAGTTCATTGCAAAGTTTGAGTTTTAGGGCCTATCAGGCTGTGGGGTAGATACTGGACAAAGGCAAATTTAGCGGGGTAATTCTTGCCTTTGCCTGCCTGCCAGTCTGGCTGTATTGTCCTGGTGACATCCAGTTTCTAAGATGCTATGACTTTAAGTTTTCTAAGTTCAATCTGGCACTGCATAGTTGGGTCAATAAATTGGAAATTCCTCCTTTATGTTTCATGTCTCACAATCTTAAGAACCTAGATTTACTTAGGTATGTGGATTCAAATTATAAATTGTTACTTTGTTTCCACCGCCCCCACCACCGCCACCCATCCCCCACCCCCAAAAGCCTCATGATCTCATCACCTAAGAAAAGTATTCAGGACACAACTATAGAGTAATATGAAGCAATATTTTTCAAGCTTCTCTTAGAAAATGTGTGATTTATATTTTCTGGCTGAAGGATTATCTTTTGAATCAGAAAAGTCTTTGATCTACTACTAGTTTTTTAGTGTTTCAGTGGAGTCCTCATTAAAAAACTATTATAGGGTAGGACAACTGATGATATTCTTTATTTTATGACCATTACTGTGATTGTCATACATGCAAAGAGCTAGAAAGTTCCAATAGATTAATCTGCATTGGATTTTCTTAGGCCAACTCTCAGGCTTCATTTCATGGTGGTGATCACATCTGAATAGCAAAAGCATCACATTTGCCTTGCAGTTGTCAGAAGATGATTTGCCTTGACAAATACTCACTTGTAAGTCAACATTTTTGGCTATTCTTTATATCAAAATGAAAAATTAATTTATTAATTTTACCCTAATTTTTACCATTTGTCATTTACAATTTTTACCAAAAATAACAATTCAACTCTAAGTTCGAAAACCCCAACAAGCACCAACCTGTGATCACGCTTCCATCTGTGGAGCAGTACAAGCTTTCAAAGTCATGTTCCGTTATGTAACAGGTTTCACTAAAATGATGATATTCAAACCACTTTTTATATCACAGAGTTTACCCCATTACCATTTCTCAAACCCATGAAGAAAATTAAGGCTATTTAAGTCAGCGTGTCCTTGTGTAATAATTTAATAACTGCAATTGTTTTCAAGAAGCAGAGAGGCATTAATTTTGAAATCTGTCCTGTATTTGTACTTCTGAGACCCATCTATAATGAACTCACTAATAAATCACATACTACTGAAAATTTCTTCATGAGTTTTTCTGCTCTAAAATCTTTGGCAAATGGATCATATCACTATAGACATCATCAGTAAAAGATAAGAAACAAAAAATTATAAAAGAGCAAAACTACTAAAATTCATAAGTATTTCCTCCAGGTAGGCTAAAAATATTGGGTTGACTTTAATTTTTCAACCATTTCTTAAAGCATATTTTTGCAACACAGTAAATTTGGTCTTCTATGGCATTACCCAAAGAGGATACTTTTAAAGAAGACTTTCGACATCCAATGTACTCTAAGCCTTATCTACAGTCTAGGGCTGAACTAAGTTTTCTACTTCCAAGTCTTACCTTCTAAGGAAGTGTCAAATAATTTAAAATATTTTCTTAGTAATTAGGGCTTTTCATTGCATTGACTCTAGTCAATATCTGTCACTTTAACTTTGAAAAATATTTGTGATTTTTTTCTCTAAAAATTTTATGATTTTATTTTTATTTTATTTTATTTTTATTGTGGAATACATATGCAGAATGTGCAGGTTTGCTACACGGGTATACATGTGCCATAGTCGCTTGCTGCACCCATCAACTTGTCATCTACATTAGATATTTCTTCTAATGCTATTCTACCCCTAGCCTCTCATCCCCCAGACAGGCCCCGGTGTGTGATGTTCCCCTCCCTGTGTCGATGTGTTTTCATCGTTCAACTCCCACTTATGAGTGAGAACATGATTTTATTTTTTAATGTTGCTGTAAGAAGGTACCTATGTTCAGTGTTATGCTGGTAAATGTTTAACAACTAGCTCTGTAAACAAATCACACCAAGCAAAACAAAAAGCTTTGATTTGTAGCATTTGCCAATTTCTATGATGAAATATTCTCAACAGGACAGTTTTCAAATTACCACTATAATGGCATTGAATGCAGAGTTAGGAAGAGATGCACAGTACATCATTACAGAGCATTTCCATCGTATGGATTCAGTAGACATAAATAATTTCAAGAGCATTGGTAATAGAGTAAAAGAATTATGAAGTGATTAGTTTTGAATATGTATTACACTTGGTTTTAATATATTTAATTGTAACACCATGTAATTTAATTTGTAATAGTCATTGTGTTTAAGAATAATCTTTCACAGGCCATTAAGAGATGGCTCTAGCACATCACTCCCTGTGTTATAAAGTTAATCACGATTTAATATCATATGTCTCTCCTTGATAGCAAAGTTCATATTTTAAATATCCATATAAAAAACATTCTAGAGAGTTTTCATTGGTTGGTCTATTTTCTATTGATGGTAGTTTGAGTATGCTACTATCTTATTTGCTTTTAAGCTCATGGAGAAGACCCTAAATGTAATGTCATAAACCTGACATTATTGTGGAAGCCAGTGTTTAACTTTGTTTTGGGAGTTGCATTTTTTTTTAACTGATTAGCTTATCATAGGATAAAATTATTTTATTTAAAAACAGACCAGCCAAATCTGAAAACTCCTAGAGAAATCACAACTACACCGTGAGGGGTGGTGACATTACTATAATCTTATCTCACGTTAGAGGTCTTCCATGTTAATACCAACTAAACTAATGCGCCCAAGTTCCAATAACACAGAAGTTTAAAATTTTCCAATCAAGCACTCTTCAGACCCTTAAAAACCAAATCACAAATCACAATGCCTACAATGTAAGATATACAGAAATCATAATCTCTAGCCTCCACAAATCTTTACAACTGTTATTACAACTAATGCTATTAATTGCAAACACTATGAGCAAGGCATGGGTCTAGGATTAAATGAGGTCATATAATCTTTATATGTTACCTCATTTAATCCTCACAGCCAAATAGGGAGGTACCTCTTATCTTCAATGTATAGGTGGACAAACAGATGTAGTTTAAATAGACTAAGTAGCCCAGATTATTGCAGGGATAAAACTGGAACCCAAACCCAGGTCTGTCTAACTTCCAAGCCCATTCTTTACTCCAGAACATTTATTGTCATATTATCTCTACTCACCTGTCCTCCGTCTACCCAGTGTTCAAACTAGAAACCCCAGATTTACTTAATTTTGTCTAGTCCTTCACTCCCTACATATACTCAATCACTAAATCCCATAGGCTATACTTCTAAAGTAAGTCTCAGACAAGTTCATCTCCACTGCCGCTACCCTGGTCAGGCCACCATTATATCTGACCAAAGTAACTATGAGTCTTCTACTTGGTCTCCTTCCCTTTCATCTTGCCACTATTCCCTGCCTCCTCATGCTCATCCATTCTTTAGTATGTAGCTAGAATAATCTTTCTGAAATTAAAATCTGATTCTGTCAATATCGTAATTAAAGTATTTCAGAGAGGACTCAACTCCAAAGTCCTTACGTAGATTTTCCTCAGCTCTTCAGGATCTGTTCCCTGTAATCGCTTCAGTCTCTGGAATTACATTTTCCCCTCTTATAGTGACCAATTTCTGGTTCTCTGAAGGTGTCAAGCTCTTACCATCTAGCTTCTGAACAAGTAATTTTCTCTGCCTGAGGTGCTAATCTTCTGCTCCTACTCTTCTCTAACACTTCCACTCTAATTTGATTAATTATTCACCTTTCAACTTCACTCTCTATGGATAGCCTTTTTGGAATCTCAAAGTCTAGGAGAGGTGCTCTGCCTTCATGTTATCCAGAACAACCCCATTGAGAACACTTAGAACACTAACTCCTAATTTTCCTGTTCTCTGAAGTCAGAAACCATGCCTGTCTTATTTTTGTCTATATATCTAACTTTGGATATAGTGGCTTACATAGTAATGGTAATCAATAAACATTTGTTGAATGAATTGATGAGTTTATTCTGAGGATTAAAAAGGGATGATTACATGAAGTACCTGGTAACACTCTCCTTGTTAAGAATCTAACCATCTCCATAGACACAAACGTGGGGTAGGGAAATGACACAGTAAAAGCTATTTTGACCTATCCACTGTGATTTCAAAATATGATCCTTTTTTTGGTAAATACACAGTTTTTAATCATAATTATATGAATGTGGAAATATTTTAAGTGAAAAAAAAGTCCTTAAAATTAAGATCACAAAGCCAATTTAATTACTTGGGAAGGAAATGAAATGATTTTAAATTCCATTAAAATTCATTTTGTTGAATATTTTCATTTGTATCCATCATAACTAATGTTAATGATATAAAAAATTTGACTCATTGATTTAATTTTGTCCATATCCAATTTTTAATTGTTACTTATGTCTTTTTTTTTTTTTTTTTCTTTTCCGGTCACTGCGGCTATTGATTCCTAATTTCTCATGTCACAAATGGCAAATAGAAAATTTGTCACAATAATTTAATTTTTCAATTATTTTCTGGAAATAATGTTTTAAGTGTATGCATATCTGAAAAATATCTGTTTTTATAGGTTACTTGTAATGAACACACACATGCCATTTTGAAAATCCCATAGAAAACACAATCTTCTCTCAATTGTTTTTCTCTTTTTTTTTTTTTTTTTTGAGACGGAGTCTTGCTCTGTCGCCCAGGCTGGAGTGCAGTGGCCGGATCTCAGCTCAATGCAAGCTACGCATCCCGGGTTTACGCCATTCTCCTGCCTCAGCCTCCCAAGTAGCTGGGACTACAGGCACTCGCCACTTCGCCCAGCTAGGTTTTTTTGTTTGTTTGTTTGTTTGTTTTTTGTATTTTTTTTTAGTAGAGACGGGGTTTCACCGTGTTAGCCAGGATGGTCTCGATCTCCTGACCTTGTGATCCGCCCGTCTCCGCCTCCGAAAGTGCTGGGATTACAGGCTTGAGCCACCGCGCCCGGCCAATTATTTTTTTCTTCTACAAATTTTGAACTTAAATTTTGTCCACTGTTGGCTTCGTGTTATTTTTACTGGTATTATTCATTATGAATGATATAAATGATTAATAATTTGATTTATTTTTCTGAACAAAATGTAAAGCACTTAAAATAATTTCAAGTTCTTTAGTATGTCAAAGATATACTTTCTAGGTGCTCAACATTAGGGTCAAAATGTTATGGTTTGATTAACAAACATTTATTGGTAGTATTGATCAACGTTCTTTCTGCCCTTCCCTTGAGTTTTAAACATTATTTTGCTTATGAGCTTAAGTACCTAACACAATAGGACAAAGGCTACAACCTACTTATGCAACCTCAAAACATCTAACTTTTTTTTTTTTTTTTTTTTTTTGAGACAGAGTTTCACTTTTGTTGCCCAGGCTGGGGTGTAATGGTGCCATCTTGGCTCACTGCAACCTCCGCCTCCCAGGTTCAAGCGATTCTCCTGGCTCAGTCTCCTGAGTAGCTGGGATTACAGGCGTGCGCCCCTTAGCCTGGCTAATTTTTTTGTATTTTTAGTAGAGATGGGGTTTCACCATGTTGGCCAGGATGATCTTGAACTCCTGACCTCAGGTGATCCACCCGCCTCAGCCTCCCAAAATGCTAGTATTACAGGTGTGAGCCACTGCGCCCAGCCCTTATTTCCTTTTTATATACAGGAAACTTCATTATAAAAATAATTTTCAAAAATTTATTTTAAAAAGAATGATACTAAAAGAACAAATGGCTGGATTCTATCAAATATTTAAAAAACAGAAAAGGCAGGAATACAAACAATAGTCAGGACTAGAATTCAGACACATTCCATCTTGAAATCCTATAATAATGAGAAAGCAAGGTGGCAAATGCTTCTAAATCCTCCATTTCTGAAAACTTGAAGTGTTTTACTGTCGTATGTCTAGATGTAATTTTGACCTCTTTGGTGCCAAAACCTTATAATTATGTATCCTTTAGAAACACAGATGCACCTTGGGTTGCACAGTTATGTCTACCCTGTGATGATCTGATGATACTATGATAACTCAACTCCAAACTATGTCCAAAACACTCTTGGCACTCATGAAGCATGAACTCTATGAGCACATAAACTGTTTTCTTGGCATTAATGAAGCATGAGTTCTAGGAGTAGATAAATTATTGGCAATGTTAATGGAAATCAGTGTTAAAGGATACATGCTGCCATATGCAATAGAGTCATACCAAAATATGAATTAAATAAATACGCTTTAATTTTTCTGTAAACATATTAACACTTTTGGGATTATAACGTTTTCACAGAGTACTGTGAAGTAAGGCTAACTGTGAGCTAAGTCCTACTTGTTAATACCTGGGTAAAACTGAGGAGGAGAAAAAAAATCTCTGTAGATTGAGGAAGCCTCCAATGGTAGGACTTGGCAATTAAGTACAGTAGTTAAGGTTAGTTGAGGGATATAGTTTAGGAAAATATTCTGTCATCCTTAAGATCATTGCCTAGTACTATATGTAGTAGGACTTCATGGGCCCTTCCCTAAACATTTTCTTTGGTGAAGCTATGTCATATATGTGTTCTTATAAAAGGGAAGCTATAGGCCCTTCGAAATGATCCATTATCATCATTAACTATATTCATTCATACCATTCTGTATGTGAAGAACATAAAGTCAGTTACTTTCTCAGGTACCGGTTTCCTTATCCAAAAGTAAAAATACTAGACAAGATAGTTTTCATAGAATAAGTGTATAATTTGTATTTCTAAATCAGAGGACTTTGTGTCTTCATTGAAAATTTAGGAGACCATCATTAATCAAAGAAGCAGCAGTAATAACTCATTCTAACCAGCAAGTAGCATTGTTTATGAAATTTCCTGAAACATCAAAAATAATCAGATTTTGAAAAAATTCAAGTAATTGCAAGCTATACAACATAAATATGCTTTGTTGATCCTTGCTTCATTAAAGTATCAGTAAAGTATATGACAGACTCTAGAATTAGGAAAGTTCTAGGCTCTTACTCAGAGCATAATGTTTTTTTCAGATTTTTAACATAAAAATTTCAAGTTTATGACATCTTTGTGAGTACTGAGATGAGAAAAATTCAGTAGAAATAAGCAAGTGATATAGCATCCTCTGTGTAAGGCACCTTTGAGGGGCTCTTTTCATCTATACACTTAGATTCTTTCAACATGTGACAAAAAAGACTGATGAAATAAAGTCTGGAAAAACACCAATATTTTTTCCCCTTGCAACCCATTACATCAGCCAGCATTTCCCTGTAGTTGTGATTATTACATTATGACTTGATTACTAACTATTACTGCCACAGTTGGAAAAGTGAAAGCACAGCGTGGAGCCATTTCCATTAAAGGAATATGAAATTCCATAACAAGCTCTGAGGCTGCATGGCGGCTGTGGGGTTGAACTCAGAAGTACATAATATCTACTTAAGATGCTGTTTGAAGGAGCACCCTAACTTACATCATTATTTCATTTAGTTTGAACTGTACCATGGATTTTTCCATTAAACAATATCAGACACTTAAACACTGTTATTTGTGCTCCAAAAAAGGTAGTGATTTTTTTTTTCTACTTACTTTCCAGAGTACCAGAATTTTCTACTGCATGTATGTGCAATCCTGATTGTGCCTAATAGAACAGGATCAAGTGGTTCCATAACTAGAGACTGCCAGTCATCTTGAAGTGGCATAACTGAGAAGAGAAGCATTAATATTCATGTGGGTAATATCTGTATCTGCCATGTAAGAACTCGGAAAGTAGTTTCAGTTGCTATGATTTAACAGAAGAACATACAATAAAAAGACCCAAATATATTCAAAACATATAGATTAATGTTAGTGGGGAAAAGGAATGGTAATACCACTTTACATCTCTTCTTGGTTTATGTGTGGCTCAATTGACAAGGTGGCATGAGATGAGGAGGGTGATGGGAAGAAGCTCTTTTACAGTGTTTGTAGGACAAAATATAGTGATGGAAAAATACAAAAACTTCTTAAATATTTTATAGGAGAGTGATAATCACTGCAAGAAAACTACGAATACATTTTAATTTATGCTTGGAATAGGCTGCATGTAAGCGTGCACTGTTATGTGTGTGTGTGTGGGCACGTGAGCACACGTGTGAATATGCTCTCAAAATAATAGAAAGACCTAGAAATATATGTCTTGATTTGACTTTCAAAACAAAAGAGGCTTGTTTACTCACGTGATTTCCTCTAACCGCAATCCTGCAGGGAAAATCTATACTTAGCAGGATTGAAGCTGTCCCTAGAAGCTTTCCAGGGAAAGTTAAAAGGAAGTTACTCCTCCTCTTCTGTCTGTTTGCCATTTTCTTTCCTGTGTGGGATTACTAACTTTAGTCTTGAATGCATATGCTCTGACAGTAGCCAATGCAAGGTTTTAGTGTCTTATTATCAGAGAGAGGAACTTAAAAACTCTCCCAAACCTCCGTATCTGCACCCCAATCCTTTCCTGCCCCCAAAGTCTTAGCTCTGCCTGCCTTTGCATTAGTGCTACTCCAATACTAGCAACAGCTTCACCTTCGAATTCTTTCTCTTTATTTTTAATATTTTAAACACAATTAGTTGAAAATCTCTAATGCAATTGTGTCCTATTTCCCCACAACTAATTTTGAACAGAAAAAACCTACAAAAGTACAGTGCGAGCAAGTCTGTTGGCCAACTAAAAGTTTGTGTTTTTTCTTTTTGAAAAGGATAAAAATAAAGTTGAAATGTAAAAGTCTACAATGTGGTTCCAGGCTCTTTTGCAAATGTTCACTCTGTAGCAGAGAATGAGAAATGCATATAAGTAGAACCCTGGGGAAAAGCAGACTGAATTGAAAGATGCTGGGAGCGCTCATTGCCCTGGAAGGAGTCATCAAACAGCAGTAGGAATGATAAAAGTCAGAGTTCCAGTCCCATTCCTGTGGCTGGCTCTGCACCTCCTGATCTTGAACAAGTCACTTAAGTTACAGAGACTATTCTTTTCTCCCTTTAGACATACAACATCAATAATGTTAGAAAATAGATAAAACACTTTAAAATTGTATAAATGATTTTATCAGTAAAATTTTGTTTATAAACAATTTCTCAAATGTCAAATATTCATTCCTTACTTTCTTCTGGATTTCTAAAATAATTTTCTTTCTCAATTGTGGTGACCAACTTCCAGAAAAACTGTTTTAATCTAGGACTTCACTCTTGGTAAGTCACAGTATGCTGAAAATCACTTTTTAGTAGATAGTTTACTATTGTGTACACCCCAGTTTTGACACTCTAGATATGCATAAACAATGTTTTGCTTTTCCTTTACATGCTATTATTTCATGAAAGTATCCTCAAACCAAAACCTTGAAAAAGTCAAATGAAAATGCTTAGCATTTTTTTTTCTTTAGTTAAGTATAAATAAGAAATAGAACACATTAAGTATTAAAATGAAATTTAAGGGAAGACAGAGGGAAAGGAAACAACTAATGAAAGAGTAATTGTTAATTTCACTGGGACCTAACTACATGCAAGGTACTTTGCCAGGTGCTTTCGACGGGCTGCCTCACTTATCATCACACAACCCCATGAGGGAGGCATCATGATTATCCCTATTGCACAAATGAAGAAACTGAAGTCAAAGCTAAAGGTCTTACTGAAGGTTTCATTGTGGGTGAATGGCCAAGCTATCTCTGATATCAGGTATGTCACACCAGAAGAAAGGAGACAGAACAAGATAGAAATAGAGATTAAAATCATGGTCAAGAGAAGAAGAAGAAGGAGATGGGAGGGGGAGTTGAAAGACGAAGGGAAGGAAAGGTTCTCACCTATCCTCTGCCCTTCCAGGATGGATCTGTTCACTCCCTTCACCCACTCTGAAACTCACATCCAGGGTTAGAAGCAATCCCCATATCAGCTGTTACTCCACTCTTTTCCCGTACTCCAATTGGGCTTTTAATGAAGAAGAAAAGGGAATACAAATAATTCGACTATAGAAATATCTTCAGGTTTTTATTTCAAGGAAACTATTTGCAAAAATTGACACTTTAAATATTACTGGTAACAAATTTCATGCAACTCATTCCATAGCTATTTTCATCACACCAGTGTGTTTTCATGCGGTTAACCTATTAACACCTTTCTATTTTTAAAAAATCTATAGAACAATATACATATGATGTAGGTGTTTGCTAATCAGTTAGCGAAATGCCATTAAATTAGCTTAGCTGAAAGTAATTGGTTACTATAAAACAATACAACTCCTCAGATGCAGGGAAATGCATAGGCCTACTTTCTACTCAACTAAGGCAGTGATTTTTTACTCTAAGGAGCCTGAAGCAATCTTTGGAGGTATCCCAGGAGATGATGGTGGCCATGGGTTGGGTCTCTTGACCCCCTTTTTAGTCCCTGATAAGCAGAACATCTCTGTTCTTCTGACTTATACGCTAGATTTTGAATAAGATTTTGGTTGAAGAAAGAGTTCAGTTTAAAAAAATCTTGCAAATCACTGAGGTAAGGGACTTTCTATTTTTCTCAAGCATAATTTTGAACACAAAATCAACTCATAATTGTTACTTAAAGCCGTCTTCAAAATTCATGTCAAATTATATTCTGATATTATTAATGAAACCAGGATGACAGTGGAATATTTCAGTACAACCATATGATAATATTTGAATAACAAGATTTTAGTGGTTCAATCCAGCTCTTTTGCTCAAGTATACTGAGGCAAGGAAAAGTCAGAGCAAACTCAAAATGTTTGAAAAGCTTAATGGTGCTTTAACGAAAGATAAAATAGTCATAAGGGTTTTTTTTTTGTTTTTTTTTTTTTTTTTTTTGGAATTATAAGATCCTTATAAGAAGAAAGTAAAATGAGGCTGATCTGATTTTTGCTTCATAAAATCATATTAATGGCCTGGTACATTTTGTCCCTTTCTGTATGTAAATATTGATTGTCTTCTCTTATAATTTATTATCATTCACACTTTCAAGGTGGAACCTTTGCCTTATTAAAATTTATATTTATTTTCAAACATTTAGGGAGAGATTTTTCCTGTCCATAGCCACTTTTAATATTAAATATTTTTTGAAATAATACCAAAAGCCTGTTTGAATGTAAAGGATAATACGGTGAAGTTCATTGTATTCTACCTACGCCAGACCCTGGCAAAGATTTTTAAACAACAGTAGTAATAATAAAGAAGAATTTGTCTCTGATCATGAGGAACTTTATGAGTTTAGTTGAAAAGATTGACATATGAGGAATTTATATGCCAACATAAATATAAGCACAAGCAACCAAAAGAAAGGAAAATGAGCTCAAATTGAGTTTCAGAGAAACTATTCTAGAGGCTATACTAAGAGTAAGGCTTTTATTTTATTTTATTTTATTTTATTTTATTTTATTTTTTGAAATGGAGTCTCACTCTGTCACCCAGGTTAAAGTGCAGTGGCGTGATCTCAGCTCACTGCAACCTCCACCTCCCAGGTTCAAGCGATTCTCTGCCTCAGCCTCCTGAGTAGCTGGGATTACAGGCACCCGCCACCATGCCCAGCTAATTTTTTTGGTATTTGTAGTAGAGACGGGGTTTCACCATCTTGGCCAGGCTGGTCTTGAACTCCTGACCTTGTGATCCACCCGCCTCAGCCTCCCAAAGTGGCAGGATTACAGGCGTCAGCCACCGTACCCGGCCAGGTTTTTATTTTTTTAATGGCTTCACTGCAATCACTATTGAGATTTCATTCATACCATCCAACCTACCCATCTAGAGTTTTACAATTCAGTGTTCAATATATTCACATGGTTGTGCAACCATCACCAAAATCAGATTTTAGAACATTTTGGTACCCTCTAAAAGAAACCCTGCAGACATTAGTTTTCACTCATCATCTCTTGCCATTGACTCTTTCCCCAACCCCATCAGCCCCTAAACAACCACTATTTACTTTATGTATGGATGGATTTGCCGATTCTGGACATTCTATATAAACAGAAGTAAGCACAATGTTTTCTTTTATGACTACTTTCTTTACATAGAATAATGTTTTCAAGGTTCATCCTTCTTGCAGCATGCATTATTAGTTAATTTATTTTTATTGCTGATAACATTTCATTGTATAGATGGGCCACATTTTATTTATCCATTCATCAACTGATGGATATTTGGGTTGTTTCCACTTTTTGGTATTATGAGCACTGTTGTATGAACATTTATGTGTACAAGTTTTTGTGTGAAGGTATGTTTTTATTTCTCAAGTGTACACTAAGGAGTAAAACTGCTGGGTCATATTGTAACTCTATATTTAGCTTTTTGAGGAATTCTCAAACAGTTTTTCAAGGTGGCTGCATCATTTTATATTACTACCGGCAATGTATAAGGGTTCCAATTCCTCAACACTTGTTATTGACCTTATTTTTGTTCATAGGCATCTTAGTGAATATAAAGTGGTATCTCTTTGGAGTTTTAATTTGCATTTCCCTAATGACTAAAGATGTCGAACATGTATTTTACGCATTTATTGAATATTTGCATGTTTTCTTTGGGGAAATGTCTATTCAGATCCTTTGCCCATTCTTAAATTGCATTACTTTTCTACTATTGAGTTGTAAGAGTTCTTTATGAACTCTGTATACAAGTTCCTGATCAGACATACGATTTGCAAATATTTTCTCCTATTCTTGAGGTGTTGCTTCACTTTCTTGATGGTCCCATTTGCAGCACAAACATTTTTAATTTTGATTTAGTACAAGTTATCTACTTCTGTTGTGATTATTGTTTGTACTTTTGGTGCCATATTAAGAAATCACCTCAGCTTAGGTTTGAATGATGAGTAAGAAGGAACAAATTTAGAATAGTGGAACCTTATTCAGACAGAGGTTAGCAAACAAGCAATGTCATGCAACCATGATACACTGTGAATTCCTCTTTTGTTTGCTTAGAACAGGGTAGAGTCCCACAGAGCCACACCTAACAACTTTGGCATACCATTATATAGATTTTCTAATGTACGATGTGGTTCCCAGATGGATATTATTCACACTATGCTATTGCTAGTTACAGGTTAAGCTCAGTTGAAAGAGTGTATGTGCTGAAAGAAGGCCAATATAATGTAAACATTTCAAAAATGTATATATTCCTTTAAATAATTAAAATAACAATTACACATTTAAAATATTTATGCCCTCTTATGTGGAGGCCCTAAGGCAAAGTCCAGTTTATATATTTTAGTTACTATCCTAGATTTAAACTAGATCTAGATAACTGTCAAATATACCTAAAGGGCTATAATACTATAATTCAATGAAGAAAGGGGGAAACATTTAATAATATTGCTAACTATAGCACTCATTAATATTTTTGCTTTAGACAAATCTGTATTTCTAGTCTCATTTTTTAAACATGCAGTATTTTGCTAGTTTTGTTAAAGTTTAGTACATTGAACTGAAGCAGACAAGCTCCTGACCATCTTATGTTACAGGAGAGAAATATTTAACTTCTGCATGAGAGCAGCCTGCGTAAGGTAATGAGCCAAGGTCTAAGAGTTGACACACAATTCCTGTTCTTCCCTGCATTAACTTTGTGTCCTCTGACACATAACTTGTCATCTCTATATTCCCATTGTCTCAAGCGAAAAATTCAAGGGTCTGACTAGACAATCTTTCCAACTGTGACTTTCTTGGATGAAGTGGCCAAACAGAAACTACTGGTGAAGCCAGTGATAGATACCTCTATCAAGGCGGTGTAGACATGCAGTGGTATCACCTCCATGATTTCATTTGAGAGTGTCTGTTCAGTCTGTCAGAAGTATCTTCCATCTATTCATCTCTTAATTAAACATGATCAGGCATTGGTTTAAAAATGTGTAACACTACCGGAGTCCAAATTATAAGTTCTAATCCAGTCTGTGAGGTAAAAGGGAATCACCTTAGATGAATGAGGAAACTAAGTCCTGGAAATGATAAATTGATTAAAAAACATGCTACTATTTAGTTGCAGGCCCTGGTATCTCTCCAGATTACTTATCAGAAAGGAAATAAATACTTGTACAGTCACCTTGTTCTTAAATCTAAAAATCCAGAAAAATGTGTATCAGGCAATATAGATTAATATCTTAAGGTAGTCAGATAAACCACCAAATGTTGATGGAGGTGTTTTGGTTAATGGAGTAAACTACCTTTATAAAAATGGGTCATTTTTATTTATTCTAAGTAAAAAGAGATAATGGGTCATACTATAATTCCATTTTGTCTCCAATAGAAGTATCTCTGATTTTAAAAAATCCCTTTAAAAAAGACACTAGCAAAAAGACAAATTGTAATTCTGCAGTTGCCAATGTCTCTGCCAATTAATATGTGATGACTATTCTGTGCCCTAGCAATGTGTTATTTGGAGTGGTCAATGAGTTTGGTCAACTTGATCTGAAGTACACATCTTTAGTTCTTCCGCTGAATTACAGCAGCAATTTATTTTTTCCGCTTTCATCACGCTCCTCATTATCTTCTTCTGACTAGAGTCTAAGCTCCTTGATATTCCCTACTAACTTACTTTCCATTCATTTATCTTACAAATATATATTTAGCAGTCCCAGGTCACTGTGTGGAGTACAAGGTCAGAAATCCAAGACTAAAATACCATACCACGCCACTACCAGTCTGGGAATTATCTTTTCTAGGGACAGGGCTTGACCATGTCTGACAGTGCAGTGGACTCAAAGCTACAAGGGATAGGGAAGCTCTGAGGCATAAAGCTCTTATGAAGGATCAGGCTGAAGCCACCCTCTCAGTGCCTTTGCCTGAGCTCACACCCTTGTTTTGCTTCCTTCCCTGCTCCGTCCTGCTTCCCTTAGTCCCTGCCAGTCTCCTATGAGCACTTCCCTTAACAAATCTCTTGCATGTCATTCCTCATCTCATGAACTGTTTCCAGGAAACCTGACCTAAGGCACACTTATAGAAGATAAACAGTTTAAAAAAACATGCAATATGGGCCAGGCGCGGTGGCTCAAGCCTGTAATCCCAGCACTTTGGGAGGCCGTGACGCCGGATCACGAGGTCAGGAGATTGAGACCATCCTGGCTAACACGGTGAAACCCCGTCTCTACTAAAAAATAAAAACTAGCCAGGCGAGGCGGCGGGCGCCTGTAGTCCCAGCTACTCGGGAGGCTGAGGCAGGAGAATGGCGTGAACCCGGGAGGCGGAGCTTGCAGTGAGCTGAGATACGGCCACTGCACTCCAGCCTGGGCTACAGAGCGAGACTCCGTCTAAAAAAAAAAAAAAAAAAAAAGCAATATGGATAAACAATGAACAAGACATACTTCTATTTTACAAAGGAGTCAGGCTGAAATAATTAATTGCATATTTAGATCATTTTTATCACCTTGATTTAACTAGCAATGCTCTAGCAGATATCGCTAAATATATGTTGAGTGAAAAATTATAAATAATTAAGTTAACCAACAAACATAAAATACATATATTCATTGTCTAATTCCTATGCATTTGATTGGACAATATTGACCAGATAAGGACTTTAGAAAAGAAATTTATTTAATTCAAGATGGAAAGTAAAACAGGAATAATATTAACTAGGAGAAACTGAAAGCATCAACTGGGGAAAAGTATATAGGTCACTTGGACCTAATCTACCAAAACTATGAAATGTTTCTCCAACCAAAATGATAGGGCTAAGAAACACAGTGGGAGTTGGACTGAGATGAATTAAAATCTCAGGAAGGCTAAATTGTTCATGCACTTCTCTTGAATGTCTTGGTAACAGGACTGAGTCTTGAGCATACTTACTGACAATTGCCCCACCCCGCCAGTTTCCTGGAAATGTTGATGGCTAGGAACCTCACCCTAAGTAAGAGTTTATTTACCATCATTCTGCTCTATGACAAAGTGAGCCCAGAGATGAAGAGGAAGCAAAAAACAGGCAAGGGATTACAGGCATCAGCCAGCAGAGGGGAAAAAGAGGGAGGGAGGGAAAGTGCAACTAGCTATAGAGGGGAGTAAAGGATGGAAAAGAGAAATTAAAACCTCTGAGGTTTAAAACTTCCATGGCTGCAAGAATGGACACAAAATTCAAATTGAATGATGAAGAGTCAAGATTAATTAATTAATTAAATAAAAATAAATGAATGAACACAAAAAAATCAGAAAAGTTACTGTAATAACAGGGATCAAATTCAATACATAAAGTAATAGTAGTAAAAAGGTTACTCTTGGAGAGTATTTTTCATTTTTTTCAATTTTATTTTTAAATTGACAAATAATAATTTTACATAGTCAGGGGGTACACAATGATATTCTGATACATATAATGTACAGTGATCAGATCAGGGTAATGAAGCCAGAACTGAAACTGTAAAGCTGGCCATAGCGCTAGGAAACACTGCCCCCTAGAGGTCCTCTGTGTTTCCAGAGAGACCAGCTTTCATCGCAAACTCAGGAGCCAAAAGCCACAGACTCAGGCACCCGGGATTCCCAGGCAGAGATCTCAAACCAGGTCCAAAATTATGGTGCAGTCATCTAAAGACCTATGTTAAGTATCAGGGCTTAGTGAAGAATGTCAGAATAGAATGAGATTATTTTTCTTTTTCTAGTCCTCACCAACCTCTCGGTAGTACTATTCAGTTTTTAAATTTAAGGTATGGAATAGAGAATATATGCATATGACACACAATTCAAAAGAAACAAGAAATGTATATAATAAAAAGTGAGTATCTTTCCTCCCAATACCCTGTCCCCTACATTATTATTAGCTTTTTGTGTGTTCTTTCAGGAATATTACATGAATTTTTCATAGACATGCCAGCACTGTGTTTCCACTTGCCTTGTCATTTTTCCCTTCTAATTTAATAATACGTCTCGGGGAAAGTTTGACATCAGAATATATAGAAAGGCCTTATTATTTTTAATAACTGCATAGTATTCAGTTTTTTGATTGATTTATGTATCTAATTCCCTACAGTCTGACAATTAGGTTGCTAGTATATAATGTTGCAGTGAAAACCCTTGTTATACATGCACGTAGTATAAATGACAGTATACACATATATACATATGCAAGTATGAATACACTGAAATGAAATTGTGGTCAAAATCTAGGTGCATTAGTTTTAATCGATATTTCCAAACTGATTAAAAATGTGTGCTTCCATCAGCAAATTTTGAGGTTATGCATACTGATACAGTACATTATCCATTACTTTTTTCTCTGCACTGTAACATTTTTTAAGTCTCTATTTTCCATTTTTATCAGGCGTATTGATAAGTGTTAGATTAAGCTAGTTTGGGTATAAGAGACATTTGAGTGTGTGTATTTCTGCCTTTTCACATTCTTAGACCATGTTTCTCTTGTACTGTACTTTTTCTTATAATATGTTGTGCTTTTCTTTTGTTGAAAACATTCTCTATTTTTCTTGGATATAAGCTGTAAATATTTTATATATTATTTTCCAGTTTGATATTTGCCTTTAATGTAATTCAGGATTTTCCCTAGACTTATTTTGCATTATTATTATTATTATTATTATTGTTACTTAATGTATGCAAACATACTAGTTATTTATGGCTTCAGAGTTTCCTGTCATCCTTAAAAAGCTTTCCCTCCCCTATGATTTTTTTAAAAATCATGTTTTCCTCTAGTATTTTCATTCCTTTTCTATGTTTGACTCTAGATCTCTTCCAAATAGACAAACACACCCACACACACACCCATTCCCCTACACACACACTTTTTCTTTTTTAAAAAAATTCAAATGACATGTTCCTTCCCCCACCCCTAAAAATGGCTTTATTAGACAACGGATCCTGGTATGTAACTGCTCACAATTAAAAGGACTAGAGATGGGATCTCATTTTATTTTCCAGGCTCCAGGCTGGAGTGCAGCGGCAAAAGCATAGCTCTCTACCACCTCGAATTCCTGGACTCAGGAGATCGTGCCTCAGCCTCCTAGTTGTTGTTTTTCGTTTTTTTTTTTTTTTTTTTTAATAAGATATTGTTAGGCCGGGCACATGGCTCAGGCCTGTAATCCCATCCGAGCACTTTTGGGAGGCCAAGGTGGGCGGATCACTCTCTCTGAGGTAGAGAGTTTGAGACCAGCCTGACCAACAAGGAGAAACCCAGTCTCTACTAAAAATACAAAATTAGCTGGGTGTGGTGGCACATGCCTGTAATCCCAGCTAGTCGGAGGCTGAGGCAGGAGAATCGCTTGCACCTGGGAGGCAGAGGTTGCAGTGCACCGAGATCCCACCAATTGCACTTCAGCCCGGGCAATAAGAGTGAAACTCCATCTCAAAAAAAAAAAAAAAAAAAAAAGATATTGTCAGACATCGATCTATCTCATTACCCACACAAAAAAGCAAGTTAATTCTTGTGTACAATTCATTACGTATTGTATAATACATGTTATAGTGGCTGTAGCAGGAAGTTACTATGTTCAAGAGTAAACTTTTTTTTTTTTTTTTTTTTTTTAGACGGAGTCTTGCTCTCTCCCAGGCTGGAGTCCTGAGGCGCGATCTCGGCTCACTGCAAGTTCCGCCTCCCGGGTTCACGCCATTCTCCTGCCTCAGTCTCCCGAGTAGCTGGGACTACAGGCGCCAGCCACCACGCCCGCATAATGTTTTGTATTTTTTTTTTTTTTTTTTTAGTAGAGACGGCAGTTTCACCGTGTTAGACAGGATGGTCTCGATCTCCTGACCTTGTGATCCGCCCACCTCAGCCTCCCAAAGTGCTGGGATTACAGGCATGAGCCACCGCGTCCGGCAAAGGTTAAACTTTTTATAGGTGTTTTACTATGATTAAAAATAGCATTTTCTAGATATTTAGCTTGCAATGTTTTAAAATGTTTTTCAGACTAAATCTCCAACTGCAGAGATTTGTGGACAGCTCTATGGGACAGGATTCTGGAGGCTCTATCACCTGTTCATCTGCGTGCTACAGCCAATCCAATGCTACTTTTTCATGTTCATCATATTATCCTGAAAAATTGTAAATCGACTCAAAAGTAAAGAGAATGGTTTAGTAAAGCCATATATACTTATCACACAGCCTCAACAAATGATAATTTGCCATTCATAGTTCCTCTATCCTCCCTCTCACCTTTAAATAATTTATTTTTGTTTTATTGAAGTGTCTTAAATTCCAGACATCGTATCATATTCTCTGTAAATACTTCAGTATGAATCTCTAACAAATAAACACATTTTTAAAAACCACCATACCATTTTAAACCTTGTAATATAAACAAAAATAATATAATATACTATAAATATAAATATAATATAAATATAAAAATAATATAATATAAAAGGTATATATGATATAATAAAACATAATTAATATATTATATAAAGTATATAATATATGATATAATAAAATATACAATTAATAGAATATAAAATTACCAAGTTGTGTTCAATTAATATAATAGAAAATAAAATATAATTAAATATACTATGAAATATTAATAATTTAATGTAAGATAAAATAACCAATATAATTTAATATAACCAAGCTGTGTTCCTCTATTGTCTCAAAATGTCTTTTTAAGTATTTTTTTTTTTCAATTAGAATCTGGAAAAGGTCTATTCATTGCATAAGGATGGCATGATCATTAAGTATCTTAATTAATCTATAAAATTCACTCCCTCCCACCATCCCATGTCAGCTACTAGGTGATTTGTCCTATAGATTTTCCTACATTATGTATTTTAGTGATTGTATTCTGATGCCAATTAATACATTTCTCCATCCAGATATTTTCCAGAATTTGTAATTCATTCTAGAGGCTTAATTATATTTATTTCCATTTTTTAAATGTATTTGATAACAGAGCATGAATAAATCACGGATAGCACTGTATTGCTCAGTGCTTATCAAGAGGCACGTAGAGGCACATACTAACCGGTTGTACCATTCTTAGGTTAGGACTTACCAGAGGATCTAAGTATTGTCATACTGATCTATCCATCTTTAATTTCCTCAACATATCTCAACTAATGATTTTAGCAGTCATTGATGATCACTGCATAAATCCATTATTTTTTAGGTGTTGTAAAATGTTGATTTTTGAATTCTATAATTTCTTCAGTATGTATTAATTGAATTTCATCTCTAAAGAAGACACTTGCGGCTGGGCACAGCGACTTATGCCTGTAATCCCAGCACTTTGGGAGACCTAGGCGAACCAATCACCTGAGGTCAGGAGCTCGAGACCAGCCTGGCCAACACAGTGAAACTCCATCTCTACTAAAAATACAAAAATTAGCCGGGTGTGGTGGCCCCCCTGTTGTCCCAGCTACTCAGGAGGCTGAGGTACAAGAATCGCTTGAACCCAGGAGTTGGAGGTTGCAGAGCTGAGATCGCACCACTGAACTCCGTGTGTGTGTGGGGCGGGGGGAAAAAAAAAAAAAAAAGACACTTTCAACAATTATTTGCATACCTTGAAATGATGTTTGTATAGAAAAGCCAGGAAAATGCTTGACTCTTTATTATCATTTTTCCGAAAAACGAATATATGCATAAGCAAATTCTACATGTGGCCATTCATTCGTTATGTTGTTGTTGTTGTTTTCATGGGCTGGTATCATTATATACTAATAGATACTGATATATTTGACGTTAATGCAGTCACTTGAGGTTCATGCAACTTTCCACGGAATGATACTAAATAAATAGTTGACTTGAAGAGCTAGAAATTCCCAGTTAAATGTTCATGGACGGATGTTTACAGAAATTCAAACTGGGCAGGGTGCGGTGACTCACGCCTGTAATCCCAGCACTTTGGGGGGCCGAGGCGGGCGGATCACGAGGTCAGGAGATCAAGACCATCTTGGCTAACACGGTGAAACCCGTCTCTACTAAAAATACAAAAACAAAATTAGTCGGGTGTGGTGGCAGGCGCCAGCAGTTCCAGCCACTGGGGAGGCTGACCCAGGAGAATGGAGTGAACCTGGGAGGCGGAGCTTGCAGTGAGCCGAGATCAGGCCGCTGCACTCCAACCTGGGTGAGAAAGCGAGACTCCATCTCAAAAAAAAAAAAAAAAAAAAAGGAAACGGATATTCTGTTCTATACAACCCGTCATCTTTAAAAAAATGTAAAATACACGTGAATATTAAGAATGGACTAGCTGGGTGTGGCGGCTTGTGCCTGTAATCCCAGCTACTCAGGAGGCTAAGGTAGGAAGATTGCTTGAGCCCAGGAGTTGAGGCTGCAATGAGCTATGATCATGCCACTGCACTCCAGCCTGAGCGACAGATAAAAGATCCTGGCTTTAATAAATAAATAAATAAATAAATATACGTTTTTAAAATGGAAAGGCAGTGAAAATGTCTATTGTTCAAATGTACACTCCAAAAATCTCTTTAGTGATGAAGTCATCACATATCAAAGGTCTTTGTTCCATTTTTATGCTTACGGCTATTAATTTTGGGCAAATACTGAATGCTTCTTTTAAATGTATAGATTGTGGTAACAGAGAAAGGGAGGAGAAGTGAGGGTTAGGGAAAGAAACAGAAAGCAAAAGAAAGGAAAATATATTGAGGGGAAGGGCAGTAAGTTGGTAGATGAGGGCAAAAGTTCACAAAGAATGAATGGAATTTCAATCAGTCCTCTATTTTCAAGAAAAGTGAATTAAAATGAGATTTGGAAAGGGATAGCATGAATACTGGCATGCTCTTCTGAGAAGATGCTTCACTCAACTCTATTTTCTGCTATTTAATGCAATAAAATTTAAAATTTTAATATTTTGTGATAGGGTTCACTTTGTGTGTGTTTTGCATGTCACCTAGAACATAACCTTATACATATATATTCTTCATGCATCTGCAGTGAAGTTAGGAATAAACATTACATGAATACCATTTTGTTACATTTGATGCAACTTACAAAAGCCACCGGGTAGACCGTAAATAAAATTCCAAAGAGAGAAACAATTATGCAATGTGCCATAAATGTAAATATTTTTGATGCTAGGTGCTTGTCATTGTCAAGTTCTCAAACCCCATTTTCAGGTGAATATACTTTTGTTTTTGCTTTGTCTTTTAAGAAATGATGATAATCCTGTAGTGCTATTTAAAAAAATAAAAATTAAAATTAACCACCAGCTTTCCTTTCTATAGTTGTTTTAATAAATAAATAGCAGGGCAGTGGAAAAGTCCTGGAGTTAGTTACATTGGCTGTGCTTTTGATGGGTGATGATAATAAAATCTAAACAAGTCAAGTAAGATCATTTCAGTCTACAAAGCTGAAAAGTATACAAGTCCTAAAAAGGGGACAGAAAGTGTATAAACGTGTGAAGACATAGAGCAGTAGAGTGGAAGCAACGTGAAGTCAGCACTTTGGTAGCTACCTGGTAATCTAGCCTCTGTCCCCAACAAACTACGTGACCTTGGTCTTGTCACTTAATTTTTCTAGCCTTAGTCTGCATATTCATGAAATGCAGAGGAACAAATAAGATAAAATCAAAGTTTCATCAAAATTTTGTTTTTCTAATAAAATATAATAAGAAGCACCCATCCTAAAGAACTTAAAAGAGACTATCCTCAGAGAGGGCAGTTATGATTAATTAAGTACAATCTGGAATAGAGACATGCAAAGTCAGCTTAATGAAGCCAAATTGTTAACACATCTCTGTGACTTGAGTGTAATGTGACTGAATGTATTAATATTAATATGGCTAAAGAAAGAATGTGTCAGTCAAAGCAGTAATTGGTCAGCCCTGAGAATGAAAAAACAAGCTTGTGGGAGGACAGCTTGGCAAGTAGTACCTATTTGAGAACTGTCTGAGAGAGAAACTCTTTGCTATTGGACTCAAGCCCATGGTTTCCTACTCCACAGTAGGTAAGATGGCCTTCAGGTACCCCAGTCAAAAGTTTTTGCTTGTCAACCTGATTACTATTTGGTTCTTTGGTTGACTTGCATGCATTCTCATTATTTCTCATACATAGTGAGAAATGTACCCAACCTGATTTTTGGATCGTTTGTACATGTGTCAGCCTTTATGAGTCTGGAAAATGCAAACCCATCTCTAATCTACTGCCATGATACTAACAAAACCATATTTATGAACTTGTAAAATGAATATTAGAACCTGGAGTGGCCTTATTTTGCCAAGGTTAATGCTGTCCTGTGTATAACTGCCTAAGAAGCAAGCCGGCATTACCCAGATGTTATCTCTTTGACTGTCTGCCTGTACCTAGGCAGCTACCGACTTAGCTTATCTGTATGTCTAATAGTATATTAAATGTAGTTTTTAGTTTAATTCATGAACATACCATATCACTACAGAGGTGGACTAAATGCTTAGCAATGTTGAAACTACTAAACATAATGCTACAGAGTGTCATCACAATATTGGAACATTTACCAATTCTGTTAACCAACATATTGGCCAAGTCAATATGTTGCTCTCCAGAGAGGGTATTCAAAGATATGTTAGAGAAGTTTATACTTCTTAGAATATACAACTTATGGATCACTCATGCATCCTATTTCATGCATCCAAATTCTCTCTGCCTATAGAGGAATTTAATTTACCCTTGGGTTTTCTGTTTTGTGCCAAACAGAGACAATGTCCCCTCAAAGCCTTCTTGCAAAATTAACTATGGCTAGTTGTCAGTATGAAGCTGAATGTTTTAGCATACACTTTTTGTAACTCTTTTATTTTCTACTAACTTGATTTTTTTTTCCTTTTCTGACAAAAACCAAGTTTTCATCATCTCTGTATTATTAAGACATAGGATTATAACTTTTTAGTTTGGTGTAAGCAATAAATTATAAGCAGTAAATTTAGAGATATTTGTCTAAAAATCTAGTACTTTGTGAATATGTTCCAGTGACTTGAGATCCCAATGTTTCACCATTACATCTGTACTTAAAACTGTGTTCTGGGCCGGGCACGGTGGCTCAAGCCTGTAATCCCAGCACTTTGGGAGGCCGAGACAGGTGGATCACAACGTCAGGAGATCGAGACCATCCTGCCTAACACGGTGAAACCCCGTCTCTACTAAAAAATACAAAAAACTAGCCGGGCGAGGTGGCGGGCGCCTGTAGTCCCAGCTACTCGGGAGGCTGAGGCAGGAGAATGGCGTGAACCCAGGAGGCGGAGCTTGCAGTGAGCTGAGATCCGGCCACTGCACTCCAGCCTGGGCGACAGAGCAAGACTCCGTCTCAAAAAAAAAAAAAAAAAAACTGTGTTCTGTTGTCAGAAGTGACGTAGAGGGTTTAAAGCTACAATTTTCTCTGACTGAAGAGCTTTAATAGCTTCATATTATTGAGTCTCATTTCCCAAGTGTCTTTAAGTCCAAGCTGGGTAACAAAATAAGAAGACAAATTAAGTGTTCTAAGCCATTAAGGGAGCATTTAATACATCCCTACAGACATTGAGGTATATGGCTTCCAACAGTACCTCATGGACATAAGTGAATCGGAAGATTTCCTTATTAAATGCTAATTCTTAGAGGTAAATGGCAGAAGCACAGGCAAATACAATTTAGTATTTTCCAAAAGCAGCATAATTCATTAAAATACTAAATTAACCAAATTCACAGGCCTACAAAGTGGAGACATTAGAATTTAAAACCATGCCATTTGACTCCAAAGTAATAATGCCTGTCATACTCACTCATTAAATAAATATTTGAGACCTTCTACGTGTGAAGCTTTTATGTTTAGGGTCCTGTGTGTGTGTGTGTGTGTGTTTGCGTGTATATGTGTGTGTTTGTGATATATATATATATATGACTTTTAATTCTTTTTAATTTTTATGGATACCTAATACTTTTACATATTTGTGGAGTTTTTGTGATGTTTTGATACAAGCATACAGTGTGTAATAATCAAATCTGGGTAATTGGAAGTACCAATCACCTCATTAATCATTTATTTAAGTTAGGAACACTCCCGATCTACTGTTTGTATTGTTTTGAAATGTACAAAAAATTATTGTGAACCACAGTCACCCTATTGTGCTACCAAACATTAGATCTTATTCCTTCTATCAAACTGTGTGTTTTACACACTAACCGAATCCTCTTTATCCTGCCTTCCCTATTACCCTCCCTGGCCTCTGGTAACCTCCATTCTATTCACTGCTTCTATGAGATTAGTTTATTTTTAGCTCCCACATGTTAATGAGAACATGTGACATCTGTCTTTCTGTGCCTGGTTTATTTCACTTAACATAATGACCTCCAGTTCCATCCATTGTGTAGCAAATGATGTGATTTCATTCTTTTTTTGTGTGGGTGGCATAACATTCCATTGTGTGTTTATACACCACATGTCCATTATCTATTCATTTGCTGGAGGACATATCCACTGGAGGGCATTTTGGTTGATTCTGTATCTTGGCTATTGTGAATGGAGATGCAATAGGTCCCATATATTTTATCCTCCAGAGCAGGATACTTTTTGAACTAGAGAGAGAATGCTTTTGAAAAGTATAGTGGAACAACAGCCACAAACCAGGACCATCTCAGGCATATCATTATACACACGCACACACACACACACACACACACACACACACACTTTACTATCATAGAAAACGAGAATGCAACATGAAGTCCCTGTTCTCTAGGAATTTATAGTTCACTGAAAGACAGAAAATTTGAAAATAATTTGATTATTCTTTTATAATTCTACCATAATCATTATTATCCAGAGTTTTAAGTCTTTCCAAGTATGACTTTATTTGATCATTAAAGAACTCTATTATATAAGTACTATAACTATTCTCATGTTACACAAGAGGAAGACAAGTAAAAGAGAGGTTAAATAAATTAACCAAATTCATAGAGCTAGAAAGTGGAGACAGTAGAATTTAAAACCATGCTGTTTAACTCCAAAGCCTATAATCTCACTCACTCCCCAAAACAGCGTCCTGTGATATATGATAGTAGGGAAGTGGCCAGGTATTCTCTGCACATGGAAGAAGCACTTAGCCAAGCTTCTTAAACCAACCAAAGCTTTTGGGAAGAGGTGACAAATAAGGTGTTTACTTAGTTAGCCAAGATGAAGGGGTGGGAACAAGTAGAAGGGACCACAAATACAGTCAGTAGGAAAAGCACTGTCACTTCCTTCAATAGTAATGATGCACACTAGTCATATTGATCACGTTCTATTTATTAATATTTTATCAACAAATAGTTGAAAAATATGAATTATATATTTATAGTGTACAATGTGATGTTTTGATATATGTATACATTGTAAAGTGGTTAAATCAAGTTAATTAATATATCCATTGCTTCACATAGTTTTCATATAAGATCTACCTCTTTAGCAATTTTCAAGTATACAACATATTATTATTAAGTATAGTCACAGTGCTGTACAATAGACCCTGTAAAGGTAGCTCCAGAATTTGTTCAGTAAGAGTATGGATTATCTAATTTCAATGAATAAGTAAGATATGTTACAGGTTGATTATGGGCCCCTAAAACATACACTGAAGTTCTAATTCCTAGTACCTCAGAATGTGATGTTATTTGGAAGTAGCGTGTTGCAGCTATAACTAGTTGAGATAAGGATACTGGAATAGGGTGTGAGCCCTTAATCCAATCCACCGGTGTCATTACAAGAAGAGGAAAACCCCACGTGCAGACAGGTATGTGATAACAGAGGCAGATATTGGAGTGATGCAGCTGAAAACCATGGGACACCTAGGATTGCCAGTTACCCCCAGAAGCTAGGAAGAGGCAAGGAAGGATTCCACCCAGAATCTCGGAGGGACAAAGGCCCTCCTGGCATCCTAATTTCAGAATTCTAGCCTCCAAACAGTGAGGATATACATTCCTGTTTTAAGAACTTTCTTTGTGATACTTTCTTATGGCAGCCCAAGGGAAGCAATACAAGGCACTATCATGGAATTCAGGCACTTGCCCGATTTTGAAATTGGAGAACCATTTAGACTCATACTGGATGTTAGCTGATGTAAAATTTACATACATCACGAAATGTGTTTACATTCATTCTGTACAGTAACAGATATCATGCTTTTGTGCTATTTCAGAAAATTCTTTTCAAAATGACCTGTAAGTTTGACTGACTACCGTACATCTTCCTGAAGACACCACAAAGAGTTATTCAAAATGGAGAGTTGTTCTGATTACGTATCATATCAACACACAACAAATCACATAAATTTGATATCATATTGCCGACCCAGACGCACAAAAGTTAATTTTTAAAAATACAGAATCTCTATGAAATCCACCAGAGAAGGCACTAATTAACTAAGGGTTGTGTTCTGCTCAAGCTTATCCAACATCATTTAATGATTTCTGCCAAAGGCGAGTAAGTAAACAAGAAGGGGCCAGGTTGTAGAGGATAATGTTTTCTCATGTACCACAAGAAGCAGAAAAAGGGAAGAAATCAATGTTTGCTGATGGAAAAGGATAAAACTGCCAGGAAAATAAATGTTATTTTTAGTTTTTTGTTAAGATCTTGGCATTAAAAGGAAGTTAAAATAAAAGATTAACAATTCCTTAAAAAAGAATTGATAGAATCATTCTTAATAACTGTTTTCTTATTTTTCAGTTCTGGAAATACATTTTATAAGCACTTTCCTTGTGTAGTATAAGTTAACTTTTTCAGATCACAGAAAGATTGTTATTCCTTATTGATTTTGTTTGAAGTATCTTGCAGCTTTTCAGAAAATGGCTGGGATGAACCTAATTTAGAATAAATGTATCATGTTTACAACCAGCAGTTGTATAGATTATTAATTACCACTGATGGCATATTCCTTTGCATAGAAGCAGATAGGCAGTATTTTCTATATTTGTAAGTTAAATTATTAAACTTAAGTCTGAAACCTCCTTTAAAGTCATTTTAATGAGTGTTTCATTAGATTACAGATATGAAAACGCAAGTGAATTAATTGTCTTAATTGGCATCTTTAATGTGATAACCAAAAGTGAAAAGGATAAATTGTGTCCAATAGGACCACAAATAGATTGCTACAATATTTATTTCATGCTACCTTTTTAAAATAGTAGGGGTGGATGTAACAAATAACTCATACTTTCTGGACTTTCATATATACACACACACACTCACACTCTCTCTCTCTCATACTTAAGGTGTATACATAATATAGACTCATAAACTGGATCAATTAATTTGATTATCATTTCATGATTTAAAAACTCTCTTCAGGCTATGGTAAAGTTGGTTAATCTGAGGAAAAAACATATTGTGAAATATTTGCCATTTAGTGATCTTCCCACTTAAATAATACATTTCTGAATGATGTCAATAAGAGTCTTCTAATAATAAAAACACAAAATTCAATTCATTGATGTTCATGTAACTGTTCAGAATTTCCACATTAAAGAAACTGCAACTGTTTTCCTTAAAATGATGTATTTATAACTATAAACAACACAATCAATAGATTCTCAGTTCTATGTTGACAGACAGTATTTTTTTCTTCTTGAAATGCCCGAAAATCTTCACATACTTATTTCATATTAAGTCTTGTAGTAAAACAATGGTCCTTATCTTATCCTTCTACCTGTATAATATTTTTCATTAAAATATATAGATTTCACAAGGAGACATCTAATTTCAAATTTTCAACTAAGTTGTATACCTAATTATTTTGATTCTGAGGTTTGAGATCCATTTTCTGAGCTCCCACATGATCCAAATTTGACCATCAGACAATGTGAGTGGCAAAATTGTTAGGATCAAACAAATGCTTACTCTGTGTTTATATCATAAATCTCTATCACACAAAATTCCTTGGGCATGAACTTGCAAACTTAAAATGCTTAGATTTAGTTCAAGTAAAAGACATTTTTTTAAGAGATGAGAAGAACAAACAATGAAAATATAGCCTATACTGCTATGCTCTGAATATCTGTGTCCCTCCCCAGAATTCATTCATATTTTGGAATCCTAATCCCCAGTAGGATGGTATTAGTAGATGGGGCCTTTAGGAGGTGATTAGGTCATGAGGGTAGAGGCCTCATGAATGGGATTAGTCCCCTTATAAAGGAGACTCCAAAGAGCTTGTGCACCCTTTCTGCCATATGAGATTAGAATACAAAGGAGAACAAGTATGAGCAAGTCCTCATCATACATGGGATCTGCAGGTACCTTAATCTTGGATTGCTGAGCCCCTAAGACTGTGAAAAATAAATTTATATTGTTTATAAGCTACCCAGTTTATGTTATTTTGTGGTTTTTTTTGTTTTGTTTTGTTTTGTTTTGTTTTTTTGAGACGGAGTCTGGCTCTGTCGCCCAGGCTGGAGTGCAGTGGCCGGATCTCAGCTCACTGCAACCTCCGCCTCCCGGGTTTACGCCATTCTCCTGCCTCAGCCTCCGGAGTATTTGGGACTACAGGCGCCTGCCACGTCGCCCGGCTAGTTTTTTGTATTTTTTTAGTAGAGATGGGGTTTCACTGTGTTAGCCAGGATGGTCTCGATCTCCTGACCTCGTGATCCGCCCATCTCGGCCTCCCAAAGTGCTGGGATTACAGGCTTGAGCCACCGCGCCCGGCCATGTTATTTTGTTATAGCAGGCCAGACAGATGTAGAAATATGTTCATGCTAATTCTGTTACATAAAGGTCTTAAGAAATAAAAACAAAATTTCACTAAGCATTATACCCTGGCTAATGACTTATGGCTTTTCTTTACAAGCCTTTAAGAAAAATAAAAGTACAATAATTCCGAACCACAGTTAAGCAACACAGGTCAGCAGCAAGGAAGAAGATACTAGAGTCACATGTATGGATACACTCCTCATTGAGCTTGGGTCCAGAAGATTTGTAGTGTCTTATTCTTTTGGCTCGGAAAAGGAAATGTGGGATAAAATTCTATAAAAACATAGTTTATTTTGGGAAATAATCCCAGGGAAACCAAGTAGGGGATTTAGAACAGTGATACAAAGAATGAAGAAAAACAAATGTAAGAAAGTGTGATTCCTTTGGTCATTGCCGAGAGTAACAGGCTCTATTCTACTGTGAATCTCTGACAAGGCATGTAGAATGTGCCCCAGAACTCCCTGACCAAGGGACAACAAAGGGAGCATGTATCAACTAAAACCTACTTTTAATTAACCAAACAGATGCTTTTCAAATGGTAATTAGCACTTTGCTGCAGAAAGTTTAGTCTTGCTCCAAAATCTAAAGCTCTGTGCTGTGATGCTCTTCTTAGACTTACTGAAGAATCTACACAGCATCTTTATCCAACATCAAAGCAGCTCGGTTGTATTGCCTGAGCAGTAAGGCGATTTTCACTCAAAGCTGGACTTGCTCCAGAACACTTTCTTGCTCTGAGCCCTACTTGAAACTGACAGCCTTCAAAATTAACTGATACAATGACTTGGAGATATATTTTAAATGTAGTATATGCAGCCCATAGAATCCAACGGTCTGTCTTATTGTGCACCCCATTCTTAGTGATAGGATTTGTGAAGAGCAACAACTTTTACCACCTTCTCTTATGCACACAGCTTACTATGGCACCCAGACTACTCACTGCTTCCTGTTCACAAAGGTAAAAAATGCCATGGTGTAATCAATACAATGGACCGGTACAGATGCTTCTCAACTTGTAATGGGGTTGTCTCCTGATAGCCTCATTGCAACTTGAAAATATTGTGAGTTGAAAATGCACTTAATACATCTAACCTACCAAATGTCATAGTGTAGCCTAGCCTATCTTAAACATGTTTAGAACACTTACATTAGCCCACAGTTAGGCAAAATCATCTGGCTACACAATATACTGTAGATTATCAGTATTACATGGTTGTCTGAGAGCTGAAGCTCGCTGCCACTGCCTCTCATCACAAGAGAGTATCGTACTGCATATCACTAGCCTGGGAAAAAGTCAAAATTCAAAATTCAAAGTAAGATTTCTGCTGAATGCTTATGACTTTTGCACCATTGTAAAGTTGAACAATCATGTTAGGAGACCATCTGTGTAATCGTCTATAGGTTACCAAGACAATCAAGTTCCTTGTGCACTGTAATGTTACAGAGAGTGAGTGTTAGCCCTGATCTAAGGCAGAGATGTACATGTGGATTGCTGTCTATCCCACATAAGAACAAACTTCTAAATTCTCTTTCATGATAAGAATTAAAAAGCATGCATTTGTTAGATTACTAGCTGCATACCAGCTAGTGCCAGGGGTGTGGTGTTGTTCCAGTGAAGACACCACATCTGATCCAGCAGCTGCTTTGGTTTGGTTGTTAACCATAAGCTATCATATATCATAATACGCCTGACTTTTTAGTTACTTTACATGTGAAGTGAACAGGTGCATGATGGAGACTATGACTCCTTCACTGTTAAATCTTTGATGGTAGCATATAATCTCTGAAGTTTCTCCTGGGAAGGAGTGTTACTGATGATTTCATACATTGGTTTGGGAAGAACAGTTTTATAGGATTCCACTAGGTCTTTTCTACTAAAATGATTCTGACTTATTCCAAGGGTCATAGAACCAGTGTGAGGATCCTGCTTGTTGCCAAGCATGTGGGTCCCAATTATGTACTTTGGAGTCTGGGGAAATAATCATAGATCAATCCATTTACCTAGGCTAGGACTCCATTTATCTCTTGTCTTCCTCAAACCCCCATTCTAACTCTATTAGCATTACAAGACTACTGATGTCAGTGCTAGCTCAGGCTCTGTACCTTTCAGAGCCCTCAAAAGGCTTTGCTAGTTCACTTTTTCCAGTGTAAATTGCTATGTAAAATGGCCATAAGTCCTTTTAAGGAAGGATTGAGACAGCATTTTTTTGTGTAACTTTCAGTGATATTGCTAGGTCTTTCTTTAAGAAAACCTGGTTTCCCTTTCAACCAGTAAGAGTTGGCTCCATGAACTAGTTTAAATTTGGAAACTGGATGAATGACTGTGATCTTCTATTATAGCAGAAAATGTCTACTTCCTCAAGGTGTCATTTTTGTCTTTTTAGATACATCAAGTACTACTCTAGTCAGCTATCCTTGTGTCATAAACCCTTGTTGATAAAAGAATTCCGGTTGCTATTCTGACCTTGTTGCTCTTCACACTATCGATATCAATATTGAGTCTGCTGGTAAAGTGTTACTACTAAACTTCTGCCATTTCTGAAAATGGCAGAATCAGACCATTGAGTTTAGAGATCCTTGTACTATGGTAGCATCTCCTACTACACCCTGGGCTACAGAGGACAGTCACCCTGAGCTTTTCATAGATGCCAGTGTCCATCTGACTACTGCATTTCTCACAGTGAATGCCTTGGGAATTCTCTAAAAACAAGCCTCATATAATAAATATGTGCTAACATTCCCACCTCCCTGAGTCTTCTAAGTTTTAATATTCTGTGAAGGTAGCTCTGTATCTCTAGCTCACTTACCATGAGTCCTCATGATGTTTAAATTTCAAAGAACTAACAGCATATTAGGACTAGCTCCAGGTATTCTTACTCATAATTAACCCAAGTCATGGAAGAGTACTTTATCCTTAAATTCTTCCTAGCCCCCCATCATCACACTCTAGACCCACATTACCGCTACCTCAAAGTCCAGTGGCCAAATCCAGGCATAGAGAGAGACAAATTTCAATGGGACAGGAAAGAATATCCACCTACTTTATTGAGTTAAATGTAAGTATATAGTAATAACAGTAAGAGCTTATAAAGTTTGTAAATAAATTATTATGTGGTATCAATGACTCAATCACAAATACGATTATCATTTACTAAGCATTTATGTTGTGCTAGGCACTCTGTCAAATGATCTACACGTATTGTCTCATTAATTACACTGACAATTTTTTTTTTTTTTTTTGAGATAGTATCTGGAATGAATGAGATGTTTTAGATTGTTCATAAAATTAAACAAAAGATGAATTCAGAGAGAATAGTAGATAGGTAAATCTTCTGATGAACAAAAATAACTTTTCCTGAGAATTTTAATAAAATTTCTAAAAATATTTGGTTGATGCTGATACACTGAGAATAAAAAGTATTAGCAATTTAGGAGTATGTTAAAGTGTTGACCCCAAAAAGCCTTTCTTATTCTATATAAAAATAAATGGAAACAAAACTATTTGAAGACTATAAGGAAGACTCTAAGTGTTTCATCCTAAACAAGTTATGCTAAATACATTTACTCATGTAACCATGTACTTAATAAAGATGTACATCACCTGGAGATGGGACTAGGTATATGAGGCAGGGACAGGGATTGTGAAAGCAGCCATTGATATGGCAATCTTTTTTTTTTTTTTTTTTTTTTTTGAGACAGGCTTTTGCTCTTTCGCCTAGGCAAGATCAGGGCTCAATGAAGCTTACACTTCCCCAGGCTCAAGCAATCCTCCCACCTCAGCATCCCAAGTAGCTGGAACTACAGGCAAATGTCACCACATCTGGCTAATTTTTTTTTTTATTTCTTTGTAAAGACGAGGTTTTAGGCCGGGCGCGGTGGCTCAAGCCTGTAATCCCAGCACTTTGGGAGGCCGAGGCGGGTGGATCACAAGGTCAGGAGATCGAGACTATCCTGGCTAACATGGTGAAACCCTGTCTCTACTAAAAATACAAAAAACTAGCCGGGCGCGGTAGCGGGCGCCTGTAGTCCCAGCTACTTGGGAGGCTGAGGCGGGAGAATGGCGTGAACCCGGGGGGCGGAGCTTGCAGTGAGCCGAGATCGCGCCACTGCACTCCAGCCTGGGAGACACAGTGAGACTCCGTCTCAAAAAAAAAATAAAATAAAATAAAGACGAGGTTTTGCCATGTTGCCCAGGCTGGTCTCGAACTCCTGAGCTCAAGCAATCTGCCTATCTCGGCCTCCCAAGGTCCTGGGATTACATGAGTGAGCCACCACACCCAGCTGATGTGAAATTTTTTTTAAAATAAATATTTGGATGCTTATTCTAAACATTTTCCACATCTTATCCAAAGATTATTTGAAAAAATATTAGTTATTTTAGTTGGAAACTCTCTAACATGATGTAGCAGACAGTTCAGTCTAGATATGTTTATCACAGATGGAAAAAAGCAAATTATATTAATTTTATAAAACACAAAAAAGAATTAATATAATAATTGATTATAGCAGAACCTAAACCTGCCCACATTAATTGGAGATAAATCCAAATATCTAGTATGTTTCTTATTCAAGTGCATGCATTCTCATTTTGTAAAAAAAATTAATAGACTAAATTAGAAAAAAAGTAGAGGAATATGAATCAAGATATATAAAATATCTGCAAAGAACAATACACATAGCACTAATGGTTTCGAACTGAAGAACTGGCTACTAACATTTGTAAGATTTTTATCATGATAAGATTACCATTTGAGAATCTGCAGAGAAGATTAACAAGGACAAAAGCATCAATAACTCTGCAACAGCCTTGGTAGTTAAAAATGCATTTATACAACAATCAAATGACTGAATACAATTCTATTCTAAAATTGAAAAATGGCCCAGCCTAGTTTTTTTATGCAAAAAGCAAATGCTCACTAAGGTTAAGGTGTAATAAACTAGTAGACAATTTTAATGCTTCCTAGTGTTTTGGATTTACATAATTATTTTTAAAGAGTGGCTTTCAAAAATATTTTAGTGATGAAAAATATTATTCAAATGAAATCGTACCCAGCAAGTCAGCATATAAAATGAAGAAAAGCAGAGCTGCTTTGATTGATGCACATTTTTTTCTTTGTTTTGTTTTGAAAGGAGAAGGTCAGTATCTTCCAACCTTGCAAACAGGCATACCTATGTTTATTATTAAAAGAAATTCAAAGACCCACACATTATACTGGTTACAATTAAACTGTATTGCTATCTGAGAAGTCTGAAATTTAAAAGTTCAAATGTTCAGTATTTCTACTGAGAACTTCCTTTTAAAAGCCGGTCATGCTTTCTACATACGACCTCATTGCAAGAATAATGCAATGTAACTAAAATCTCAACATTTATTTGGGTGGAGAACATGAAAATCATATTTTCTAATTCATAGGGTAGATAAAAAAATGTTTGAGGTCAACGGAGGAAATATTTTAAAACAACTATAAAGGAATGACCTGCTTGTTTATATATCAAAATATATTATAGGCCAGGCGCAGTAGCTCACAACTGTAATCCTAGCACTTTGGGAGGCTGAGGCGTGGATCACCTGAGATCAGGAGTTTTGAGACCAACCTGGCCAACATGGGGAAACCCCGTCTCTATTAAAAATACAAAAATTAGCCAGGGGTAGTGGTGTGTGCCTGTAATCCCAACTACTCAGTACACTGAGACAGGAGAACCGCTTGAACCCGAGAGGCAGAGGTTGCAGTTAGCCGAAATTGTGCCACTGCACTCCAGCCTGAGTGACAGAGTGAGCCGCTGTCTAAACATATATACACACACACACACATATATAGGTATATATGTATATATTTTATTAATTATATTAATTTTATTATATAAATTATATCTATTTTATCACATAGTATATATAAAATAATATATATTATATAATATATTAAATATTATGTTATATTTTATGTATTATATAATATACATTGAATATTATATGTTATATTTTATATATTATTTACTATATTATATATTAAATAATATATTTTATATATAATACTATATATTATATATTAATATTTATATATTATTTATATTTTTTACATATATAGTAAAGCTGTAGAAGGTAAAATGGAATGGAATTGGTACAGAAAAGAATAACAGAAAGGTGCAGACTAATGTAATTTTGTTAATGCTAAAAAGAGCATTTTGAAGCTGTCCAGTGGAATATTGACCATCCTATTTATATAAGGGCAAGAGGGAAAAAGAGAGAAGAAGGCGACAGAAAGCACACTAAACTAACACTTCATACTAAGGACAAAATGATTTCCTGATGATTAAATTGTCAAATACATAAATGACTATAAGCTGTCAGAAAAACAAATCTTAAATGGATATAAGGAGATCTTGCTAAAGTAGCTACAAAACTCATAAGCCAAAAATGATTCCTCTTTTCAAAACAAAAACCTGAGAACAAAAGTATCATAAACAATCTTAAAACACAAGTAACACCCTGGGAGGTGCAATTGGCAACATGTTTATCAGCAATTGAATTTATTTATGTAGTATATTTGTCTTCACAAGTCTACAAGAAGGAGCAAACTAGCAAGAAAAGAGAGGACCAGAAAATAGAGATATACAAATGACTGATAAACATGCGGGAAAATGTTCAAATTGGCTAGTGATTTAAAATGCAAATTTAAATTGCAATTGAGTGTAATTTACTTTCTTCCATCAAATTGACAAAAATAAAAAAATAAAAAAACACTCCCATTGAGAAAGCAAGTAAAGGTCCCTTTCAACTTTGGCTAAATAATTCCATTTTGAGGAGGGAATCTAAGATACAGCAATGCTACCATACATTTCACAAAGATGTACATACAGGCAACACAAACATATACCCTACAAGTATTCATTGGATTGTTTATAACAGTGACCATCTGTAAGTAATTCCATGATGAACAACACAGCAGCAATTATACACATTTGAGAGTACTCACAGCAAAATTCAGTGCACCCATACAAAGAACTATTCAGCCTGAGCGAAGACAATGATCCAAGCCACTGGTTCAAACTTTAGCGTACATCAGATTCACTTGGAGGGCTTGCTAAAACATGAATTGCTGGCCCCAATGCAGGGATTTCTAATGTGAAGTGATCTGGAATTTTCATTTTTAATCAATTATCTCCAGAAACCACACATTAAGAACTACCAGGCTAGACCCATACTTGGTGTTTTGGACACATGGCCAAGTGAAAAATTCTAGTCATAGAATAATACTTTTCATTATCTCATTTATTAAAAATTGAAAATGGAACATGAACATAAATAATTATATAAAGGAAATGCATCGAACAAGAACTGAAAGGTGATATGCCGAACTATTACTTCTGGGAAGCAGGGCAGGTCGGAAGGAGAAGAGAAACATTTATGTTAAATATCCTACTGTTTAAGTCATTTACAAGACTATATTTATAATGTATTTAAATTATTGATGTGATAATTTTGAGAAAGGAGAAAGAGGAAGGGAAAGGAGGGGAGGGGAGGGCAGGGCAGGGCAGGCAAGGGAAGGGAAGGGAAGGGAAGGGAAGGGACGCAGAGAGGGGAAGAAAGAGGGTAGCTGAATTCTGAAGCTGTAGACATCTAGAGTTTGTACTAGATTATTAGATTTACTGGCAAACTCTTTCTTTCTTTCTTACTTCTTCATGTATCTTTGTAATAAACACTCATTAAACGAGGTAGTCTGAACATAGTTCTATTCCTTGCAAGCTAAAAAGGCTAATTAACAGAGATGTATAGGCTGTGCAGAGCAATAACACGCAAAAAAATACTGAAATTGATTTAAATGCATCTAATTTAAAGCAGGATATAGGAATACTAAAACCAGTTTTAAAACCTACTTATTTTCATACCTACATATCCAAATATAGACCTTAGAGTTGATGCTCCTAAATTACTGAAAAATAATAAAGCCAACATGTTTCTATTACATGCTGACACAATGCTTATGTACCAAGAAAGTATAGTTGTATTTGTATGTATGTGTGTGTGTATATATATATATGTATATGTGTATATATACACACACAGAATATATGTGTGTATATATATCCATAATATAAATTTAACTCTCAAAAGGATTCTATGATACAAGATAGTTATTATCATCCCGGAAATATAAAAAAGAAAACTGAGGCAAAGAAAGCTGGGAGATTACGGAACTTTTCCAAGGTCACACTATTAGTCCTGGTGGAGCCAGAGTTACATCCAGACAGTCTGGTTCCAGCATCATGCTCTCAACTATTGCATCGTACTGACCTCTCCCCTTCACTTGTTTTATTTTCTTTGGATACATCAATACCTTCAGGCCACTACCTATCACTAAACAATACACCATAAAAAATTAAAGAGGCTAGAAAAAATGCTCTCTATAATACTTTTGGAAATAAACAATCTTTATGACTCTTACTGCTAGAAGAATAGGTAGCAGATTAAGAAATCTGCTGATGAGTGAATGAGGAACCTCTCTCTTCCACTGCATTTCCAACTATCATACTCAGATTAGACAAGCAAGAAAGTCATTCCAGCTTTCTGATATCAGCCAACAAAAATCATCCTCAAGACCAGCTGCCAATAGCATGCCCTTTAGACTTTGGCCAGAATGCCAAGCCCCAGCTGTTCTGTCAGCCTTCCTTATACAGTTTGTTGACAATGAAGAGGCCCAGTTAATTTTTCAACTGGCAATATAAGCTGAAACTGATTCACCTGCAAACACCTTAATTAATTCTAGGAATAAAAAGATACTGATACCAAAACAATACATTTTTCTTAGGATCAAAACACATTGAAATGTTTCCCAAAAATGGAACTGCTTAGGGGAAAAAAAAAAAAAAAAATGAATGATCTACTTCTTCGTTTCAGAACTTAATCTGGTTTGTCTTGAGGTCAAAGATTGTACTCCTGATTGTGAATGATAAAAAGGGAAAATGTATGGAGAAAATGGGAAATTTCCAATATTAAAGGGACAGGAGGATGGAGAGAGAAGCAGCAGAGCAATAATTTTGGGGTGTAAGAAATATGAGATAGCTTTTGATTGTTTAAATATAATTTGAGTTCATGTGTAAAATTTAGGTATAATTTCAGTGAAGGACTAATTGAGCCTTGTGACCTTCTCTAAGCAGAATTGCCTCTATAAAGCTCTTACAGCTTCTTTATTTTTTTATTATTTTTTTATTTTTTGAGACTTGAGTCCTCTTGTCACTCCCAGGCTGGAGTGCTGTGGGCCTGATCTCAGCTTCATCAAGCTCCGGCCTCCTGGTTCCTGCTGCATTCTCCTGCCTCAGCCTCCCGAGTAGCTGGGATCATAGGCTCACTTAACTCCTCAGCCTTCAGCTAGTTTTTTGCATTTTTAGTAGAGACGGGCTCTACCTGTGTTAGCCAGGATGGTCCTTGACTTCCTGATCTGATCCGCCTCTGCCTCAGGCCTCCCAAAGTGCTGGATTATAGGCTTGAGCTTTTCACGCCTGGGCCTCACAGCTCTTTTAAATATGTTTGAACCCTCCTGGGTTTAGATCCCAACTTTTGACTCTGAAATTTCTATTCCATGTCTGGAAAACAAAATATATAATCAAATTATAACAACACTGTATTTTCTTTGAGTTAATATTATCTTAAGTCTATCATTGTTTAAATTTTTGGTAACATTATTTTAGCTGGACATTGTTTTCTGTATAAATTTTAAAATGAAAATGCTTCACATATCCATTTCCTTGTTTCAAATTTTAACAATTATCAGTCATCAGTCTGTCCTTGTATGTTGTCTTTTGGAATCATTTTTTTTCTATCAAGCGTAATTATCCTGGCTCAAATTGTGTTTATCTAAATTTCATTAAGACAATTGTATTCTTTAATCCATTTTCATTTAATAGCAAATGCTATAATTTGAAATTATAGTCATCATGAGTTTTCCTTTTTTAACATTTTTAATAATTATTCTTTCTAGATTACTTTTGTTCTTTTTCATTTTACCAACAGCATGAGTTTTATTAAGCATATTTTACCATTTCGGTTTTAGCCATGGTCTTGTCTATTTAATGCTTCATTCTGTAATGCTTTATATGCGTATTTTTATCATTTCAGAGTCAAAATGGTAAATAAAAAGATCCTTGAGTTAAGGATCTGTCAGTAAGAGTCAAGAATGGCAGAAGTTAAAAACAGGGTTAAAATGGTGAGTTCATAAAATTTCCACATTACTCTTCACTTTTCCCTCTGTAGCTTTGTTAGCTGGATTTTTTTTTTCCTGTAACACAAATACTTAAAATATGTAACTTTATCTACTAAATGAGACTACTTTTCCTACCATAGTGCTTGTGTTGATTACAAACGTGAATTTTGAGCTAGTAAGGTTATTGACAATAAGAATTATCAATTTTTGAGTAAAATATCCTCAATATTCTGCATCTAAATTAGATTGCTGCATCATATATATACATATAAAAAACCTAAACATATTATCTTCTATCTAACTATTTTGTTCTTACAAATATTTTGTTTTCTCTCTCTTTTTTTTTTTTTTGTTTTGATTGTTGTTTGAGACAGTGTTTCTCTCTGTTGCCCAGACAGGAGTGTGGTGGTACTGTCATGACAACCTACAGCCTTGATCTCCTGGGCTTAAGTGATCCTTCCACGTCAGCCTCCAGAGTAGCTGAGACTACGGGTGTGCACCACCAGGCCCAGCTGATTTTTAATTTTTTTTTTTTTTTTTTTTTTTGTAGAGACAAAAAGCTGGTCACCAGCTTCTGACCTCAAGTGATCCTCTTGCCTCAGCCTCACAAGGTGCTGAGGTTGTAAGCATGAGCCACCATGCGTGAGCTTTGCCTTTACATATTGTTGTAATTTTAGTGCCCTTTAAAAGTCTCCGTTTTTATTGCTTCTATAAAATTAGCTTAAGAAAGGTGTAGCTGATGATTCTGAAGGCCTGAGTGCATACAGTATCTGCAACTGTTTGTTTTTCAAGGTTTTCTATGAATAAAATGACTAGGAGTGAGAAAAGTACATGTGACCTCATGCTTCACATTCTTCAGAACAAATACCTCTTGGTTGCAATTATGTCATCATGAAATCATGTTCCACGTTTTAAAATAAACTCATTGCCATATGAATTGTTATCCTACTGAGATATTTTTGTAGTTGTCTGTTTAACAGCTTCCTTAGAAGTGTCTTCTACATTTCCCATAATACCAAAACAAAAATTTCTTTTTTCATCTTATACACAAAAATAGCTCAAGTTTAAATGTTCTGAAATCCACACTCTTGTCCTGCATTGCACATATACTTGCACTTGAGTTACAAACACACACCCCCACACACACAGTTTTAGCTAAATATATTCTAAAATATACACTTTTTGACTTCCAAGAAAAGTCAGAGAGTGTTTTCTCCAGTGTCACAGTTCGGGACTCACCTGTGGACGTGGATGTCCTGTGACTAGACAAGTCAACTCTAGGGTTTCTCCTTCCCGGATAGTGTAGACCCTTTCAGAGTAGCGCTCCTCTTCAATGTTACAGGCCAAGCCTGAGTGCACAATACGAACCGTAGGAGGAGCTGTCGAGTCAGGAAGAAGAGAGACAAGATACATGAAAAGGTAAGTAAGTGATCTGCTCATGAACCATCTTGACTATAAAAGCAATTCTTATTAGACTTCACCATAGTCAGATTAGTCAGATTCATCAGTCTTAACACCTCCCCAAGGCATTAAAGATTTTACTGGAAGAAATCTTCAAATTTATCTAACAGTGACCAACACATTTCCAGGGGAACAAGGTAGTGGAAGAACATTGGTGCCTCAAGAAATCACCATCAATACAAGACCACATGATAAAACTTGATTGTTAAAATGTGAGAAGTTCCCTTCCTTTCTGAGTTCAATCAAACTTTAATATAATAAGGAATATTGCACCAAAAAATATGTAGTGCAAAAGAAAGAAGACAATTGGAAGAGAAAAGGGAATTTAAATTGAAGACATTGACATTTGTCTATTAATTATTTAAGCCATGTAGCGCACAAGATAAGAAGCTCACGAATAAGATGATTTGGTTTTCAGGAAGTGAAAACCAACTTAATTTACCATACTTATAGACATCTGTATTGATGTAAACAAAGTATGATTCTTGATTAAGCCATGGAAGAAGACAATATACCATTGTTGCCTGAGTCTAAAATTCTGATTCAAAAGAAACTTCATTAGCATAAAGCTGCCCAAATTTCTAAATATAATTTTCTCCTACTTCAGTGCCAAGGGGCCAATAAACTTTAACTAACACTCCTTGACTTACATATCACTGGGAACAACTACATGGAAACCTTCTGTGGGTCATGAGAAGTATTTAGCTAATAAGATATGGTGCTTGCCATCAAGTAAATTATTGACAGCTACTAGCTTCTAATTGGAGATCATCTCCTTTTGTGAACTCAGCATTTTTGTTTGTAATGCATTTTGGAGTGAAAGAGAATGATTATTTCAGTTAAAGGCAAGTGGAAAGGTTATATCTACATATAAATGACAGTGATCTCAAGAATTTCCTGATAGATATTTTGACCTAAACAGTAATATTACTAGCAGAGGTTGTGATTGCTTAAAAATTAATGCCAGTACCAGCATATTAGGAATGTTTTGCCTAACATTAAAGATGATGAATCTTATAGAATTTTAAAATAAATTTGGTGATTCTACGGAAGAAAAAAAGATTATAAGGCCAACTCATGAAAAAATTCATTCTGGGAAAATCTGTGTTCTGAAAGTAAAATAGAATAGTTTTCAATATCTACTATTTTGTTTTATATAATGTAAATGCACAGTCTATCCACAGAGCTTGATAATTGACATCAGGTCATATTTCATTATCTTTCTCAATTTCAGGCAGAAACTTATGATTAATAAAACAACTGGCTATGTCCAGCTCTTTCTAGGTACCAAAGCATAATCCTGCTACTCAACCTTGAAACTCAGAACCCTGTTTCCAATATGCATAATCAAAATGACAAGTAAAAGTTTCCAATAATAGGATAAGAACAAAAGAGTACTTCTAGAAAAGTGACCTTGACACTAAATATGCATAATAAACTTCCCTCAGGAACTTGTTAAAAATACAAATTTCAAAGGTGTTCAGAGACCTGATATAGCTGCAGGAAACCCCAGGAATCTGCATTTTTACCAAACACTCAGATAGCTACATGACAGAGCTACATAGACTAGGTTCTGGGTATTATATTTGTTAGCTAAAGAAAAATACTCCAAGGAATAAAATATCGTTTTCCTCTGTCTTTTTAAAGTAACTAAACTTTCTGCTATGCATCATTTCACTGATTTGAAAAATTAAATGATGCTTAAGTCAAATGTCCAGTTTGGTCTATGAAACCAATTTATTAAAAATTTTCCATCATGTCTCTGGACTCTGTCTAGACATTGTAATAATTTGTTTGATTTTATGACATTAGAAATCCTTATCTTTGGTGTTTCTCTTAGTGCTCTGATATGTTTCACACCACATTTTCCACAAATCATTTCAGGCAGTGATCAAGTTTGGACTTCAATTTAGATAAGTAATACTAGTGAGGTACTTATATTTAGACATCTGTCTAATATAGTCATATCCATATTATAGAGGTTAACAAACTGATGAAAATCTATAAATGTTTGCAAAACAAAATAGAATAAATTTTCAATAGAAAATACAGATCCATTATCTTAAAATATATTTTCATGCTAAATTTAGCTTCATATGTGATAGCCCACATGTTTATTAATATACCTAATTATATAGTGACATGACATCTTTTCCAGACTAATTTACACTTGTTATTTTCGTTTTAATTTCAAATCAATGCTTAGTATTGTTATTTTTAAGGTATATCTTTCAAAAACATCATTATGCAAATAAGTAGCTTTATTTAAACCACTTAAATTATACAGTAAGCACACTGTGACATTTACAAGGGTTAATTTTCTGCTATTTTCTTCTATATTGTAACACATTCTTGGAAAAGGTAATTGCCTGCATATTGCAGTCATCATGAACCTACCACCTCTCCTGTAGGAGGGTGGAATATTCCACCAAATTTTAAGTGTGGAAGCTGTCTTCCTCTTAGTATTTATTAAAATATGTGCTCAATATTTTAGCTGCTCAATGATAAGGAGAGTATTTTAGAAGCTTCCCTTAATTATTTTGTTTGCACAAAGCTCACTTGAAAGGACCTTAGATTTCATATAGGTCAGTGCTCTCATTTCCCGATTAGGAAAGAAAAGTCTGAGGACATCAAATGATGTCACAATCCTGTGGCTAGTTGTGGCTAAATGAGACCAGAGCCACTGGCCTATTGTTCTTTTCACTACTTAATGCTCTCTATTTAAACTATGTCTGTCATAGTTAAATTTGTGTTCTAAATAACTCCCAAACTAGACCCAGACCTAGACCAGGCTAGGGGTATAAAAAACGACTGAGAAACTATTAATAAAGCAGTTAGAGCACCATAAACTAGATTAAGAATGTAAGTAGCAGAATTGCTCCAAACTTAACCAAACTTAACAATAGACTGTTGCCCCAGTTCATCATCCTACCTCCAGTACCTGCCAAATCCATGACATCTCACAATGATCAAAGGAGTATTTTGAAATTTCTATTTACATTATGTTGTTTCTCTGCTTAAAAACCTACAATATCTCCCTATGACATTTCATAGAGTGCTAATCGCTGCACATGGGTGCATTTAGGCCCTCTGGCAAGGGTCCTCATGCTTACCATCCAACTAGAAGTCGCATTTCTCTGTAATATCAGGCTATCCTCAGGGAGAATGCAAAGAACCCTGAGATTTTAAGAGTCTTTGCTTATAATGTTCTCCCATCTAAGATTCCCACACCAATAATTGGACCCATGTTCCTGATATCTTCTTGGATTACTTATCAATGATTATCTTCTCTTTTATTCCAGGAGGTATGTGTTTATTGCTTTGTGATTTTCCTTTCTCTTAACATTCAAACACGATAGTAAGCATCTCAGTGCCAGACTGAGCATCATTTTTGGCATCATCCCCATATCATGTAATTCACAGCACAGAGGAGGTATTTATTAACTAATTGAGTTTTAGTTTCTATTTTAGCAACTATCACTATAATGACATCAACTTCTTACTTTAGCAAAATATCAACTATTATGGCAGTGCATTTGCTTACTTTAAATATAGATGCAATTTGCAGTTTTATACCTGAAGCAAGACATCTCTGATCCTCTGCCTTGTTGGTAAAAAACCTCAATTCATCATCCTTAAATTGGACTAAAGGTTATGATCTCCTTTGCCCTGTAGAGTCAGCAATGAATTACAATGTTAAAATATTGCATGAGACTCATATTCATCCAAATTTTCTTGAAGTAAACCAAAGCTCATTATGTAAAATCTTTCCTAACACTAATCATATCAACTGTCTTAATCTGAGGATATTTTGGCTTTGGGTTGAAGAGGTCGCCTAAAAGGGCAAAAGAGAGACATTCTTTTATCTTGTTAGAATATACTTTTGAAAGTTAAACCAAATTCACTCTGGAGAAAGAGTACAAATAAATTATTCTACAATGACAACAACCAGGGGCATTTTAATCTTTTATCTCATATATACACTTTCAAGCACATATTTATTGAGCAACTGCGATGGTAGGCATGAGACTATGTGCTGGGGATATGATGATTAATGCCATGAGCTGCCCCTGCTAAGGGCTTACAGCCTACTGGGTTTGTCTAAATTATTTAAAATTATATGATAGTTGAACAGGATAGATACTCTAACAGAAGAAAATGAAAAGTACTAAACAAAGACAAAGCAGAGGATAGCTAAATCTGCCTAGGGAAGTCTAACAAGTTTCGCAAAGTCAGTGACATTTAACCTAAGTTTGGAGAGATGCTCTTGGGAGCAAAAGAGGAAGGAGATTTCAGAGACAGAAAACAGTGTGTTCAAAGGCAAATCTGAAATATGCCTTTGTAATATGCCAGTGTCTATTGTGTTTCTGAAATAACCATGTAAAAAATGTGTCCCCTGTAGTTTATCATTTACTTCATACCTTGCCACTGTACAGCCTTATCAGCTTGCCATTATGTCTCAGACACAGGAGAGACACTGGAGAGGCCTGGGAATGGCTATCAGAGGAGAGACACATTTTAGAGGTCTTGCTAGATAGGACATGACAATTAACTGAATCTGAGGGTGAGGGAAGAAGTTTATACCCTGGGCCGGGCGCGGTGGCTCAAGCCTGTAATCCCAGCACTTTGGGAGGCCGAGGCGGGTGGATCAGAAGGTCAGGAGATCGAGAGTATCCTGGCTAACATGGTGAAACCCCGTCTCTACTAAAAATACAAAAAACTAGCCGGGCGCGGTAGCGGGCGCCTGTAGTCCCAGCTACTTGGGAGGCTGAGGCGGGAGAATGGCGTGAACCCGGGGGGCGGAGCTTGCAGTGAGCCGAGATCGCGCCACTGCACTCCAGCCTGGGAGACACAGTGAGACTCCGTCTCAAAAAAAAAAAAAAAAAAGAAGTTTATACCCTAACTACGTGAAAGATGACAATTTTTTTATTTTAATAAGCTATTAAATAGGGTATTTAATAAAATAAATTTTATTATTTATTTAATATTTTTATTTTATTTTGATTGCCATGGAACTCACATTACCTACAGTTCGGGGAAGCTTGACATGAGGGGCTCTGAGCCCAATTCATGGGGGGTGGAGGGTTGTTGGCATGAGGGCTTAGATGAGAAACATTTTTGATGAAGAAACTTTTTTCAGTAATGGGGATGGTTCCTGAAAAACGTGCTGCTATCAGACATTTATGGTTTTGGTACTAGGAGCTTTCTCTCCTCTAAGAGCTTCAAGTAACAGCCTGGTTCTTTAGTTAAATCCCTCAAATCCCTCATACAGCTATTCTGTGGGAATTCAAGTTGCCACCAGCATGTTGCTACCTTCTACACTAGATCAATGTAACGTATGTTCTTGGTTAAGGTCACAGACCTGTTTAGTTAAGCAGTGTGGAGGGAAGGATGTTCACTGGTCCTCTCCTAGAAGCTCTAGTGAACAGCTCAGTAAACCATGCTGTGCCAGCATTACTCATGTACTATAAACGTTCTGAAGACAGACAGAGAGAGAGAGAGAGACAGAGACAGAGAAAGAGGGAGAGAGAGAGAGAGGCAGATAGACAGAGACAGAGAGACAGCCTATACCTTACTGTTGTCACATGGCCGAAGAGTCACTATGTATTACTTACACCATTCTCTTAATAAGCATTCAGTTTTGCTTGTAAAGAAAACATAACAATAATCAAACTTTCCTCCCAGCTTTCCATTGGTTTAAGTGATCATATGCTTTCATAAAACACTTCTCAGTTTTATACAACATGTTACATTTAGCTAATCAGCATTGTCAATGGTTGGTTTCTTCTGTTTATTTCAAAATGTTCAATGTAGCACATGTATAGTACTTCTAGGATGTGGTGGCTTCCATTCTTCTTTTCTTTCCTACCTGAGTTTCTGGTTTAAGATAGTACATGAGATCTCCCCCACCTCCCTTTTTCAAATGGTATTCTAAACTGATTTTTATATATTTTTTGTGCATACAGTCCTAGTCCATAATTACTCCTGTTGCTAACAACTCCATTGCCTAACATCTTCCTCATTAGCCTAGTTACATGTTTTATCATCAAAAAATTTGACAGGGCCAGCTGTGGTGGCTCATGCCTGTAATCCCAGGACTTTGGGAGGCTAAGGCAGGCAGATCACCTGCGGTCAGGAGTTTGAGACCAGACTGGCCAACACGGTGAAACCCAGTCTCTACTGGAAATACAAAAATTAGCCAGGCATGGTGGTGGGCGCCTGTAGTCCTAGCTACTTTGGAGGCAGAGGCAGAAGAATCACTTGAACCCAGGAGGCAGAGGTTGCAGTGAGACGAGATCTGAGAGCGTGTGACTGCACTCCAGCCTAGGTGACAGAGAGAGACTCTGTCTCCAAAAAAAAAAAAAAAAAAAAATACTGGAAAAAAAAATACAAAGATTTGAAGAAGACGGTGAATAATTCAGTTTTGGATGCTGTGGTGAGTTCACCAATAGTTGACAAGTTGCTGCTGGACATTAAGTTTGATAGCTTTCAATGGTAGTTGATGGCTACATAGAATACAGGAGAGTTCTACAGGAGAGCATGTAGAGTGAGAATAAGTCATGATAGAACCATGACAAATATGTATTCTTAACTAGAGAAGCTAAAGAAAGGACTTGGTGTGATTATAAAGTCAGAGAGGTAGAAGGAGAACAAAGAAAATGAGGTGCTTTTTAAGTTACATGGGTAGACAGCCGAGCACAGTGGACTGTCCAAAAATATTACTTACCATGGAGTTGTCAGTTAAGAGCAGCACAGACAAAAGGTCATTGCCTTTGGGAATTAAGGCAGCATTAGTGAATTTTGACTGAGCTATGGCTGCAGAGAATTGGAGTCAAAGGATGAATGATGTATGGTTTGACTGAGGAAAAAGATCTTAGTAGTTCAAATCAAGCTTGAAGCAAATAGTTAAACTGCTATTTAGGCTTACTCATATGTAAAAAGGAGTGATAAGTGAAAAACTGAGTATTTCAACACTATTGTACCAGCATTTTAGGATTGCAAAGAATCATTACTTTCATCATAAGAAACAACAACTCATCATGTTTATACTTCTAGCACAATTGTAACTTTTTGCCACTACAATATTATTTTCTAGTATCCTTCCACATTCTTCAAAAATAAATTGCTCTAAAAGCCCACTTTCTTTCTTTTCTTTTTTCCCTCTCTTTCTGGTAGTTTATTTTTTTACAAATTCAACTCTGACAACTTCAGGACCACATATGAAGGAATCTCTCAAAGCTGTTTAATCTCTTCTGTAAAACAATCAAGGCTAATCCTCACAGCATTTAAATATGCTACAGCATATAAATAAGCTTAATGTGTTCCATTAAAAAAAAAAAAAAAAAAAAAAACAGAGACAAAACAGTAACATTTATCCTCCTATCATGCTATCAACAGGACCCCTCTTGTCTTTCCTTTACTGTCTAGTGATTAGAAATAATGATACATGTTCACAGCCATCCTCGGCATGTGCTTTGCCCTCCTCAGTCCACTGCAGTCTGGCTCTGCCCTATCATTTGTATTTCTAAAAGAACAGGGCAGGAAAATAGAAGACCACTTTGGTAAATCGCTATTTCTTTTTTTGGTCATTATTGTGATCATTTGCCTCTCCTTCAGCCTTAGCTTACTTGCTTTTACTTTGATACAAAGATCTTTGAAATTACATACTTGCCACAATAAAGACTTTTGTTTTATCCCACTGCCATACTTCCTGCACCCATGAACATAAACACATATCCAAACATGCACATAAGCTAATGTTCAACTTGTATATTTATTCAATAAATTCTTCAAAAAATAATTAAAATCTTTCTGTAACTGTCATTTATGTAATCCCAAATAGAAATATATTCTGACACATAAACAACATATAGATTATTTTAAGTCAGCCTGCAGATCATTTTATTTGTTTGATTCCATTGGTTATTTTAAACTAACTACAATGTCCACATCAGTGTGAACTTATTTCTCCACTCCCTCTACCAACCTCCCACTGCCATGTTTGGTTAACATTGTATTCCTGTCCACTAGAGGTAAATATTTTTTTGTCCTTAATATGATGAGTTGTAAAGTGAAAGTAATAAGATCCTATTGATATACTGGATTTAATAAAGAGAAGATCATATGTTTCTCATATGACTTTAGTTGAAAGGCCTTGATTATGAAAGGGTTTTAATATTTTGTATTATTTCCTTAGTACATGTTGGGTAGCATTGTTATAAAGTAACTGAACCACTCTAAGAGACTGTACGAAGCCCAGAGTAAGGCAATTAAATTAAATCCAGAAGCCTCTGGCTTTAGATGGCAATTATTAATGTTTGCTAAATAATAAAAGTTGACATGATCTTTTAGGTTGATGTTAACCAAGAATTTAAAGAAAAAACTTTAAACTTTTAATTTAAGTTAAATTTTAATTTAATTTGTAAATTTAAAGTCAAATTACTTGTTTATGTGCAGTATATGGTACACTATTTTGAAAGAGAGATGAAAGTTTGTCATCAAAAGAGAGCAATGACATTCAGTAAGTTTAATTTTAAACTTACAGTAAATATACACTAAATTTTAATGATAAACAAAAAAGCAATTATGTAATTCAAATTCTAATGGTAAAACAATGATAAAAAGCAATCATATTTTCTGTGTAAAAACTATCTTGTTTGACAAGTATTAACTTCATAAAAATTGAATACAAAATTGCAAAATATTATTCTGAATTATCTTCCACAAAACAACACGTGTCCTATTTTTTTAAAATAAAGCACTATCAATTCTAAAAATGTTATTTCATGAAGATTTTCACATTTACAGCTTCAGATTTCATCAGGATTACCTTTATTTGTTTTCATCTAGAAGAGTCGCCTATTAGCATCTAAGCCTAAAACTTCAAAAACCCTTGCATGTTTTAGAGATGAAAAAAAAAAAAAAGGTTCATAACATTCTTTTCAAATACAGCATTTGACAACTTCTGACAAGTGTGCCAGAGAAGAACCATGGGCCATCAAGTCTAGGCAGTCACACATAGCCATCGGTCATCCATGTTCCTGTCTCTACCTGGCTATTCCCGCCCTAAGTCCCTCACTATGTTCTTCCCAGTAGATTTGACCTCAACCTGGAAGATATTTGAAAGTCCATCAAATATTTAACTAATCTCATATGTTGCTCAAAAGACTTGTATAAACTAAGTGGAATATTCCAACTTGAAGGTAAATATTGTAGGGAACTAAGGTTTCCTCTTCTTTGGTATGAATGTAATATTATATATATATAACATAAATGTGTGTATATAATATATGTATATATAATATATTATATATAATATATACTATATATAATATATATAATATATACTATATATATAATATATATAATATATGTGTGTATATATATGTTCTTTTTTTAATATTGGATCCTATGCTACATCCTGAATTGTCTCTAACTAAAGGTTAAATTAGATATTTACCAAATCAGTAAATTTTAGACCAAAAACCCCATAACTATTCCAGAAATCTTGGCAACTAGGTCATAGACTATAAAACAAACAAACAAACAACAAAAAAGCCAAGATAAAAACAAGGGAACTTACCTCTTGCTTTTATGGTACCATTTTTTAAAGGTTTTGAAATTTGTACAAGAACATAGCAAAGGAGGGAGAGAAGCTATTATAACACTGCAGGAAAGGATGGCATTTAATCCTTAAAATCTTTGATCAGGTCTTTCCCTCTAAATCAAACTGTATCAGAAGCCATATATCATGTGGTCAATGAACTCATCAAGGTTCTTTGAACCAAATCTTCCTTGCCTCTTATAAATTATCACAGCACCTGAAGAGATCAGGACTCCTAAAGGCAGAGGTACTAATGACATCATTTTTTAATCTCTCTGGACTGATATGTATACTTAAATCCTTCTCTAAAATTAAGGGCTCTTCAGTTTTCTTGGAAACATCCATAAAGCCCCAGAAAATACTAACCAAAATGAAATTAGTCTTAGCATTGTGCTCCAACCTTAAGCATAAATTGGGTATTTAGAGAGAGCCATTATTTCTTCCAGCCTAACTCATCAAGAAAACAAATGAAATTTACTATGAAATATGACAAAAATGAAAACTTCAAATTGCTTTTCCAAGAGTAGCAACAGTAGGCAGAGAATTGTCAGGATCTGGCCTGCCAATGTCCCCACTGTTTCTCTCCACTGAGAAATCACTGCCACTGCCTGTGACTAGCCCCAAGGACAAGTTTCTTAGCCTGTCAGAAAAACATCTTGGATCCCAGGAGAGAGGGATCAATGAGATAATGGCACATACCCCAAGTCTGGCTCTTTTCTCCTTCTACAAAAGGCAGAAGAACAGTTACCACAAGGTAGAAACGATTCAGACTCCACTGGGGCAATACCCTCATTGACTGCAAACTTAGTAAATACCAAGCACCTGTGTAATTCATGTTATTTTGATGATCTGTAGTCCTCTCTAAAACCCTGAAAATCATGTGTTTTTTTATTTCCATTTGAACAAAATTAATATCCCCAGTGAAGGTTTGTGAATTGCCAAAGCTTAGTTTTGATGCCAATTCTGCTTTATGCTAGAAATACATTTTGTGATTTTTTAATATATATATTATAATTTCATTTTACCCTGCTGCATTTCCATTTTTAAAAGTCTAGACATTCCTTTGTGTCTTTGGGGATTTGGGGAGAAAGAATAGAGTACAGAAAAAGAATTATAAATCATTTATACTCCAATAAAAAAGATACTCTTATTAAGTTAATTGGTGCCACGAGAATCTAAAGTAAAAACATTTGTCTAAACCACACAATGTGAAACATAAGCAATTATTAGTACATATTATAATTCAGCTCCTAATTTTTACAATATTAGGCTTTGACAATCTCGTAGATTTATATATAGGAGCTGAACTATCCAAAATTTCTGCTCAAACAATTCAATTTTCATTTATTTGAGGATGGAGTTCCAAAATTGGCTCTGTAAGTATGTATCTCAGTGATTCACATATGTGGCAATGTGGCATGGTACTTCCCAGGAACCTTCTTATACCTGCCATCTTCCAGATTACCTGTAACCTTAGGCTCCCAGGGCTGAGCCTCACACTCTGGCCTCTTCACAAGCACTTGTACCATTTTAGCTTGCAACAGAGCAAGACCCTACTCTCGGTGGTAAAGAGAATATACTTCATTCTCCTGAGTAAATTCATAACCACTCTTACAAGAATTGTCATAATTGTCCTTAATAATGTTAGAGTTTGTTAATAAAATAAACAATATAGGAAATTTGCATTGTCATGACAGTCCTTTTTGTTTTATAAGGCAGTGGCACCATCACGAATCACTGTAACCTCTAACCTTCTGAGCTCAAAGGATCTTCCCATCCCAGCCTCCTGAGTAGCTAGGACTACAAGGTCACGCCACCATGCCCAGCTAATTTGTAAAGGTTTTTTGTTGTTGTTGTTGTTGTTGTTTGTAGAGATAGGGTATTTCTATGTTGCCCACACTGGTCTTGAACTCCTAGTCTCACAAGATCCTCCCACCTCTGCCTCCTGAAGTGCTGGAATTCCAGGCATAAGCCACCATGCCTGGCCTATCACAGAACCTTAGAATCTTAATAATAGTAGAAAATCAAATGGGTGACTCACAACACTTAAATGTACAAGACTTTTTAATTTAATTTTATATATATATATATATATACACACACACACACACACACACCTATTTTCTCTAATACAAACTGCTAATTAATGATATTTCCCTGCAGTTTTTAAACTAATGAAGAAATATTAATACATAAAAAGTAACTAAGCATTACTTGTAGCCATACACCTTCATTGCTAAATGTAAAATTATTTTGCCTAGATTCTCACAACAAAATTTGCACAACTTTAATTTTAAATGTTATCTTGGAAATTATTCTATTTTAACCCCAGAGAAGTGATGAGATCATGTTTTTGTTAGATGTCAAACCAAATAAGCTATTTAGACTTTAACTGATCTAAGCTAAAATGCAACGGATTCCGCGCTTAAAATATACTTTCTTTTTTATTTTACTTTTAAAATAAGTAGGGTCTGGGCTCTGTCATCCAGGGCTGGAAATGGGAGGGTACCTATTCTGGCTCACTGCAGACTTGCAGTAATCCTCCCAGGCCTGGGCAACTCTCCTGCCCTCAGCCTCCTGTAAGTAGCTGAGGAACACAGGCAATGCTCACCAAGGACTGGCCTAATGTCTTTCCTCTCCTTTTTTTTTGCTTTTTTTTCTTTTTGTAGAGATAGGGTCTCATTGTTATTACCCAGGATGGTCTCAAACACTTGGGCTCAAGCAACTCTCCTGGCTCTGCCTCCCCACATACTGGGATTACAGGCAGGAGCCACTATGCCCAACCCAAAATGTACTTTCTTTCTTTTGAGACGGTGCCTTCAGCTTCTGTCCCTCAGGCTGGAGTGCAGTGACCGGATCTCAGCTCACTGCAAGCCCGGGCCCCGGGTTCACGCCATTTTCCCTACCAGCCCCTGGAGAGGTTGACTACAGGCGCCTGGCCACTCACCAAGGTTTTTGTATTTTTAAGTAGAGACGGGTTTCACCGCAAGCCAGGGTGGTCTCTGATTTCCTGACCCCTGATCCGCCTCTTCCTCGGCCTCCCAAAGTGCTGGGATTACAGGCTTGAGCTATCAAGGTCTGCCTCCTTCTTAAAGTGCTGATTATTTGAGCCACCGCGCCCGCCTTCAAAATGTAATTTCCTCAAAATAAGTGGCCGGCCGGGCGGTGGCTCAAGCCTGTGGGATCCCAGCACTTTGGGAGGCCGACCGGGCTGATCACGAGGTCAGAGATCAGACCATCCTGGCTAACACGTGAAACCCCGGGCTCCTCTACTAAAAATACAAAAAACTTAGCCATGAGGGTGGCGCCTCTGTAGTCCCAGCTACTCGAGGCTGAGGCGGAGGAATGGCGGATCCGGGAGGCGGAGCTTGCAGTGAGCTGAGATCCGCCACTGCACTCCAGCCTGGGATAGAGCGAGACTCCGTCTCAAAAAAAACAAATAAAAATAAAAAAATAAAAAAAATAAAACAAAAACAAGTGGCCCATAAGCATGTTCAATGTTGTTCTATCTAAAGCATTTTAAAGCAATTTACATAATTCAGTAATTTATTTTGCCTGAGATATTAGTAAATGTAATAAATAAAATATCTAATTGGTTACCCTAATGCTGAGCAACTGTGAGGAAATATATACCCATACTTACTGGATGAAGGTCAGTACAGCTGTAGGGGAAGCAGTTTGTCAATGTTGATCCAAATATGAAGCCATTATAGTTAACTTTTGGCCTATCTCTAAAATTCACTGCAAGCAAAGACAAACCACAACAGACAAATACATGCTACGCCCACCGTAAATATCATATACTGTGGAAAAACCGTCAACAACAAGCATATATGGAAAACTATACATTTGTAACTCCAAATATTAAAATTGAATATTTGTAACATTTCCATTTTACAAATGGAAAAAAAATATTACATCATTTGATTTTTAAAAACACAGTTTGAGAAGAGTATGGAGCCGCATATGAGATTGAGTAATCACTGTGGTTTTCAGCAAGCGCCTAAACTTGTGATGTCCAGGTTCAAATCCTCACTCTGACATTAACCGTGGCTCACTGGGCAGCCGGTTTGATCTTTCTGTGCCTCTGCTCTGCATCTGTAAAGTTGATTAATAACTTTAACCTTCCACAGAAGATTTTATGAGGATGTGATCATTAATGCTTAATGGAAATCCATGTCCCACCTATAGTGTGTAAAGGCAGCAGGTACCCATTAATATTTCTAATTTATGTGTAAACTTAGTACATATATACAGATAGTATGTACACATAGGAGTTCTCTAAAAAAAGATGTTCTCATTTTTTTTTTTCTTTAAAATGTAAATTGTTCAGGCAATATGGCCTGGCGCCTGTAATCTCGCAATTTCTTTGGAAGCCTCAGGCGGATAAGGCCATCCTGCACAAATATAGCAGGACCTCTCATCCCCTGACAAAAAGAAAAAAATAGCTGGGCTTGGTGGTATGTTTTGTAGCTCTTAGCTACTTGGGGAGGCTTCGTGGAGGGTCCCTTGAGCCTAGGGAAGCCGAGGCAGCAGGAGCTATAATTGCACATTGCACTCTAACTTGGGTGACAGCAAGATTCTGTCTCAAAAAGTATACAGGTATAATCATACAAGAGGGAAAAGATATGAACAAGTATAATCATTAAAGTGGTTTTATTTTGTAAATGATTGATAAAATTATAAATATCAAGCAATAAAGCATTAGATTAATAAAATGTGAAAAATCTATAAATAGATTACCATATGACCAATACAAAAATGGTATAGTTTATTGACATGACAAGAAATCCATAATATATTGCTAAGAATAATGTGCATGGTATGACCCCAGGGATGTACTATTGCATACTGTGTACCTAGAGACTTGTCTAGAGGAATGTTAACTAGAATGTTAACAATGATGATGTCTTGGAGCAGTTAATTTTCTGATATCTTTGCTTTTTGCTTAATATGGTTCTGTATTTTTCAATTTTGTTTTGTACAATGAACACATTTTTTCCCCCAGAACTAATATAATGATTCTGTAGTTTATTTCTAAGTTTTGGAGCTAAGTTCTATCTCCCTGACTATAATACTTTTTCTGCTTCTACTTTACAGTTACCCCGATTCTCTTAATCCAGATGGATAAAGGAAACACTTACCTATCTGGATCCACTATATTTTTCTCTGTGAACTTCTAGTCATTTTTTATGGACTTAGAATCTTCTGACTTGTCTTAAATTTTGTTTCTGGCCTTCAGAAGCTCACCCTCTTCTTTGCCCTACCAAATCTGCCTGAAGCAAAACCAATACCTCTATTTATAACTTCTAAAAAGTTTGCCTTTTTCACTTATTGTGTTGCTGTAAGTGACTTTCTTGGTAGGGTCTCAGTAGGCATCCCGTGGTATAAATCTTGGGTCATCATTGGAGCATAACAAGTATTTGTCATTTTCCAAGATGCCAATGTAAATTTTTGCTTTTCCTTAATGAAACTCAATGGCTTCTTGCACTCTTCCAATCTCATTTGAATTCTCTACAATTCATTTGTATAGCAAATAAGACAATACATAAAAATCCAAGGAATGACCAAGCTCATTAAGGTTTAGGTCACCATCTCTGTCAACTTGGCAAGGTCACTTTCAGTGGCTCAGTGTCCTAAGGATTTATCTCCCAAATACAAATATTACAATTTTACAATATCAACACAATTTAGAGCAGTAACTAAAATAGTCAAAATTTAAAGCAAAGAAAAAAAGCCATGTCATTCCTTCAATAATAATGTTCTGCCACAAGGTTTTTTTTTTTTTTCACATCTGCTTAATGGTATTGGCAAAAAATTTATTTATATTTGTTCAAATGAATACATATATATTCATATATAAGTATAGATTCTGTATATACCTTCCTCTAGTTATAAAGTCTCCAGTGATAAAAGACTTAAATCTTCTCACTGTTGCTAATTTATTGTGACGTGTGCGAAGTTGGATTTGCTGAATTGGAAATGCTAGCATAATCTAAGGTAATTGCCTTTTCTTTATTTGTATAATGGGGACGATATGGCTTTCTACCTCATACTGTTGTAGCACTCACATTATATAATTCATATGTAGGAGTTACCATATTTTCTGGCTCATGGCATTAATCATTCAAATTTTTAGTTTTTGTTGAGAGTCTGAAATCTCCATGTATGGAGCAAACATGTGAAATGTAATATTATTGCTCATTACTAAAAAACATTACATTTTCTTCTCAACAATTTCTATAAAACCCCAAAAAACCAAAAATAAGGTACATTTGTAAAAATAAACCCCAACTTTATGTATATTGCCCACGTAAAGAAATGATCAAAATTGTCAACAAATCTCAAGCTCTCTTTTTGAGGTCAGCTCATCAAATAAATGAAGGAAAATTATTGCTGAAAATTTCAACTGAAACTGGGCTTTTCAATAATAAACATGGAAAATAACTGTTTAAGTACTATTTCATTTACTTAATATCACAAACAACTTAAATGTATAAAAATAAGGAAATATCTAATAACTAACTAGCAGACTTATCAACAGAGAAGCAATTCTGATAAGCTTCTGTCTAATCAATCACTAGAATCAGCATTCTTAGAAATAACATTTTAATACTTAGAATGCAAAGTATGTATTTGATTCCCTATTATAACCTCAAAAGGAGCCAAATACTTGTAGAAAATTAAAAGAAATATCCAAACAAGCTATTATAAAATGGCATTTTCCATACTGAAATTTCAATACCTAAAATGAATAGTCAAAAAGCGACATAAACCAGAAACGTTATTATGCAGATTAAACCTCGATTTTAATTAATGGTTGAGAATGAGAGACCTGAGGGTCTAATTCCAGAGCTATTTTGACATATATCAAACGTTCCTTAATTTACACTGAAAGACCTTTTTGACAAGTTCTCATGTCGATAAGTTCCTATTAGCTACCAGTACCTTAAAGTGGTATTTTGTCACTGACCTACATTAGTATATCAAACTGTGACAGCAAATTAATGGTTACACATAATCCTAATTCAGATTACAGTCTCTAGCCAAACATTTAGAAGAGCACCTCAATAACAATGAAATACAAATATTTCTGCTTCTACATTACTCATTTGATGAGAGACTCTAAAGAAAAGATAAATACAATAATAAGTAGCTGTACCGGTACTCAAAAGTCTTTTTTTTTTACTTAGGATTTAGTGCAAAGATTGCATAATTCAATTCTGGAAATAGACTTCCTCTTTAAATAAACAGAGAAGTAATCATTGATTTTGAGAAACCTAAGGACTGTCTTGCTCATGATATATGTAAAACCTCAAGTCAAAAATATTTCTTTATGTCATGATATTTGTTTTGAATTATTTTGTATCATTCTTGAGATGGAGACTGCTGACAATGTGCTGTGAAGATAAGTGCATTTATACCTTTTTTTTTTTTTTTGGAAGAGTTCACCTAAAGCTCTGATTATATCTTTTCAAGAAAAACTTCCCGCAATGTTAGTCAACACTAAATAAGCCTCCCCTAGAAAGATCATGTTCTCCCATTAGTGATTTATATGGGGAGAGGACCTAGGGCTCATCCCAATTTGGTTGTATAGGGAAAAGAATCAAAAACCAAAAGACTGTCCCTATGCTAGTCTAGCTTTTTCTCATCCATTCTTACCTAGAGAACACACACACATTATGTTTAGACCGGCCCAGTTACCATCTATATGGTCCACAAATTTATATTTTCCACATAGACCTTGCTCTGTCTTCTAGGCCCCCATGCCTAGCTGTCTACTTGACAGTTTCTCTTGATGTCTTAAATATATCCCAATATATCCAAACTGAATTCATGTTCAACACCTCTGTTCTCTCAAAAAAGGTGTCTTTTTTCAGCCTTTCCTACATCATTGAATGGCAATACCATCGAAAATGTTTCATATACCACAAACATAAGAACTCACCCTTTTAATCTGTCCATTTCCTCCATCTTTGCCATTCTCATGCCAATGCAAACCAGTATCATCTCTCACTCTAACTACTGCAAAAGCAGTCTGATGGTCCCTATCCCATTGAATCTCCAGGGAACACACTAGTGATCTTTTCAAAATGACCATATTAATCCCTTACTCAAGAATCTTCAATGCTTCTCTAACACTTTAAAAGTAAAACTGTCATTAACATGACCTTAAAAATCCCAGAAACTCTTCCTCTGCTTCATCAGGGTATTCAAACTCCTTTCTCTCTCTTCTCAGTCTTTCTAACTTGCTCTGTTTAATCCTGGCCCAAGGCCTTTGCATGCATATTGTTCTCCCCAGTTTCAAAGTCCTTTCCACTAATCCAATTGCTTACTCAAAACTCAGCTCCAGTGTCCCCTCCTCATGGACACATTCCTTGACCCCCGTGAACAAATCCAGTCATTCATTTATGGGTACTCAGAGCTCCATTAACCAGCTCTACATACTACTTAACGCAGATACAGTTTTACACACACATCTGTGATGGTTAAAGTAAATCACCTTCTGTTAAAAATAAACTCCTTACAAGCAAGAACTGTACCTGATTTTACTGGCATTTTATCCCAAGGACCAAGCACTGTGACCAGCACATTGTGTTGTTCATTCAGTGCTTACTGAATGAATTAATTGATGCAGCAGAAAAAAAAAAAAAATGGCCTATCTAGATCTATAGTAGAATGAAAAGGAGGGAGGAATGGAGAAAGGAAGGGAGGGAGGAAAGGAAGGGAGGAAGGGAGGAAGGCAGGGAGGAAGGGAGGAAGGCAGGAAGGAAGGAAGGAAGAAAGGAAGGAAGGAAGGACAGAAAAGAGAAGCTAAACATAATTCTTGAATATGTACAAACACTAGAACTCTAATTTTACAAATTACTTGCAGTTCTATTTCTAAATTCTATCTTTTCCTAGTTGATTGTCAATTGAGCAAATGAAACTAATTCAGGTCAATATCTCCTATGGTAAGATAAGTTATATCACACTTTCCTTTAAACTGAGGAGTAAAGACTAATTGCCTTTCCCATGGTCTATTTATTATGTGGTAACTTCTACATATAAAAATGTCTGAAAGTGTGCTGCTGAAAATGCATATTACGATTGTGTTACAATATTTTCCCGAGGTGTCATAGTATAATATTCTTACTGGTTGGTGGATCATCAATTACCTCCTATTATTCTGGACTGGAACAAGAGACTATCTGCATTATGTAGGCAAGTCACAGATACTGACATTTGTAATTAACATCCTTGAGTTTGAACAAATTCAAACAAATCTTCTCTTCTGTGAGTGTACATTTCTGACTTGCAGGCAAGTTGTAAAACATCTATTATAATCTGCAAAATTCTATTTGTTTTTCAAATAATGAAATTGTTTTTACCCATTTCTAGACCTTCATTCATCTTAAAGTATTAAATATATGTTCCTCCTATTACATCAACACCTTGTAAACTAAAAGATTAAAAGCATACCCCATTTTCAGCTAACACATGCTACTAAACTCCAACCTATAGAAAGAAGGTGCTAAGGATACTTCATCTCTTCAGGCTCATCTCCATATTTTCTATAGACCTGATAAAAATTATCAAAGCTTTATTTTCTATTATATACTTCCTAATAGATATTTCACCTACTATTTTTTATGGGAAAAAAAGTACACTATGCTCTACTACCTTGAATCTTTTGTTTGCTTGTCTTATGGCAGCAATAGGAGAAACACACTCTAAAGACTTTAACTTTTTTCTGTAATATTACCAAAAAAAGGACATGTCATTTGCTATAGATGGGATGTGTTCCCCCAAAAGAGAAATGTTGTAGTCCCAACCTCCGTTAATTCAGAATGTGCCTTTATTTTGAGTTAGGATCTTGACAAGGGTAATCAAGTTGAATTGAAGTCTTTAGAGTGGGCCCTAATACTATACAGATGTTCTTGTATAAAGGGGAAATTTGGACACAGACAAGCACACAAGGAGAATGCCATATAAGTATCAAAACAGAGACTGATGCATTGCATCTGGCCAAGTCAAGGAACACCAAAAGCTAGGGGAGAGGTTTGAAACAGATTCTTCCTTATAGCCCTCAGAAGAAACCAACCCTGTGGACACCTTGATCTTGGACCTAGAGTCTCTAGAACTGTGAGACAATAAATTTGTTAAAGCCATCCAGTTTGCAGTACTTTGTTGCAGCTGCCCTAGCAAATAAATACACTATTAAACAATTTGTGGCTGGGTGCGGTGACTTACGCCTGTAATCTTAACCCATTGGGAAGGCAAGGCAGGAGGATCAGTTGAGCCTAGGAGTTCAAGGCTGCAGTGAGCTATGATCATGCCACTGCAACTCTAGCCTGGGTGACAAAGATACTGTCTCAAAAACAAAAAAAATCTGTGAGAAAGACGGGATGCTTACAGTTTGGCATTTCTCCCTGATTATATGAGAATATAGTTATCAAACCTATATGTGAGTAGGAATGAGAGCATCAGATACATCTACCTATCCTTCCTTTCTTCATGCTCCCTTCCATCTTCCCCTCTCTCTACCACTTTCTCTTCCTTCGATATTTTTCTCTCCTCTTTTCCTTCATCCCTCCATTCCTTCTCTCCTCCCTTCCTCTCTTCCTTTGAATAGCATGATGAATAATGATGGTCTCAACCTTCCAAATACTAATAAAGAGAAACTGTATCTTAACTATATCTTACTATATCTTAAACTTAGATATAGTAAAATTAAGTGAGGGATGGTTATAAAATCTGAACTTATATCAATAACCTCCTCTATTTTTTCCTGGAGGAGAAGAGCCTGGGTTACAGAGATTTAAGAATGCTTTGAGTACTTGTGTTTGCCCTAAAGTTAGGGGAAATCTATCGGTCTCTGCCATTTACACACGAAACATTGTACTCCAGATTAAACTGAACCAAACTTTATAAGAGATTATGGGCAAAGAAGACATGAGCAAGCGCTTCATCAGCAGAGGAGTTTCAAGGACACCCTATGGTATATTATGGCAAGGATGTGACCTTTCTAGGAAACACATGTAAAGCATATAGGCGACTATACAGGACATATTTGAAGGTGAATGAAGGCAGACAGAGTAGATTGTGGTTCCTGAGTGATTAGCTGTCTGCTCTGTCTTAGCTTGAGAGTGGAAACACACACACACACACACACACACACACACACAAAAGTGACTCTGTACTCAGTTCTGGGTAACCCTATGCATTTGCTCTTGTGATTATCTTATGTGACAGATCTGACCTTGGTCAATGCAGTAAGAAAAGAGCTTGGTTGGTATTTTTCCTCGCCTTTCAATTAATAGCTTTTTGACACAGCTAGTATTTAACAGAGCATTATGAACATCACATCACAAAAATAGTTCCTGCAGATTCTCTTTATCAAATGAAACGTCTTGACTAAAAGATGCATTCTATTTCTTGCTATCAAACATTGACTGCCCTAAAGGCTGGTAATCGAAACCCAACCTCTACCTGCTCAGCTTGTCAACATTCAATGCCAGTTGTCTCCCACCAGAGAATGAGATTACCATCTGCTACTCTGTGGTTTCTTCTGTGCTACAAACAGATTTAGTAGGAACTATTAAAGCTAATTAACAGTCATAGACTACCCTGTGATGCTCAACTTACTACATTTTTATCTGAGCCAGAGAACAAAGAAAAACTACAATACTGTTCTTAAGTGATTGTTTAGTTACACGAGTTAAAGATGCTTACAAACCAAGAGCAATGAAATGACCGTAATAAGAATGTAGTCACATTGCATTACTAAATTTCCATAAACTTTTTGTCTGGAAAATTGCTATGTCTTTATTTCCATCTTCTCTCTCCCTAATAACTATTGATCGGTAACATTCAAAAAAATAATGTTTCTTTAATAATTCATTTTTAATAATGTATATTAAGAAAGTCCCTTTCAGTTCTGGAACTTACTATTTTACAACTGTATGAAACATTCCACTTAGAAATAAATAGCTAGTTTATTTGTCATTAAAATGCTAAGAATGGCTCTTCTTTAAAAATATTCAACTTCAAATGTAAAAGGAAACTGAGTGGGGAGAGAGAGAGAGACAGAGAGACTCCCAGATATTCCATAGAAAAAGTACTTCCCGTTAACAGTGTTATATTTGGATTTGATTTCCTATCAGTGGAAAAACAGACTGACAGACATGGGCCATATGTCACAGGGCATACATTTTTAAACCTTAGCAGAAATAACTTGAACAGCAGAGTAAACAGTTGTAAAGCAGGGAAGCTAAAGATTTCTACATGTAAAATAACATTTTCTCTTCTTTAATAGGTATTCTACTGACAAGCTTTAAAGTGTGAAAATTAGGTTATCCTCTGACAACAATCTTGGGAAGTAGTTTTGTGCTGTATTTCATTTTGTGCTTTATTATTATTATTTTAATATTAGTGCTTTCTAGCAAGAAAATAAGGAAGCCTGAAAAATAAAAATTACTGCTAAGTTTTTTGAACTCAAACAATCTGACGAGGAGATACAGATCCTGGAGGAACAGAGGTCAATCAGATTTTATCCTTCAGGAGCAGTGCTAGATAGAGCAGGCAGGACTTTTAATATCACAGGATCCAGAAAATACATCCTGCATGTAAGTAAGTTAACTTCTGTGGTATATCCACCTCTCAGATTCTATTTATCATGTGTGGATATTCAGATTCTCAGTTCGGGTTGAGACAGTGTAATAATTCTACCTTCTGTGAAGAGTAGCCTGTTGTTATTAATATTCTTTGAAGTTTATTTACCTGAAGTCTGAATATTTTTTCAAAATCATAAAGCCAAGATGCAAATACAGGAAATATTTTATCAGCATTGTATTGCATCTGCTAATGTAAACCTCCCTCTCCCTTCCCACCATAACTGGAATCGCCACTACCATATTATCTCACACACACATTCATCCTCCTCCTTTGGACAGCTGCATGGTACTAATAGAAATTCTGTAGTTGCCATACATAATGAAGGAGAGATGGTGCCTAAGACTCTTTCAGAGAAGCAGAGGCATGAATTCTGAAGTGGGAGAACTCTTCTCCCCATTTTAAAGACTAACCACCCGTTTTCCTGGAATGAACTTTGTTACGTGTTGAATAAGCCCCAGAGAAAAAAGAGTCATGAATATATATATATATATATATATATATATTTATTTATTTCATTTTGTGCTTTATTATTATTTTAATATTAGTGTATATATATAATTTTTTGTGTGTATATATATATTAAATAATATTTTATATATATATACACAAAAAGCAACAAGACAGAGAAAATAAAACTGTCTTTATAGAACAGTTACTAAACGTTTTCAACTGGAATGACATCTTCAGTTAGAATTAGTTTACAATAGAACTTTGAAACTGGAAGCTGGCAAAAGCACAAGAGGGAAAATAACTTAAACTAGAAAGGAATTTGATAATTATGAAAGCATGAAATAGCATGGAAGAAATCGGTATGAGAAAAAACAAATCCTCAGTAACTCAATTCAATTCAATTTGATGAATATTTAATTGGACAGCTACTCTATACAAAATGTTGTATTAAGATAGAGATCTTAGAGTGGGCCGGGCGCGGGGGCTCACGCCTGTAATCCCAGCACTTTGGGAGGCCGAGGCGGGTGAATCATGAGGTCAGGAAGTCGAGACCATCCTGGCTAACACAGTGAAACCCCGTCTCCACTAAAAATGTAAAAAATTCGTTGGGCATGGTAGCGAGTGCCTGTCGTCCCAGCTACTCGGGAGGCTGAGGCTGGAGAATGGCGTGAACCCGAGAGGCGGAGCTGGCAGTAAGTGGAGATCTGGCCACTGCATTCCAGCCTGGGTGACAGAGTCAGACTCAATCTCAAAAGAAAAAGAAAGTAAAAGAAAAAGAAAAAAAGATCTTTGAGTAATGAAAAAGTATAAAAAACTTTTTTTTATTTCTTCCTAAAGTACAAAATATAATTAGGAGAGTCAGATACATTGGTGTTACCCATAAGCAAACTGCACCAGAATCACTGGAAATATCGATGTCAAAAATGCACATTTGATTAATTAGGCTGAAAATATCAAAGTTACCTTCTATTTAGAGAAACTCAGAACTTTTTTTTCTTTGGTAAGAATTCACCCAGACTCTGGAGTTCTCTGTGTATCTTTCTAGTCACAGAACCATTGAGCCAACTCATTGTTTTATCAATATTATCACAAGAGTGTTCTTTTCATATTTATTTCCCATCTTAGTTTCCTTGAAAAATGTGACGAAAATGCAAAGATCACAAATTCATGCATGTTTTCTTTTTGACTATGAACCTTTGTCTATGTATTAATAGTTCAGGTTCTAACGTCAGTTGTTTTATCTTTTATAAATGGTTTTAAAATTTAAACATGCAAGAGGTTTTCTTGATTTCTACTAGTGATTATCTCACCCTCGTTAAAACAGAAAAGAGTGTTGTAAATGTTGTGATTCAGTATTGTATACACACAGAGAGAGAGAGAGAGAGAGAGAGAGAGAGAGATGAGGCAGTTTTCAGAGTAATTAAATCAAAAAGCTGTAGGCTCCATACATGACATAGCAAAATGGGGAAAGACTGATCAAGGGAAAATAGGCCCATATATCTGAATAAAAAGTAGAAGAATGGTGCTATAATAAAAGTAAAAAACAGGGCATGATTATTGTGTTGTAACACAACTTTAGGAGTAAAAGTTGATAAGCGTAGGAGAAAGAAAAAAACTAGAACTAGAGTGTAATAGAGAAGTGGGAAATAGCATTGAAGATATGGGTATGAAAGGTGGCATATTCTGATAGTTTTGGTTGGATATTCAGTATCTGACTGATCTCTCAACTAAACTATGAAACTGAAATAGAAAATTCAGCAACACTGAAGTCATGCATCAAATGTAACGGGCATGATTGCATCCATCCACTTATCCCATGGAAGATATCATAATTGTGAGGGAATAGTAACTTCATAACAAGATGAGATGCCATAGGCATGTAGACAAGTAGTGTCAATCCTTTTCTCTTTGACTATTGATTGTCAGAAAATAAGCTTCTGCATTAAAACCTGCAGACCTAATGGATCAGAATCTCTTGGGTTAGGGTACCTAAGGAGCTGCATTAATGACATTCGCAATATAATCTGAGGATCTCTTTTTTAATACAAAAATACTTTGAAAAGTACTATAATAGATCATCACTTAACATGACATGAGGACATGAGGGATTGATAGAACACAATTAAGATAGCATGAAGGAGTCAAAAATTGAACGTGACCTGAGCTTTGCAAGATGATTAGAAGCTTACTAGGCATGTACAGGAGACAAGTATATATGTCAGGTATAGGGAATAAGCTTTAACAAGGCTCAGAAATATCTGATAATGGAGTACAGTGAAGAAATAAAGCAATATATAATAGGTGGGCCAAATGAGCAAGAACTTTGAATTGTAGATTATTCTGGAAATACCAGAGAGCCACAGATGGTTTTAGATAACATTATAGAGAGGCCACTTTGGGTAGGATGAACTGAAAGAAAGATGCATTGGATCATTATGGAGGACTCTACTAGGGATAATGGGACCAAATTAAGACAGTTATAGTGGAAGATGCCCAGAGTTCACTTGAGATTCCAAGCAAGGGGGTTTATTTGAGCATGTTGAGGATGACAATATTAGACATTAATCTAAGATGACAGCAGTGTGAATTTGAGGGGAAAATGTGCATGGAATTAAGAGAAACACGTGAAGATCTAAACTTCCTACTAAATTATCTACTTCAGTAAATGGTACCAAAAAAATCACACACTGTCACATCCTATATCTGCAAGTCATCCTAGACATGTTCTCTCTGCCCACATCTTTCCACATCCATAAATATACTGCTAATAGGATTTAAAATATGTATTATGTTTAAAATGTGCCAAGAACTATTCTATGCGCTTTACTCATACTAATTTAATCCAAACAAACACTCTATGAATAGGTACTATTCTCCCGACTTCTAAGAGGTGAAGAATGAGACTCAGAAAGGTTAAATAACTTGTCCGGAGTCACAAAGGGAGTAAGAATCTGAGGATTCTTAAGCATTTTACTATAGTACCTCTCAAATAGCTTTCTAATTATTACTTTCTAGTACGACTTTCCTCCTACTGATCTAGTTAAAGTTACTTTCACCTCTTATCGAAATTACAGAGGTCTCCTTTGTAATTTTGAATGTTTCTGCCTTCAGTTTTATTCCTTCTCAAGTCACTCTTCTTTATGCTGTTGCCCCAGTCATTCTAAAATGCAAGTCACGTCATCACTTTACCCTTAAACCAGTAAGATAGTACACACACACACACAATTGTATCATTTTTATAAACTCTTAATCACACACAGAGAGAAATTCAGGCAAATTGGTTACGGCTTGTCTTGGCTTTAGAAATAGAGACATTAATTGCTATTGATCCCTGGAGTTAAATAATCTATTGTTCCTTCCTCTCTACAGAGAAATCATTAATTTTATTTCATTGAAGCTTTTTTCATCAGTCAAAGTCCTGTCAGGTATCAGATAGCACACTCAAAATCGTGATTGAAGAGATATTAATGAAGAGGCTGCTTACCAAGGAGAGGATGGAGTTAAGAGAAACAGCGAGGAGTGTGAAAGACTCTGGAACTAGTGAAGGCTAGAAGCTACTTCCCCACCTGGGCCTGAACAGATAAGAAGTCTGGACCTGGCCAGGCCTTTTGCTGATGAGGGTCTCCAGGCAGGAGCCATTACTTGGACAGAGGCACACAGCCATTGACAAACTGTGGCTCCCTAAAAGAAGAAGTTAGAGGAATAAACCCCTTAACCTCTTCTCCTCCTAGAAATCAATCTCTTTCCCCTTTGTTCCATTGGCCTAATCCAATGAGAGCTCAGCTGAGTCAGCCTGTCAGGGAACAAAGCCAGGTAAACGGGGTTAAAGAGTGAGTATGGAAGCACCAATGGGAAATATCCAGCTTGTTTGTGTGCCTTTATATATAACAGTCTTGTCTTTGACATTAAATTGTATGAATTCAGGATTATATGAGTGTAAGAAACAAGGATATCATCTGATTCTCCACAACAAGAATGCTTGCTGGGCTTCCATTTCCCACTGCCTTATTGCAAGGATTTTGGCAGGTGGAGACATGAATAAATCCTTATTGCCGAATGATAAATCCTAATGGAAAGCAAGACCAGATTATTGCACTTGTTTTCCAGAAATAACAGTTTATTTCCTCTTTCTGGCTCTTAGAATTGTTCCTCATCATGATTTATTCACAATGTATAATATAAATTACTACACAAATTATAAATTTCACATACACACATGTTATGCAGATACAGTACAAACATTTATATGTGTGTATTTCCATAATTTTAAATATACTGGGCTCTTTGTTATGTGTTTCGCATAAAGTTACTCATTTAAAGTTCAACAAGCTGGGATACTGTGTCTCATCATCATTTACATAGAAGAATCCTAAAGCTTAGAGAAAGTAAGTGAATACCAAGAGTTCACATATGAAGGAAAAGTTGGAAGCTAGAACGCAAATTACAGGAATCTGAAAGTGTCTCACTCTTAATGACAAAATTTTCCTGCCTACAATCACTGAATTACGTAGAGGAATGTACTCTTGCACATTTTGTTTGTGTAATGTCGAGTAATGTACCATTACACATTGTGTTTGTGAAAAATTATTCTTCCCATGATAATCTTAACAAAGTCACTCTCTTTCTGAAGCTCCTTCATGATCAAAAGATTGAGGTGATTTTTTAACCATCACTTGACATCACGTAATTTTATGGTCTGAATACTCCATATTGGGCAGAGGGGGATAAACTAAATCACTGGAAGACAAATGTGGATTTAGACACAAATTCCTGAAGAAACAGAAGGGAAAGATTTTCTCCACACAGTATTTGTCAACTGCTATGAAATCCTGTATTTCCACTAACTCAGGGAAACTTTAAGGAACAGTTGGGGCAAGTACAGAAAAGAAGTGTTCAGGAGAAGAAAACTACATATTGAAGAATCTATTGTTCTTCTTTCAGGGCATACAACAAAAATTTAAGCTAATATCATGCTGCATTTTAAAGATCCTAAGTAATACAAGCCTATTTTTACAATGTGCACATTTTATGCATTCTTGGAAGAAACTTCATTCACACTGTACATGCTCACAGCCTGTACTCTTGGAACTAATTGGCAAGTGTGAATTCGTAAGTCTGTCTGAAAGAACTGTGTCCCTGTGTACGTATCCAACTGTTTTGATTTTTAAAAATTTATTTGTTTTTACTTTTCCAGGTATCTAATGTGAGAGCTAACCAACAACCTTTAGAGAAAAAGCCTTTCACTGAAGGAAATTCACATTATAAATATGAGACAACGAAGACAAGCAAGCAAACTGAGTGATTTTAAAATATAAGTTGTGGATTCTTTTTAGGACCTGCTGCCCAATAAGCCAATTAAGATTATGGAGAATATAAGCATTTTGGAAGGCACTGCATCCCCAAATAAAAAAGATGAGAATCATAGCAACATTTGGCTACTCTCACATTGTGGATACAGTAAATAGAGCAGGAGTCACAAAATTTTTAACTAGTTCTTGCTTTTAATCTTAATTGCTTAATAAATGCCATATATGTGAAAGCACATAAAGCTAATTCATATTTTAAAACAATGCATTTGTTATAAACTAGGGGGAAAATTCAAATATATATATATATTTGAACATATTTGAACAAATATCTATATATATATAGATATATATTTGAACAAATATATAATTAGAGATGGGGTTTCACCATGTTGCCCAGGTTGGTCTTGAACTCCTGGACTCAAGTGATCTTCCTGCCTTGGCCCCTCAAAGTGTTGGGATTACACGTGTCAGCCACCATGCTCAGGGTGTAGTCTCTATTATGTTGAAGAACTATCTAAAGACAAACAATGTAGCTTAGTTTGTCAGACTAGACATTTATTTCTTAAACATGTCTTATTTGTAAAAAGAAAGAAAAAAAGAAAAAAGGAAGAAAGGGAAGTGAAGAAAATAAAAGAAAGAAAAGAAAAGAATATGAGAGGGTATCACTCTAATAAGGAGGGCCCAAGTGAACCTCAGTAGTTCCTAGCATAGAAAAATAGGTGCTTCTGCCTGAGTTTCTCGAAGTTGATATTCTTCAAAAGCTTCTCACTTCCCACTAATGAGCACACAACTTTTCTGTAAGATTCAAGTTCGGTTTATTTTCTTCCAGAAACAAAAGTAAAGCTGTCTATGATCATTTAATACATTATTTTTTTCTTTATCTTCTGCTCTCTAAGAAATTTTTTAAAACTATATATCATGAATACTTGGAAAGTCTCAAATTTTTATAATAAAAATGCCAGGTGTTAACTATAGTGAACTAATTATTGCTAGTTAATATATATAATTTGACATGAAGGGATAGTGAAAAAATACATATAAAAATCAATAATCACAGAACTCTAGGTAATCTAGCAATCATTTTATAATGAGAAAACTAAAGAAAAATTAAGTGATTTACGCAAAGCCACACCTTTAGACTTCAACTTTAAAATTTAGCCCAAAGCATAAAGTAGAAAGTAGGGGAAAAATCCTCTATATTTAGAAAGAGAGAAAGAAAGTAAATAATTTCAATGAACCAATCAGGTGTTTTAATAATATTCAAACTGTTGTTTATTTTCTTGAAATAGCTGCAGGGAAACCACTTGGGCTGGAAATATTAAGGCATAACAATTTAAAAGGAAGAACTGCAGAATCACTTGTATCTACACCTATATGTATATTTCACAAATGTCAATTTTAAAGGTTACATTTCTCTAATTTTATGAGTGAACTACAGGTTACTTCATATAAATTTTAATTTATATCAGGTATTTCATATGTCAATTTTATTTATTTGTACATACCTAGATCTAAAGCTGACACACATTTCAAGAATTATTATTCCTTTATATATTTTAGATACATTAATCTATATCAAAATTTCTACTTGAGATATCAAATGCCATAGTTTGTGCTATGTGTCTATGCTTTGAATAACTGGGATATACAAAGAAATGCAGAGAAAGAAGGATATATATTTCAAACAGTATTTATATGACATGGCTCATAATTCAATGCCCCATTAGAGGAAATAATCTACAAACATTTGGTAAATTTTAAGCCAGGAAAGCAGAACTCTGATAGTGAAATTAAACTGTGTCTTCAAAAAGAGAGGTTTAAATGTACAGAGGATATTTCTTTATCTCTGATAAGTCTAACCAGTATAACTTGTATTCTCAAGTCAATTTCAATCATGACATTAGGTAGTATACTACAGTAAATATTACAGTAAAGCTATATCGTAATGATTCTCATCGTTCTGCAGTCACCAAAAAAAGAAATCAAAGACATGAGATACTTAGGCTCAAAAACCTATGCAAATAGTTTCTCAAAGAACCACAGAGGCCATTTCCTTTTCGACAATTGAAATACATATGAGTAAAATGAAGAATCAATTTAAACAGTTACATTCCATAATATTTTTCAGATCCTTTGTTTATCTAAATTTGTGTGTTTCAATAAAGTCAAAAGGTAGTTTCTATGAAAAAAATTAGACATTAATAAGACTGTGTTATCTCTGTGTTTCTGTGATGTCTAGAGCTGTAGAACCTGGACACTATTAATGACATTCAGACTGAGTTGACTGTTTTATCAGTATTTAAAAATCCAATTCTTCTTAGGTTTACTAAACCAGAAAATTTTTATAATGAAAGTTTTGTAAATTGCTGTATCATTCCATTAAGAATTTTATTAGAGATCAATGAAAAGTTAAGTTTAAAGATAAATACATATATCTACGTAAACATACATAAACTCCCCATAAAATATTGAAAACCAACACTACTTCCAACATTAGGGGAAAACATACTTTTATGACAAAATATATTTTTTATAAAATGGTAGGTAATATAATTCTTCAATCAAATGCTGAGATTAGAAAGAAAAATATAATTTCCTGTATTTAGCCTTGAGCACTTTGATGTGAAGTAAGACAGAAAAACCAACAGAAAAATTACTATACATGTCATTATGCCAATAGGAAGGTACTCAAATAAAATTTATGCTATAGAAACTAGTATTTTAATCTATGTGTAGTTAGTTTCACTTATAAACATAGACATCTGAAAAAGTTCCTTTCACAATGCTTCTGTTGGCACAGATTCTTTACTGACTCTCCCACTGTTTCATATCATATTTCATGCAGACATTATTTCCTCTTTTTCTCAAATAACTTGATATTCTTCCTGGTTATTTTAATACTTGTCTGGAAAGCTACTTAGCATTGCTTGGTTTTTGCTTCCAAATTAGCCTATCAGGACTAAAGGAAAGAGAAGCTTATTAGATTATATAATAGGATTAATAAAGACCAATTGCCTTATTTTGCACTCACTTATTAGTTTAACTAGATCGGGGACACCTTTGCTGTCAGTGATTAAATTTAAGTAT